>NW_008354494.1:166167-196119 GCF_000622305.1 Nannospalax galili
TGCCCCAAGTGAAGTACCATTATTGCCCCCATTTTCCCCTTGATATTACCTGTCTCCTGTTTTCCCATCTCTTGAGTCCCATCTTCCTCTTTACCCCCCTAGTTCCTTTTATGTCCTTCACTCCTCCATTCCCCATTGAATACCCCTACCCCTAAGTGACACATCTATAGTGAAACCTGTATACTTAAGGTTCATAGAAAATAGTGAAACTGAGATGGACAGAATACTAGCATATCCCTCAACTTTCACTAGTAAAACTTCCTCATACTACAGAGTATGATGCACACAAAAGGCCACAACAGGCAAAATTTTAGAGAATAAGAGACTGTATAGTGCTTTTCTGAGATCTTGTTCTGTCCCACATGGCTCTCACTAGGAGTTTGATAGTGCACAGAACTAAGCAAGAGATGTATGTCCTCTGTAGAGTGTCTGTCAACTAAAGAATGCGTCTTATTGCCTCTGTGAGGCCCTACTCTCCCCCTCCCTCTGTGCCTTTTTCTGAATCTAACAGGATGTAGTCAAGCATGTCTATTCTTTCAGGTCTTCCTTTATTGATATTTAAGTAGCAGCAACACTGACTTATTGGACCATCTCTTGGTGTTTATTTCTGTCTCTTATTTCTCTCCTTTCATGCACATGCTTAGATGGGCATGTGCCTATGAAGTCTGTGACCACAGGCTCAATGCTCAGAGTTCTGGTACAACACACAGCACCAGATTTGGCTGTCACAGCTCTAAACCAGGCTATTCTCATTTCTTACTCAGGTCGTCCCCTATCCTCCACTGTCTTCAGTTGCCCTTTATTCACTTATTTCATCCATAAAGACTTTAAATTGGTTCTGGAGTTTTCATCTTTTTATTTTCCACTTTAAGAGAAGTAAATGCTGGGCTTCATTTGATGATTACAAAAATAATGTACTAATGTATGGGTATTACCATATTTCATTAGGAGTCAATCCAATACTATGTGTATTTAGCAGAATAATAGTAGCAGGCTCTCCTGTAGGGCCTGTAACCTATCTAGTCACAGGTTCCTAAGTCTAATATCAGTGTCAAGTATGGACAACATCTTGTGAAGCATAACATAAATCCAATCAGAATGTGGGTGGTTTCTCCCATAAAGTCCATGCCACTACTGCAAAAATGGTCATACCCTGTCATACCAGCTATAGCTCTCAGGATACACAACTGGGTAAGGTTGATTGATACTTTTCTCTTCTGGTACCAAGCATAGCACCTTCCAGCATTATGAAAGATAGCCAGTAGAGATGATGATTTGAAGTCAGTGGCACCTTGATTTCTCATTGTTTGTTCCATAACTCATGTATGAACTGTCTTAAGCAATAGGGAGAGTCTTACCATCACAATACAGTGTTACTGAGCCAACATTACAATTATGTTGAAAACATAAATTCTGATTCTTAAATTCTGTTTTTAAGAGTGGGCCCAAACACAGAGAACACCCCTGCTCCTAGATGTCTTTTGTAACTGACTCTGGAACTCTGTTTCTCAAACTTTGTCCCTTGTCAAGCCAGGTCTGTAATCTTATTTCAAAAGATTTCCCCTGCTATTTTAAGGAAGTACAAGTTTGGCTTCACCCTAATCTCAACATCAGGCCTTTTCATTCTGATTTCTAGAATATCTCTCTCATCCAGGGTTGTAAATCCTTCCCAATATCCACTGTGTGCAATGGTGATGGATGGATGAGCTGCCTTTAGTGCTTTGATATATTAGTTCTCAAGCATACCCACATTCATCCATTCATTACTTTTTGAATGGAGTACAAATCAGAGATTGCCAAGGAAACACCCAAGTCATTAGACCCAAGACCAGATGGTTTTACTGGGTTAATTAAAAGTCATTAGTCGAGATTCTTTCCATTTTCTAAAAGTCATCCATACACAAATCTAGTATCCACATATTATAGAGAATATGTAATCATTGTCTTTCTGGTCTGAGTTATCTCACTCAGAATGATTATTTCTAGTTGCTTCCATATACCTATGAATTTCATAATTTTGTTTTTCTTAGCACCTGAATAATATTCCATTGCATCTCTCAGTTCTCATCAAAGAAGCCTCCTCATGCATTCGGTAGTGATTAACGCAGAAGCCTACAACTGGCCAGTGTGCAGAGAATAAAAGACGGCAAGTGCTTATCGATGAACAGGACACCTATATCAAACCTCTGCTACCCAAGGCTCAAGGAGCTCCAGAAGAAGGGGTATTAGAGAGATCTTGAGAGCCAGAGGTGGTAGATGACCACAAGAAAACAGTTTTCCAGACAGCTGAGCAGATACTCAAATAAACTCTTAATGGTGACAGTGTGCACAAGACCCATAGGAGCTTTGGCCAGACAAAAGTCCAGCACAGAAGTAAAAAGCCCCAATACTTGGTGAGAAATATTACTAACAGATAGCTGCTGGAATAGGGAGAGTCAATTTTTTAAGGCTGTGAAACTGAATCGGTTAACCAGGCTTCAATGGAAGGACCCACACAGAAGGGCAATTTGGGGACATAAATTTGACTCACTAGGCCTTAATATATATATCATATTACATGATTGAGCAGGAGATATTAAGTAGAGAGCACAGATAGGAAATTGTAAAAATGATTAAAATATATTGTATGAAATTCACAAAAATTCAATAAAAATAAAATGAAACCAAAAATAGCACATAAGAAAATGTCCACACAAGCTCAGTAGAAATGATAAAAAATCTGGTGATTTTACCATTAAATGTGACATGATTTGATAATGACTATCTGTTGTGATTAGAACTGGATTATTAAGATATGTCCATGCCTGATTGTCTTCTGTAACATACAACTCACAATTCTCCATTTTTGCACTTGTCTGCATGATTTATTTAGCTCTGTCAGTTTTAGGAGTTGGTTTTGTGCATGCAGTTTCTCATTGGTGCAGATTCTATTCACTTGTTTGCCATTCTCTCATTTCTTCACTTAGAGCACTTTGAAGCAAATATCTATAATATTATATATATATACACACACATAAATATGTATATATAAGTAAATTGTTGAATTTTAGTTACTTGTAACATTAAGCTTTTTTACTCTTAATTTTATCAGCATGTATTAATTAGACAATTAGGACTGATAAGCATCTTCATTTGAAGTCATCATATAAGTATATTAAGTATTTTGAGCATATTTACAACCTCTCCATATTATTGTTATTGACCATCTGTTAGAGTATTTGCTGTTCCTCTTCCAATTTCTATGCTGACCAAACAAGGATTCTCTATGAGTGTATTCACTCAGAAATGTTAAAGTTGGTTGGCAGTATTTCATTTAGGGTTACATAGAGCTCTAGGAAAGCCAGATAACTATAATCTCACCATAATGTGTCCTCAGGAAGTTGGATTATGTTTTCTAGCATGAGTTAATATTAGAGCCTCAGAGCTCATTTAGTGATAGAAGAGCTCAGAAAAACAAGTCATGAAACATACGCAAGAGGATTGATTAACTTCCCATTTTCTAGATCAACATTCACTTGGGAGGCCATTTCAGCTGGGGGATACGAAGATATTCATAGAAGAGAGATCATGTAATCAGAGGACAAAGCAGAGTATTCCAGGACTAGGAATGGCTTATCCCTGGTCTGGGGCACAACAGGACTCTTCAGACAATTCTTGGAGTTTCTACTTCCCTCTTATCATTTTGATCTTTAGGCTCAAAAAGCAGCAGAAATAAAGAAATGAGCATCTGGAACCTAGGACAGTGATGTAACTGACATGAAGCTAGAGGTGCTCCCTCCATGTATCCTGTTGAATGGACACAGTTGTTGAATGGACACAGTTGGCAATAGTTCTTCTCAAGTGACAATGTTTTCTTTCTGCATAAAAATGCCCTGTTTGTTAGCTTCCTGGCTATCCTCACTGCCTTCCCTATAGATGAGAAGAAGGAATAAAACATCCCTGACCCCTGACAATGGAAGAATTGCCTTCATGCTTAACCAAATTATCAAGTGGCAATTAAGTACTGCTGAAGTAAGGCACATCTTCCCTCCTCCTTTACTGGAATATACTCAGTCTTTTAGTAGCCCAAAGGAAGTCGGGGTGGTCAGGAGGCTAAGTCTCTTCATGCAAGGTAAGGAACTTGTCTCTCTTCTAATGAAATGTGCTGTCTCTAAGCATTTTATGGCAATAAATAGAATACAAAGCAAACCCTAAATACTTAAAATACAGCATGAGATTCCATAGTACTTTGAGGTTCATTGCCCTTTCAATCACTCTATTTTAAGATTTTAACATTAAAAGAGAAATAATTAGGAATTATAGAGGGATTGTGTTATTTTCTAGACCTGAGTCTATCTTCCTGGAAGTAATCATAATGCCCATCTTTGGTTCTTTTATTTTTTATTATTTTTTAATATTTTATTTGTTATTTTTATTTTGGTGAATGAGTGTATTGTCTGCATGTAGGTAATGCCCATGGAGACCAGAAGAGAGTGCTGGATTCCCTGAAACTGGAGTTACAGGTGGTTGTAACTCCTGCCATATGGGTGCTGGTAACCAAACCTGGGTCCTCTGCAAGAGCAGCCAGTGCTCTTAAGCACTGAGCCATCTCTCCAGCCCCAATTCATTTAAGATTTGATTAAAAGCCAGAAATATGGAAATGAAAAAGCAAAGTTACTTATTTGCCAATGAGAAAGATATCATCTTATTGGTGTCAGGTTAGTTAAACTCCCGAGCCTCTGATGCTACAAATCTAGCATTATATTAGCAAAATTTCAATGAGTCATCTATTCTAGGAAGCTAAATGTATCAGGAATAATGGAGCTCTGGAACTCAACTTTGGGAAGTGGATTCATCTTGGTGGGGATTCTGGATGGCGGTAGCTCTCCTGAACTGCTCTGTGCCACAATCACAGCCCTGTACTTCTTGGCCCTGACTAGCAATGGACTGCTGCTCGTGGTCATCACAATGGATGCCCGGCTCCACGTGCCCATGTACCTCCTGCTTGGGCAGCTCTCTCTCATGGACCTCCTCCTCACATCGGTTATCACTCCCAAGGCTGTCATGGATTTTCTTTTGAGAGACAATACAATCTCTTTTGGAGGATGTGCCTTTCAGATGTTCCTGGAATTGACATTGGGTTGTGCAGAGGACCTCCTTCTTGCTTTCATGGCCTATGACAGGTATGTGGCCATTTGTCATCCTCTGAGCTACATGATCTTCATGAGGCCAAGGGTCTGCTGGCTCATAGTGACCACCTCCTGGGTCCTTGCAGCCCTTATCGCCACAGGATTGACCATCTACACTATGCAATATTCATTCTGCAAATCACGGCAGATCAGACACCTGTTCTGTGAGATCCCTCCCTTGCTGAAGTTGGCCTGTGCAGACACCTCCAAATATGAGCTTGCAGTTTATTTGATGGGTGTTATGATGTTAATTCTCCCTCTTGCTGTTATCTTATCCTCCTATGCTCGAATTCTTTTCACAGTGCTCCACATGCCCTCTAATGAGGGCAGGAAGAAAGCCCTTGTCACCTGCTCTTCCCACCTGATTGTGGTTGGGATGTGGTATGGTGGTGCTTCATTCATGTACGTCCTTCCAAGTTCCTTCCACAGTCCTAAGCAAGACAACATCCTCTCTGTTTTCTACACAATTGTCACCCCAGCTCTGAATCCCCTCATCTACAGCCTGAGGAATAAAGAGGTTACTGGGGCTTTAAGGAGAGTCTTGGGAAGACAGTTGTCAACAAATCCTACCTTCTAGGCAACTCTAATAGCTTCCTTCTAAACTTAATTCCTCCTCAAAGCCAGATATATCTCGAGTGAAATCCTCCTGAAAAAAACCAAGATAGTAAAAAATATAGTTTTTAAAAATATTTTTATTGATTCTAGAATTTCATAAAATATATTTTGTTCAGGCCTCCTTGGCCAGCTCCACCCTTCTCCTTAATTCCCCCTGGATTTCATGCCCTCTATCATTATTTGTTTTTCTTTTTTAGAGAACTATGGGAGGTGGCAATTCTTGTTAAATGCTCCTTGAATCTTTTCTCCATGAAATAGTTTAGACAATAAGATTCACACTGTTAAAAGTTATTCTTTGTCTTTAATCATCTCTGTAGCTCATTAATTTAGAAGGTCTAAATTACCCACTGGACACGAGCCCTGAGACTTTAAGCCTATACTGAACCAAGAACGAAAACATATATTTTTAGGTGGCTGACTCATAAACTGTTACAAGGGATCCTTGAGGACTGTACAATTTTAAATACAATAATGTTGACAAAGTCATATTGACAGTGGCATTTTGCATAATATCTACTTGGTAAACGTTTACCTCATATTCATTCTTCCTCTCTTTCCAAGTATCTGCCTCTGTGGATGTTCTGAATGATGCCTTTGCTTAGACTGCATGTACATATACATGTGCATACGTGTTTCTATGCCTTTCTTTTTTAGTGATGGGAATTTCAGTGAACGTTTATAATTCTATCCCTTGAAAAATAAAATCAAACAGCAGAATAGAATCATGTTTTCCCTGTGTTTCTTAATCATGTCATGAACTATTTCAACAATCGCTAAGGATCCATATGCCTGATATGTGTACCTGACTTAAACATTACACAATGTGTACGTGTGTCAACATATATGTTTCCAGTTTCAGTAAACTGAAATTTGATTTTTTGAGAGTAGACGACATTTATTATTTTCTTACTAACTTGAATATGTTTTACTAAGCATCAGGCTATTTCTATTTGTGAAATTTTCTGTTCAGTTAATGGACTCTTTATTCTTTGAACATTTCATGCATATATGCAATATATCTTGGCCATATCCACATGAGTTCCATCCCTCCATGTCTCTGCTTTCCCCCTATCCTTAACATATCTACCTCTCAACTCCATGTCCTCTTTTTTTCTTAATAATCCAGTGAGTCCAGTTTGTGCTTCACTTAACTGTAGGGTCATCCACTGAGTCATGAGTAACCTACCCATTGCCACCTGTGTGGTTTGCATGATAATGTCTCCCATAGACTCCAAGTATTTGAACACTGTCCCTAATTGGGAGCACTGTTTTAGAAGGCTTTTGGAGGCATGACCTTGCTGAAAGAAGCATATCACTGCAGAGGGAGGCTAGCTTTGAGAGTACACAGCCATGTGGAGTTTCAGTCTGTCACTGTCTGCTTCTTTGCTTACTCAACTTTCTCCTCTGGCCACTTACTGCTGCCATGACCTCCCGATCAGTGTGGATTCTTGCCCTTCTGGGACTGAAAGCCAAATAAATTATTCCTTCTATACATTGTGTTGGCCATGTTGTTTCATCACAGCAAAAAATTAACACACACCACCTGAAAAAAGAAAAGTGACTGTCCCTTCCTCAGCAGCCTCCTCACTCCTCCACATCCTCTAGTTCTTAAATCCTTCTTCTCCCCTCTTTATTGATCTTCTGTGAACTTTGGATACAAGATTGATAAAGATGTCCTATCTACACCAAGCCTCCAGAGTCACTCGCCTCAAACATTTGAATATTTATGTGTCTCTGCATTATCCACTGCTCTCAGGAATGAAAAAAACCTCTCTGACCAAGATTGACAGCCGCACAAATCTATGGACAGAAACATAAATATTTTGGAGGCAGTTTGACAACATGATAATTTACAAAATCAGCACACATAGGTTTTTCTCTAGAGCCTATGATTTTTCTAGCCACGTACCTGACCGTGCTTAAAGTAGTGGGACTGAGTTCCTTCCTGTGGAGCAGTCCTCAAATCTATTCAAAATAACAGTTGAGGAGTGGAGAGATAGCACAACCATGAAAGGTTAAGGCCAACAACCACAAAATGAAAAGAATAATTGGTTTACTCCATATGCAGTCTTGTAACTGTTGCACCAGTGGGCAAATCTTTCCTGGCATGTTGATATTATAGCATGCAGGGTCCAGAACTGACTAAGACCATTGATACCATCTCTCTACTAGTAGCCTGTATAGTACATTCCAGCACCATGAAAATTATTCAGTAGATAGAGAGGTTCCTGGTGAGTTCAAGGCTGATTTCTCTGTGCAATGTAACCTGTGTGTATAGTATACACAACAATAGTGTCTTATCATGTAATTATGCAACCAAGAACAGTGGCAGAAGCCTGTACTCTTTGGGATACAGCTAGGACTCCCTCACCAATCGCTCATAGGGAGGTTTCCCATGCATGGCAGTGAGATTTTCATTTAATAATCCATGTTGTCTATGAACAACATTGTTTACCCATGCAGGGTACCTTTATTCAAATTCCTTTTAAAAATCATATTTCTAATTTAATTAAATTAAAAGCTAATAGGCTTTCATAAGGCTTTTTCATTCATTCTTAGATTTAGTTACCCATCATCCATACCACCTTTCTCCCTGTCTTCTGTTCTCATCCCCACTTAAAGCTTTAATTCTCAGTATCCCCCCACCTTATTGGCTCATATAACACGTGGTCTGCTATCCCCTTTTATTATATTATTTTTAACTTGCATTGCAAGATCATAGGTTCTCACATGCCTGCTTCTTGAATACTTCCTTTTGAGTAAGCCTTCTCTTGCCCCCTCATTTCCTTGTCTCTGTTATTTTACTCCCTGTTTGAACCCTTTTGTTCCCCAATAGTGTTCTTTCTACTTTCTTTATGCTTATACTTACCATACTAACTCCCTAAATGGCTTCCCCTGTTTACTTCTAGGTTCTGGGATTCCACATGTAAAGTCTCTGGGATCTCCCTATGTTCATGGACCAACCCCTGCTCTTACAATCTTTCTGCCACTTTCTCCACAGTGGTCCCTGAGCTGTGTGTGGGTGAGGTTTAATATAGGAGCCCCATCCAGGGACACACATTCTGCAGCCTTTTACTCTCTAAAACTTAGACAGTTGTGGCCGTCTGTGTCCATCACACTCTGCCACAGTGTTGTTTATTGAATATTCATGGATTTTCTACAATACATCTTAATCATATCTAGAGCCCCTCCCATATCTGGAGCCCCTCATAGACTACCCACAGGATTTCATGCATTCTTTCTTATATGTTAAGACATACAGAGTCAAGTTTTTCTGCTGAGATATTACTCAGTGTGAGTTCATCTTCTGGAGCCTGTTCAGCCTTTCTAACATCACTCAGTTAAAGTTACTCTTATAGCAGGTCTTCCCAGCCTAGTCATCACTGTAGCTCTCTGGATTCACAACTGGGTAGTAATGAAAATTATTTTCTCTTATGGTAACATGCATAACACCTTGCAGCACTATGACAGCTAACCATTAAGGATGAAGTTTCCAGGTCAGTACAAACTTGATCTCTCCATGTTCTGATTCAGGCGTATGGTTTTTCAGCAATAAGTCCTACCATCAAACTCTCAAGGATCACCAAGGGCAAAGCCAAAAGTCTGTAATGTTTTGAGAGTCTATGGGATCCCACTGGCCATCAATTCAAAGAGCGGCAACTTATTCTTGGTACTGACATTTTATTTGCTAGGATGAGTTGTCTAACTGAGGTATTTTGTCTATTGTAGGGTAACTTCACTTAATATCTTTTTATATATGTGTATGTGCTTATTTTAGTATTTTATAGACACGGATTTCCGTATTGTTTTCTTAAAAGACCTTTAGTGTTAGTTATTCCTCCCCACGTTCCCTCCTCTATTTTACCATCCTATTTCCTGCTCCATTAATCTTTTCCACTTCATTATTTCCCTTTCTCCTTTATATCACTGTATTCTATCTCTAAGTCCTTGAAAGTCTGACCATTCCCTGGTGGACCCTTACTAGCTGCCTAACATATAGAAGGACTTCAAATGAAACATACATACTTAAAGACTCAAAGGTAGTATCCACATATGAAAGAAAATGTGATTTTTTTTTTCCTGGTTCTGGGTTACCTCACTCAGGTGATTGTTTCGGTTTCATACCTTTACCTGATGCTTCTTGCAAAGGCTTTTTAGCACACATCTTGTAAAACCAATCAATTTCTCTTATGATTGTAGCATCTAAAATCTTGTCTGTGGGATCTCAGAAAATAAAGTCACAAAACTCAAGAAAAGCTGTTTTACAATTCCAGAATTGTAAGCTATGTGTTAACAATTATTTAATGTCTCAAGTTTTGAATAGATAATGAAAATGTGTTACATTACACAATGGAGTTTTTTCAGTTTTAAAGAAACATGAAAACATGAAATTTGAAGATAAGTGGATGAAACAAGACATTGTTACACTATGTGAAGCACCATAGACTCCAGAAAGCCAGCAACACGTGTTCTATCATTTGTAGTCCTAGCTCCAAAACTTTAGATGTGAGTATATTTACTAATGTAACCACAAGAGAAAGGAAAATAGAATGGAATGATAGGAGAAGGAGAAGAAGGAACTTTAAGTTAATAGAGGCGGAAATGGGAGAGGAGAGAGAGATAAAAAACACTTAAGTGTTGTAAAAAAAACAAAGGGAAGTATAGGATTCCATAACCTTACTGAAGAATCCACATATAACATACATGTGGGTAAATGTGTCTAACTGAAGGCTATATAATAAATATCACAATGCCAGATAAGGGAAACCTCCCTTTGAGTTGTTGATCAGGGAAGGACAAAAGACTCCCAAAATAATGTGGGCTATTGCCAAAGCCCTTGATTGCCTCCCAGAAGTTGAAATTAAAACACTATTGTTAAAGACATGATATACTTTGGACATAGAACTTTGAGCAATTGAGCTGGAACTGACTTGGAAGACTTCTCCTGGAAAACTATCTCTCATAGTTCTAGAAGATACAATGCAACCTGCAATGGGGGACAAACAATAATTCTACCCAGCTGTTAAGCCTACAAACCACAACAAAGGCTGGCTCAGCAAGGTATCTCTATTGGTGCAATAGTAGAAAATTTATCTTGGAGGTAATCAATAGCTGTTTAATTGAACTTAAGGCCTGCTCAATAGAAGGGAATTCATGCATCTTACTGCAAACACAGCCAAATACATATAGCTGGAGTGGTCATAGACCCTAGAGAATAACTGTTCTTGTCACTTTCTTAGATAATTTATTACTATATTATAGACATATGTCCTTATATTTATAGACAAGGGTGCCTCTCACCAATCATCAAAGAAGCTTCTTCTTGTAAAAGATGCAGACTGTTATAAAGCTCCAACTAGACAAAATATAGAGAATAAGTGACTGTGAAGTTCCCAGTCCTAAGTGATACATCTATAATGCAACTTCTACACTGAAAGCTCAGGGAACACCATGGAAGAATGGGGGCATGACGAAAAACTATAAGAGCCGACAAATATGAAATCTGCTTCTAATTCATGTGTTCTAAATGTGTTCTAGACTTTATAAGGAAGCTATACCAATGAAATCTGCACATTATAGTAGTCTAACAGGATTTGCATAATTAAAAACCAGTTGATATGCCAAGGTAGATGGGGAAATTTTCATAATTTCATGAGGTCCTACCTCAGGATGAAGAGCTCCAGGCAACTGGGTAAGGAGTGATGACTCAGTGGTTAAGAGCACTGGCCATTCTCACAGAGGATTTGTGCTTGGTTCCCAGCAACAGAAAGAAGATAACAACCATATGCAACTCCGGCCCCAGTGGACTGATCACCCTTTCTTGACTTCCTTAAACATTGCACCACAAGTGGTGCACTTATATATATACCCACAAACAATCATACAGATAAAATTAAAAAGCTATTTGATGTCTCTTCTCTCTTGTCTAACCCCCCTCCTCCCTCCCCATATAAAATACCCCCATTTTTCCTCTGAAAATACCTATTTCCTATTATCCCACTTCTCTTCAGCTCCTTCTTCTTTATCCCCATAGTTCCTTGTATACCTGTTTTTCACAGCTGAATACCAAAATTCTCCCCATTTCACACTTGGTAATATCTGTTTCCTACTAACTCCATCACTTGGACTATTACTTTCCATTTATCTTCATGGTTTCTTTCCAAATTTCCTGGGTCCTGTGGTTACATCAGGATATATGCTCACATATAAGAATCTGGTGCTGAGATACACAAATGAACGAGAACAAACATTGCTCATTTCTCTGAGTTGTGTTACTTCACATAGTATAACAATTTCCAACTCCATCCATTTTCGTGAAATTTTTCTTTTGTCTTTCTTTACCACTGAGTAGAACTCCATCTCTTTATCCACTTGTCAGTTGTGGGACATTTATTGTGAAAACAATTCATCGAAAGCAACAAAAAATGGCTATAAAAGTGTCTCTACAGTAGGATGAGTCTTTTGGGTGTATACCAAGGAGTGCTACAATCAGACTATGGTAGATTCCTTTTTCGTTTCCTAGGGTTCTCCACATTGCTTTCCGTAGTGGTTACAGGAGTTTGCAATCCCACCTGCGCTGAATGAGCATTGTACTTTCTCCACATCCACATTTGTTGTCATTTGTTCCCATGATGTTAGTCAGTCTGATTAGAGTAAGAAGAAATCTTAAAGTTGTTTGACTTGTATTTCTCTAAATACTAAGGATGCTGAACAATTTCTAACGTGTTTCTTAGTCATTTTTATTTCTACATTTGAGAATTCCATTTGGGCCCTTAGATAATGTTTCTATGCATCATTTGTTTTCTTATTTCTTCGTTTTTTAAATTCTTTTTACATTCTTGATATTAATTTCATGTTGGATGTATAGCTGGTGAAGATTTTCTCCCACTCTTTGGGCTTCCTCTTCACTTCCTTGGTTATTTCTTTTCCTTAAAATTTTTGATTGGGCTTTTATACATTTCATACAACAGTTCTTAATCAAATTTAGACTTCCTCCATCATCCATGCACCCCTCCCTACCAGGTCTCATGCTTTCCACCTTACATGTTAAGTCCCATCCAGTTGAGAATTTGTACCCAGACGTCCTTCAGTGCAAACTCATCCAATGGAGTCTAGTCAGTCTATCTAGAAACTGTAAGTTTCACTCTCCCTAACCCAGTAGTAATCAGTCTCCAACAGCTCTCAGATTAGGGTCAGCCCATTTCCCTCACTCCACTCTGGGCCCTTGTCTGACTGAGTTGGAGTGTGTCTTATGCTCAAAAGCACCACTGACACAAGTTCATATGTGCAAGATTCTCAGTGGCCTGAAAGCCTCTGTTTCCCTATGTTCTTGGACCAACCCTGGCTCTTACAATCTTTCTGCACCCTCTTCCACAATGGTCCCTGAGCCTTGGGTGGGTGAGGTTTAATATAAGAGTCCTATCCATGGACACTCATTCTGCAGTCTCTTATTTTCTAAAATTTGGCCAGTTATGAATTTCTGTGTGCAACACACTCTGTTGTATAAGAAAGCTTTATTGGTGAGAGTTTAGGAATACGTTAGCATTCTCTCTACCCCCTGTTCTGTTATATTCCATGAGCCTGAGATGTACAGGTTCCACTCTAGATGTGTCATCTAGGAATGGGTATCTCTCAAATATATATCTCTGTGTGACCAGTCATGTAACTCTGCAATAGCCTCCATCTATTGCAAGCAGAAGCTTCATTGATGAATGATATATGGCATACATGTCTGTAAATATAAGGATCCATATTTAGCATATGGTAAAACTTTTATTTGTCTAGAAATATGAGAGAGTTTAAAAATGTTTAAGAAAGACCTTGAAAAGTGCTCAACATTCTTAGTAACTAAAGAAATGTTGATAAAAATCTTGCTTGTTTTTTTACTCTACAGAAACATTTTAGGTTAATGAGATCCCACTTGTTGATTGTTAAGCTTCATTCCTAAGCTACTATGTCCTATTTAAAAAGTCTTTTCCTACATCTATGTCTTGTAGGATATTACCTACGTATTCCTCTAATAGGTTCAGAGTTTCAGGTTTCATATCGCCATCTTTGATCCATTTCACAATAGCCTCAAAATATAACATATTTAGAAAAAAACCTAAGCAAAGGCATTAAAGATTTCTACAATGAAAATTTAAATCTTTGGAGAAACTTAGCAAGACACCAGTAGATGGAAAGCCCTCCTGTGCTGGTGCTCATGGATTCGTAAAATTAATATTGTGAAAATGATCATCCTACCAAAAACAATCTACAGATTCAATGTGATGCCAATCAAAATTCCCATGAAACTCTTTACAGAATAAGGTAAAGAATCCTAAAATTCATATTAAATCACAAAAGACCCTGATAGCCAAAGCAATCTTGAGCAAAAAGAGCAATTCTGGAGGTATCACTATACAAGATATTAAAATACATTACAGAACTATATTCATAATACAGCATGTTACTTACACAAAAAGGTACATGTAGATCACTGGAACACAGCTGAGGATCCAGACATGAATGCATGTAATTTCAGTCATCTGATATTTGACAAAGTTTCCAACAACACACACTGGAATAAAGAGCATCTTCAACAAATAGTGCTGGCAAAACTGGATCTCCACCTATAGAAGAATGAAATTCTGTCATTATCTTCTGCCTTTCACAAATAGGCACCCTTATAGGGCTATTCTGTGTTACAAAGAAGAGAATGCTCAAAAAAAAAACAGATGCATAAACTTTTAAATGTTTTATCTAGGAAGTTAGGAGCTAAACTATAGTTCAGTCAAACAGATGAAATCCTTACATTAACAGGCACTAAGGGTTATGAAGCTGCATGTATAATGGAGTGGGAGAATGCTTTCCAAGCCTTCTGGAGACCTTGGATTCAATGCCTAGTAAGAAGAAAGAGGAGAATTTCAAAAGTGAGTATATAACACCAATAGGAAAAGCTCATCTTATGTACAGGTGCAAGTATTAATATATTGATCAAATGTTGCATAGATTCACACAAAATAAGGAAAAACTAAATTATTACCAAATCGGTATCTTTAGAGAAATGGCCTTAGGTCTACATTCCTGTTCGGCAGCAATTTACTCTAAAATATCATATATTTCACATACTCTTATAAAAGACAAAAGGTAAGCAAGCTTATTAAGAGAACGTATTCCTTTTTATATAGCTTTTTGTCAAGGACTTAATACACAATAAAATCATGAGAAAACATACAATAAAATGCAATGCAAATAATATTTTATTTCATTTAATAAGTTCTTGCACTTGTGTTAAAAAATGTCAAAATGTCAAAAGGATTTGGGATCTAATATCTAATCCTTAAAAGATTTTAGGGTTACCTCTTCAAATGGGGGGAAGGTTAGAGAGGAGGGAGTGGGCATGAATTTAATGATAAGAGCTTACATGTATGTGTGAAATTCTCAGTAAAATTTTTGTAAAACTTAAAAATAATTTGGGCTTTAAACACATTTTTGGGTTTTATAGGTGAAAACCTTAAGGGAGTAAAGCATCAGCCATCATTGAAGCTTAAGTTCAGAGTATTACAGTTCTACTACAAATATCTAAGAAGCCAAGCTTAATTAATATTCTATAGATGCTCACAAGCATTTGAACTATATATTATAGAATGGTTTTATTTTATATTTGATAATTGACAAGTATACTGAATATCTACACTGAGAGTTCTTGTATATATGAGAGTTGTAGAGACCAAAGACATAGAGCATGCTCTCTAAAGTGATTGCTGTATCCAAGTATGTAGCTTGATAGGTGTTCAACATTTGGACACCTTCATTCAAAGCAATAATTCAGGATCAGCACACCAAAGATGGATTCAAGGGGGTCAAGGTTCAATTTCAAGCTAGAAACTGCACTAGTAAGGAGTAAGTTTCTTTCACATGGTACTGGTTTTGCTGGCATGGAATCTGCAGGATTGAAGGGATCATGGAGAGAATCTGAGGCTTGCCACCATGTGAACCAGGAGGGGGCATTGGTGAAGGTGCCATCTCAGTTGCAGTGAATACCCCAGAATATTGGAGACACCAGGACTGTGGGATGATCTCCAAGAATAGAAATAGTTGTGGAGTAGAGAAAACCTGTGCCTATGAGACAAAATATATATACTGTGTATGGCAGGGTCAGAGAATTGGAGCTTCCAAGTCTTCTGGAGCCCAGAAGATCATGAATGAATCCCAGACTTTGCACAGTGAGCTATTTACACTGTTCACATTTGGTTTGGTTTTGACCTTACCGTGCCCTGGTTCTTCCCTCTTGGAATAAGAACATCTAACTTAATTTTTATTTTATGGGAGCTCCATAGTTAAGAAACTTTCAGTTGGTTAGTCAATTGGGGAATTTCCTCTGTCAGACTGGCCTAAGGGCATGTCTGTTGAGGTATTTTTCTTGACGGTTGAGTGATATGGGAGTGCCCAGCCAGCTATGTGCGGTGCCACTACTGAGCAGATAGTCTTAGGTTGTATAATAAGGCAGAATGCGCACAGGCCAGAGGAGCAAGCTAATAAGTACTATTTCTCCATGATCTATATTTCAGTTTCTGTCTTCAGGGTCCTGCCTTGAGTTCCTGCCCTGACCTCCCTCAATGATGAACTGTGATGGGGATGTGTAAACCAATTAATCCCTTTCCACCCCAAGTTAGTTTTGGTGAGAGTGTTTTATCATATTTCTAGAATTTGGATCCCTCTTTTGGAGTTATTGACTAGGAGAGGTCAGATATCCCCTCAAACAATACTGGTGTTGCCATTGCTCTTGATAACCAACCAGAACTCAATGTTAAAAACCTATAAGAAGCTACATACATAAGTCTTAAAACAAACAAGGAGAAATCAACTGGTGTTCATCTTGAAGCTTCACCTCTACTGGCTAGCTTTCATATTCTGGAAGGTGCTATGTATGCTGCAGAAGACAAGCTGAGTAGAAGTGTTTTTGTTTTTTCTTATTGCCATAACCTGGTTGCTTTCAGATAAAGTGTGAATAGTTAGTTGGTCACATCTTCAGATTCTCACTGTTGATTTTTGATTGGAGGAACAGGGATGATTTCCTTCTCACCTGGTTTGTGACGTACACAATCACAGTGAATTCATACTGTGAATGTGGAGATGACAGCAGGGTGGATGGTGTTCTGGCTAGCTCACCATCCAAGAGTGGGCACAATGTGATCTGGCGTTGTCATGGAATGTGAGATGGCTGTAGGTATGTGAGGTTCTGGCTAACTCACCATGCTGGTGTAGTAAGAACAGTGCAATCCTGTGTAATCCTAGAAGTATAAAATCAGCATTGAAGGAATCTGGAATTTTCAGTAAGAAACATTAAATATTAGCATTTTCTTCTAAACCCTCTAAAAACATTTCATTTATGACAAAGAATTATAGTATTTTAATCTCCTCCCCACACACCCTGTAAGATTATTGGTCTAGAAAAGCCCCCAATGCATTCCCAGAATCTGATGGGATGGGGCAGCAGAGCCCATCTCCCTCTTTGGGCAACCTTCTTCCTACTTTCTTTGCATGGATTCTTTTAAACTTGTCAACCAGGAAAGACTGTGAGGTCAGACCTATTCAGTGAGGGGAATGTCAAAGTACTGCAGTAGGAATTAAAAACCTGTCAAATTTTCAGATTGAATGTGCTTTCTCAGTTGAATAATGAGTACCTAGTTACATTTGCTTTGTGTGTATTCTTTGTGTGGCATTAGTAGAGTCCTTGAACATCTGATTTTATTCATAAATTTGAAGTTTGTCCAGGACTTTAATTCCACCTGGGATGAAGTACAGACCACTGTCTTTGGAGAGACATGTCTCAGTGTCTCACTGTGGTGACCCCTGGGATTGAACACTTGGCATTCTCAAGATGGAACAATATGTCAGCAGTGTGGGGGAAGGGCCTAAGCAAGTACCACAGTGAGGAATTAGGCAAGTGTGTCTCTAATGCAAGGTAAGAGAAGTCATGGGGATGACAAAGTATTGCCTACATTTTTAGGAAACTCTGTAGGTTGTTTGAGAGTGAATGAGACTTACAATTGAGCGAAAAGTGATTGTCATATCCCAGTATGCACTTTGATAGGCATTCAACACTTAGACATCTTGATTCAAGAGAATAAATCAGAGACAGGTGAAGTGGCAGACTTGGAAGTCAAGAAACCTCCTTTGGAATGGAGGTTAAGCATTTAGGAGACTCAACTTAGATACAAGAAACTTCCTCCTTAGAGATGGGGAGTTGAGCTTCTAATGGAACAGAATGGAAAATAATTAGGTCAACCTGAGCTCTAGAGAGAAATCAAGGAAATAAAAACAGTAAGCAGGTTAACTAACTTTGGTTGTCACAGAAGTACCTCCACCCCTTTCAATATATCCCTTCTTGCCTCACCTAGTTAAAAAACTTGGATAAAGAAAGGATGATCAGGAATGTCACACAGGTTATTTGAGAACAAGAATATTCAGCAGGTCATGGAGTCATGGTGGCAGAGGTTAAATTCCCCAAACAGGACCCACATAGAACACAATTAATGAAGTCTATAGGGAACACATGCCGAACTTGAATAACCCATGTGTACTTAAAGAACTGTTGCCTTGATTTCAAAATATAAAAATGTTTTAACGTATATTTTATTGACTTTTTGTGCATTTTGTACAATAGATCTTAGGCATATTTAGACCTCCTCTCCCATACTCACTCCCATAGCCCTGTCAACCAGATTTCAGGCATTCTGTCATATATGGTGAGGCTTATCTGGCCAAGCATTTGTGCCCAGATATCCCCCAGTGCAAGCTTACCACTGGGATCTAGTCAGCCTATCTCGAGTCACTCACTTAAAGAAATTCAGTTCTCCCTCACCCAGCAATAATCAGTTTCCAATAGTTCCTCAATTAAGGTTTTTGGCCTGCTGCCAGTTTCCCCAGTTATATGCTGGGTTTTTGTCTGATTGAGTTGGCATGGGTCCTGTGTATGCTGTCATCATTGTTGCAAGTTCTTATGTGCATGTTCCCAGTGGCCTGGAAACCTCTGTTTTCTTATGTTCATTCATCAACCATGGCTATTACAATCTTTCTCTTCCTCTTCCTAAATGGTCCTTGAACCATTTGTGAGTTTTAATATAGGAGTTCTCCAGAGACACACACTGTGAAGTCTCTAATTCTCTAAAACTTGGCCACTTGTGGCCTTCTGTGTGCATCATAGTCTATTGCACAAGAAAGTTTCATGGGTGAAAGTTGAGGGATATATTACTATTCTCTACAATCCCTGTTTCACTATGTTCTATGAGCATTAGATCTTGAAGTTCCACTGTAGATTCATCACTTGGGGCTAGGCATCTCTCAGATATATATGCTCTGGGTGGGACCAGTTGTGGAACTGTGTAATAGTCTCCATCTGTGGCAAAAAGAAGCTTCTTTGGTGAGTGGTATACAGTATACTTGTCTATAAATATAAAGATCCATAATTAGCATACAGTAAGAAATATAATTTTCTAGAAATAGGACAAAGATAGAGTTTTCTCTAGTATCTATGATCTTCGTCTCTAGTCATGTGTATTTGGCTATTTCCACAGTGCTACCCATGAGTTCTCTCCCACTGAAATTCCTCACCTGATAAATGGATAATGAAAATGTGGTGTACTCAGCAAAATGGTAAGGAGAGACAAAATCATAAAATTTGCAGTAAATGGATGAAATTTGAAACCGTAGTACTAAGCAATGTAATACAGACACAGAAAAATAAGTGACACATGATCTCCCTCATTTGTGGATCTTAGTATCAAACACTTTATGTGAGTATATATCCTGATGTAACAGCATGGGCAGGAAAACAGAAAGAAACCACAGAGGAAAAGGGAAAGAGCCCAAGAGAGGGAGATAGTAAGAAACAGATGTCACCAAAAGAGAAACGGGGAAAATGGGGGCAGTCAACTGGGAAGGGGGAAGGAAGAACATACAGAGAACCATGGGGTAAAGAGGAAGAAGAAACTCAAGAGAAGGGGGCAGGGTTAATAGGTGATAGGTATCATCAAGGGGAAAATGGGTGTACTTTACCTGGTGTCCCCAGAGTTGTCTTGGGGTCTCTTGCACTATCAGACAAACCATATATTTTTATGTGAAGTTATTACACTTTATATCTGGGGGGTGGTGGAGAAACTTACAGAGACTAATGCCCGGCACCCAGCACCAGCAATGTGTGGCAGGCCGCCACCATTCCAGATCACTTCCGCACCCACCCATGGGCTCCATTAACTTTTGCCCAGGCATCTTGGGCCCTCAGTCTCATTCTAGGTCAGTAAATGCCTGTCTTGTGAATCGAGTAAGACACCAGGGCCATCTTTTTCTCCACACCTGCCCTGCACATTCCTGGCGGCTCATGGCTTCCATCCCAAGATGGCTCCCAGAAGCCCCTCCACAGTCCATCTCTGTGGAAGGCCCCGCCCCTTGGAGGAATCAGGTCTCTGAGACACACCTCCACCCCTTTCCTCTGCTCTTACAACCTTTCTGCCTATCTTCTGCTAAGGTCCCTGAGCCTTGGAGGGGGAGACAGATGTGGGGCGATCTTTCTTGTATCATCCAAGATAATGACTTCTTGGGCTTCCCCATTATTTGTCTTTAAGTCATGGCCATTGATCTATCTCAGTGGTGTTTCTTCTACTATAAAGACAAATGGAAGGGAGTAGACACATTTAAATAAACATGAATGTAAATAAAAATGTCTAGACGATATCCCAGTAGGTGTACTATACTCACTAAACAGTATACTTGTGGTGGCTTCCCCATTAGGCGCTGTAGCCTTTCTCGACACAAGACATTGGCCTTGTCTACAGCACCAGATGTGTATTCCACCCCTAGGAGCAGGCCTTATCCAATTAGAAATTTGTCAGTTGTACATATATTGGTCAAGCCATTATTGCACTTGTAGGCATTGCTTGGCATGTCCATAGTGTACAGCATGAGATGTCCATTGTTGAGCAGAATCATAGGGGATCCCTTCTTCCCCAACCATTTGCACAGTGCCTTCTGGTAATATGAACGTCATCCATCCACTGGCCCAGAGGGTTTTTTTGGCTTAGTCTCTTCTTTTCCTGTGCTCACAACATGTAGTGTCTTCAGCAACATGGCCTTACTGACCTTTCTAGTGTAAAACTGACATTAATGGCAATCGCCTTGGTGAATTTGAGGCCCTCTAGGATCTCTCTGACCAATAGCTCATGGCAGTGGGGGGCGGGGAGGGGCAGAACCCATGCCAGTACTGTAGATTTTCTTAACAGTTGTATAGTTTGGGAGTCTCTGTCTTCATCTTACCCAACCATAAAACTCCCAAGAATTTTACAGCTATCACTGGCCTTTGCTTCTTCAAGTATCTGTCAAATGGGTTTTACATTTGTAAAACACTCGAAGGAAGGTTAGCATTATATATGAAATCAATCATAAACAAGGTCTCACATAGTATGGAAAAGTTTGTCCATTCATATTAACTGTTTTCTCCATATATCCTTGTTATGTACCATAGCATGGGTAGGAGGCATTAATTTGGTTAGCTCTTTACCACTTTTAGCAATCCCATTTGGAGTCATTTCGCACATTTTTCTAGCCTCTGGATAACCTTTAACAAATCTTCACATACCCGCAATATAACCCCACATAGAACATAGCTATGGCCCACGCTTCTGCATGTCTGGCTTCTTTGTACTTACGGATTTTATAATCCATTATAAAAACCACATCAGCACTGCCATCAGTTCTTTAGCTTTTCCCAAACTTCTGTGGTTTGTCATTTTTAACACCACCCTGCTGGCTGTGCCAATTTGTCACCAGAGTTCTCTCGGGGTCTCTTGTGCTATCAGACAAACCATATAATATATCTTCATGTGAATTTATTATAGTTTATATCTGGGGGGGATGGAAAAACTTACAGAGACTAACACTGGGCCCTGTTCCAGATTATTTCCACCCCTGTCCACAGTCTCCATTAACTTTCGCCCATGCATCTTGGGCCCCTAGTCTTGTTCCAGGCCGATAAATGCCCCCTCTCATGAAGCAGGTGAGAGGCCTGGGCCATCTTTTCCTCCACACCTGCAGCCGCGAGTTCTCCATACCCACCTCCCTGTGTTCCTGGCGCCTTGCAGCTTCCATACCAAGATGGCTCCCAGAAGCCCCTCTGCAGTCCATTCTCCACAGCAGGCTCCATCCCTTGGAGGAATCAGGTCACTGGGACACACCTGGGGAGGTAGGAGGTTAGATAGGGAGAAAAAGAAGAGTGATTAATAAAGGTTAGGTGGTGTGAAAATGGTTGTGGAGGGAAATGTATTAATTTAAAAACCCACTTGCCAAAGATCATCACAATTGGAATTGTTGAATTTTTCTTCATAGACAGAGGACTAATCAGGATAATTGGACCCTCTCTTGGGTATTCAGTCACTCCTCCCAGCCAGTTGTATGCAATTTTTCCCTAATCGCATATGGGCCATAGTTGGGGAGGAAATAGAAAGTACATAAGCTGGGATATAAGAGGGAGAAATGAGCCCACCTATGAGGCAATAAGAATCACATCATTCATGCTAGCTGAAAACTTTCCAGTGCAGTTGCTTGATCACCCATGCACCTGTCAATGACTCCTAACCCATGCTCTGTACATAAGTCCAATAAACTCAATGATTCTCCAGAATGAACTTTAATGGAAACAGACACTGATCTGACACTGAAATCTTAGGAAATGATAATAGTTTTTTAGCACCCCCAGAAAAAGTCTCACAGAAGATGATTAACATATTTGTTAATGTTATGTCTCATTTTATTAAGAAACAAAACCAGAAAGTAAAATATGTTATAAGGATGTGCAAATTAAAATATTTTTAATAAAGAGTGTTTTACACATGAAGATTAAGGTGGTTAGATGTTTCCAGATGGGAAAGAAATGAAAGAGCTTATACAAGTTGGGAAGGTCTCAGTAACTTACTTAAGGTAAGTAAAAACTGAGACTCAGAGATGACATACATGATCTCTAAGGTCAAAGTTCAACCAGACTTACTTTTTAATAGTTTTTGCTGATGTTTTACCTGCTACTACGCAATAATTAAAAGTACCAGACTGACGTAACTGACCTTCTGAGTGTTGAATAATCATGCTTAGAGACTTATACTAATGGATATTTTGTCCTTTGCTCACCAAGATCAAGTAGGTCCAAGAAGTTTGGGGCACATTTCTTGAAATGTCTTGTAAATGTAGTGAATCACCTGTCTTCTTTCTTGTTCAGTGAAGCCGCAGAGATCCTATCAGGTAGATATGAACCCCTGTCCAGTCTAAAATCAAGAGGGTCAACACATGGGAAAAATTTTCTTCAAAGCTTCCAAGTGAAGCCACAGTCAGCAGGGCCTTTGATATATCTTCAGATGTCTGGAACAATTGGTAAAAGAAGGCTAAAGGATCTAGAAGCTCTTCAGAAGCCCAAGTGGCCCTGTTGACCAGATCCTCAGTTAGCCTTGACAGTAAAAACAAAATGTTTAATTTTGACTAACTTCATGACCTTAAAACACCCAATGGAAAGTGTAACCAAAGACAAAAATAATTTTAATGATCCAATTTAAAAAATTAAAAATAAGTTTTTAATGATCCAAACATTATGCTTAAACCAATATGAGATGGATATTTTGACAAATAATTTATCACCATTTTTTTTTCTTGGTAAGAAAAAGGTTATCTAGATTTAAGATTTCAGACCTTGGCTCAACACTGCAGTGCCTTCATGTGGCCAGAAGATGCAGGCCCACTATTATTCCAACCTAAAATTTAAGTAATGGCTAATTTTTTTCTTCCTCTTTCTCTTTAGAAAGCATCATCTAGGAGGAACCTCATATTATGATTGTAACCACCCTAGAAAATGCTTAAAAATAGTTAGGTATCAAAGTGCTTAAAAATAGATCCTGGTTTCTGCTTTTGAGTTTGTCACTCAAAAGGGTTCATCACTCTTGAGTCTAGCCTTGAATGGAAAAGAAAAAATGAAGAACCCAGTGGATGGGTGCTCTTATAAGCCCATCAAGAAATTCTTCTGATTCTCTGGACTTAGCAATGCTAATAACTCTTGCTTGTATCTGTCTCTCATATCTCTTTCCTGACACCTGTCAAGAACTTCACTTCATACCTTAATCCAGCAGCTAAACAAAATCAATTATGTGCTCTTAGAGTCTTTCAGAAAGACTTGCTGATGAGGTGCTTGACTGCTACACCTGACATTCCCACTCAGTTCTTCCAGCAAAGTAGCTTGGGAGAATAGGTTCTTGCTGAAGTGACAGTGGGGACCATATTTTATTTCTAACATTTTCCTGTAACAAAAATATTTTAAATAAAAAACATTAACATAATTCCCTTCTGCCTAAGGCACACCTGCCCTTCTTGAATGTAGGTTCCAAAATTAAGCTGGATCATGTTTCCCATAAATTTGGCACATAAGATTCTTTAAAAAAGTCAGTTTGAAAAACATTCAACAGTGGTTATTAGTGAAAAATAACCACTGAGAAACTTCTAAATTATATTTGTGATGAACTGTTTACAAACTTACAGTGAATGTAAAAGTAGGTAGTTTTTAAAATTTTATTTGTTATTTTTATTTTATGTATATGCGTGTATTGTCTGCATGTAGGTAAGTGCACCCATGTTGTGTAATACCCGCGAGGTCAGAAGAGGCTGTCAGATGCCCTGGGACTGGAGATACAGACAGTTGTTAGCTGCCACATGGGTGCTGGGATTCGAATCTGGGTCTTCTGCAAGAACAACCATCTCTCTAGCCCCAAAAGGAGGCCTTTCTTTGTAAACTCATGAGACTTGTTTATTTCTTAGAAAAATAAGAGTGTCTTGGGCAATATGAAGCTTGCAATTTGTATGTATGTCGTACATAAATAAAAACAGCATGACCTACCATGCTTGTGTTTAGAGAAGCTGGTAATGGAAAGCTATGCTTGCAACTCAAGTTATAAAAAACTACAAATCTCATCCATATTACCAGAAGATAATCTTCAAATAAACCAATTTAAAAATAGGATGTCCCTATTTTTTCTCTAAACTATTACTGATATAACTGTCATTACCTTCTTTATTTCCTTTTGTTTTGACTAAAAACATAATTTTTATTTTTCGTAATTTCTGACAGATCCTAATTTAAGATAATATTGGTAGATCTTGTGACAAGCTACAGTATTTATATATACATTCACATAAAGCACAATGAGAACAAATTATTAAAGTAATAATGAGCATTTTAACAATTGAATGCTTTATGGTAGGATAATTAATATCCATTACATAAAATATCTATTTTACAGAGAGTTTTAGAAAGGAAACACATCATTGCTTGATAGTCAAAAGTGGCAATAGATTCTCTGTATCATTTTTATCCTCACTTTAGAAATGCTTTTGTGGTCTGAAGTTCACTGATCAATTCACCAATTACAGAATGCAGAATACTGTGAAAGTAACATACAGCTTGCTTGTGCATGTATATCAACTAACCAAAATTCAGGTTAAACAAGAAACCACTTAAAGGCAAAAATAATGTGAGAAATTAAGTTGTCTAGTTCCTTACATTAATTGTAGTTTTCAAGTTGTGTTTAGTAACTTGAGTAAATGCAAAGAATTTAACCTCTTTTTTTCCTCTTCTTGTCTGTTTTACACAGTAATTTCTGTCTTTCCAATGATTATATAAGTAAGACCATGCATTGTTCATACTTCTCCCTCAAGTTAAATGAGCTTAAGTACTGAAAGTCATTTTTCACTTTGCTTTTCTGTGTTTACCTGCTAAAAACACTCTAGCCGTGTAGTTTTCCTTTTACCACTCTGCTTTCTGTGGTGCTGGAGACAAAACCCAGGGCTGCAGGCTCTTCCATCCTTTTCAGTTACTTATAGTGACTCAGTAACAAGGATTCAAAAACCACAGAAGAATCAAGGTGAAATATCCCCATAAATATAGAATTACCAAATTTGGAACTTTGGAATGATCAAACATGTTAAGCTACTAAAATTAATCATGGATTCAACCACAATCAGTTTTAAATGAGCTTTATCTGAGACCAGGATAACATCACCCGCCATGTGGCCAGAGTGGCTGAAAAGTTCTTAGCTCGTTGATTTGGGTGGTTGAGTGTAACAGGAGCACAACTGGAATGCTCCCCCTGCTTGTCTACCTCTGGGTAAGGAGCTTGTCGTTCTTGAGGCTTTTTGATCTCTTCAGAAAATCCTAAAGAGACACACTCAGCAGCAGGCTGACACAACTTTTCTCCAGGGACCACTTGCTTCCCTGCTTCTGAAGGAGGCAGCTGTTAACCACATATATTCTTCATAATTTTTCTAATTATACATCAAAAACTTAGACTTTGCAGTAGAAATGGTTTTTAAATTCTTATTCTTTATTCATTCCATCTAAGCATTATTTATCTCTCCTCTCACTCCCATGTATGACCCTCCCTATTCCTTCCCAAATAAAGTATCCCCTCCTTTCCCCATTTTCCCCTGAAATAGCACCTGTCTCCTACTATCCTTCTCTAACAAACTCCTTTCCCTTATCCCCATGATTCCTTTCCATTTTCCTGGCTCCTGTGGTTACATCAGGATATATACTCACATCTAGGGATTTGGAGCTAAGATTTACATGTCACTTGTTTTTCTGAGTCTGTTTTACCTCACTCACTATAACAGCTTCAAGTTCCATCCAATTAAATGCAAATTTAATTATTTCATTTTTTTAACCTACCACTGAGTAGAACTTCATTTTGTAAATATATCACATTTTCATTATCCATTAATTAGTTGGGGGACATTTAGGTTGTTTCCATTTCTTAGCTATTGTGGAAGGAACAACAACAAACATGGCTGCACAAGTGTCTCTGTAGTAAAATGAGTTCATTGGATATATGCCAAGGAATATTATGACCAGATCATATGGTTGACTCCACAAATAGCACAGGTTATTGCCACAGTCCTTCATTGTCTACCAGATCCTACTGCTCAGACAGGCCATACTTCAGACACAGGACATGGAGCAATCAAAGTGGAACTCATCTGGAAACGTCCTCCGTGAAGACTAGCTCTTATGTTATCAGAGGAACCTATACAAGCTACAAAGGGAGATAATCAATCAATGGTCCTATGATGCTTAAAAAGCAAGAGTGACTCACCCAGAAAACTATCAATATTGGTGTAGTAGTAGCACTTTTATTTTGGAAGTAATCAACAGCTGTCTAACTGGAAGTAAGGCCTGCTCAATGGGAAAGCTCAAAAGTAGTATTGTAAACATAGCCAAATACACATGGCTGGAGAGGTTATATATCCTAAAGAAAAATGTAATTTTGCCATATCCCTAAACCAACATAATATCTTGCTTTATTCTAAATAAGCATCATCATATTTACAGACATGTGTACCTCTCATGCCTCATCAGCAAGCCTTCTTTTTTGCAACAAATGGAGACTATTACAGAATTCCAGAAATAGTCAAATACAGAGAATAATGTCTGTGTAATATTTAACCCTAAGTGACACATCTTCAGTGCAACCTCTACATTTAGGATAAATGAATCTCTCAACTTTCACTGAAGAAGTTTCCTTATACAACAGATGGTGATTATTGACGAAAGCCAGAATTGGCCAATGTGCAGAGAACAAGAAGCCACAGAGTTCTTATTCCTGAATAGGACACCTATTTCAAATCTCTGCCTCCCAAGACCCAGGGATCATTGGAGAAGAGGAGGTTGAAAGATAGTAGAACAAGAGCATGTGAAGGACTCATATGAACTTACAGCAATTGAGACAACATGGGCGAGTTCTATGCAAGCTCAAACCAGACAAAATCCCAGTGGATGGACCCACATAGAAGGAAATTATGGAATACAAATTAGACTTTATAGGCCATATTCTGTATATAGGAGAGTACATTAAATTGGATGGGGGCCAGTGGGAGCAGATACAGATAGGGTGGGGATCTAAATTCCATCAAACTGTATTGTATGAAGATAGAAAAGTTTTAATTAAAAAAATTCAAATTTATTCTTTAATCAGAAGCTCTTGCCTCACTCACAGGGATGAAGCTATTTCAGGTCATGAGTTGAGAAATTTATGAATGTAAATCATGTGCAGCCCTGAACATGAAGTTAACGTCTCTTGTAGCATGGTGCCACTTATTGGTGATGATTGCTGATGGCACATTTTTAGAACTAACAAAAAATGTGGCACACGCCTTTAATCCCAGCCCTCAAGAGGTAGAGGCAGGTGGATCTCTGTGAGTTTGAGGCTAGCCTGGTGTCCACAGAGAATCCAGGCCAGCTGGGGCTACAGAGAGGTCCTGTCTCAAAAAACAAAGGTATAATGAAATGTTTTGTGATAATAATATGCATTTTGAATCTCCAAAACATTACATTTCCTAAATAATCTGATTGTAAGATAAAAATTGGGAAAGTGTGTGGAACTCTGAATGATAAAATCAATTTGAGGCCAGCACAGTGGTATGGATAGTACATAATTATTTGCTATGTACATAGTACATAATTATTTACTATGTCATGCTGTCAGAAAAGAAAGATAAAAGTTTAATTTCAACAATTGACATTTAGCATTTCTAAAAATTCAAAGAAAATATCTTTAATGGATATCATTTTTTCTTATAGACTTTTGAATAATGCTTTAGGACAATCAGGAATGTCCAACCTGTGGTCCATGGACTGCATGTAGCTATGTGTATTTAAGAATATAGCCCCAACAGAAAATTTTAAACTTACTTACAACATTATGAGAGTTTTTTATTTGTGATTTTTTTGGTAACTTGATTGTGCAATTCACAAGCACTCAAGCATGAACTTTGAAGATAAAACATGAACTTTATTTTTACAAAATTATATTTCTATTTCAAAAGGTTTGCCATACCTGCAAGATGTGGAAAACTCTGAGCATTGCCTGACTGGATTCATTTGTATTTTTACATCCTTGACAGTTAAATCCCAACTGCTTTTTTACTTAAGAAAATTTATATTGAAGCAAACTCTCAACTAATCTCTACCCACTCAGTCCACCGAGAAGAGCAAATTCTTCTGCATCCCAGATCAAAAACAAAATCATTCTTGTAGGTCTCTGTCCTAAAATATATGTGCATAATATGTAAATGATTACAAAGTATGCAACACGAAATCTCATGATTTGAATAAGAAGGAAGAATTGTGATCAGATTTTTATTATACATTTTCTCTCTGTATGTTTAAAAACCACCCTCCTTAAATATACAGAAAGAACATAAATGAATTACAAGGTGGAGATGCAAACAGTAAAACTCTGGGAAGGTCATCAAATATTCCAAGTGGTTAATAATGACTTGCCATGTATAGGAAACTGCTCTGATCTGCAGATTCCTAACATGGAGGAAGAAATTACTGATGAGTGATGCTATCATGCCAGATAGAACTGAGGAGAAACCCTGTAGACTCCTCCCCTGCTTTTCTGGGATAGCAATTATCTGGTTGAGCAATTTCACTCCATTCTTTGGCAGATTTTTACTCAGTTAAAGACAGCAGCATCTGGTGATACTGAAACCGCATAATTCAATAAGAAGGTCATATGGCTTGAAGGAAATAAACACAAGCCCTAGAGCTGAGGAAAATGTTTCAAACCCTGGTTCTCTTACTTGACAGATATAATTAAGGGCACACATTCAGACAGATGAAGCCTTCATGTATTCTGCACCATATCACCTGCTGAGTTCCACAAGTACATCATTCCCTCTCCACAAACCCATATCCCCAGGCCAAGTTCAGATCCTCAATCCATGAACTCACCAGACCAATGAGTTTCCAAATCCTAGCAGGCCTTTCCAAGGTCCCACACTCACAGTCCTACATCAGATCCTGCAGCCCACACACCTGCCCAGATTGAGAGGTTTCCAAATCCCAGCATTTCTACCCTCACAGGTTTAATGCCACCAACATGCACTTGACAAAAAGGTCCAAGCATTCGACAGTCAGGCTTCTGCACCTTGCCACTTCTCAGGTCAAATAGGAATTTCAAAAATAACCAAAAAAAACATACTTTGTTTCTCTCCCTGAAAATCTTGTACAGAATTCAGATTTACCTCTGGAAATAGCAAACAAATTATGTTACTTTCCCACACAGATGAACATGATCATTTTTCTGGGTCCTTAATTCTG
>NW_008354494.1:196712-198127 GCF_000622305.1 Nannospalax galili
TTTACTCACTTGTTCCCCTGACCTGTGCTCAGCCTGATTTCTTACACAATACAGGACCGCCTGCCCAGGGGTGCCACCACCCACAGTGGATGGGTCCTCCCGCAGCACTCAACAATCAAGAAAATTCCCCAGACATGGCCATAGGACAAGGCAACGGAGACAATTCCTCAATTGAAATTCCCTCTACCCAGGGGTGTCAAAATGTCAAGTAAAACTATCCATCAATTGTGCCAATGGCATTTCTAGGATTGCCTTCTGTTATAAATTGGAATTTTACCTAAACTTGTAACCAAGTTAATGATATATTTTGAGATTCTTAACACTATCTAGCTTATTTAAATTTAGCTAACCCTTAGGAAAAGAGTTTAAACAACCTTTTTGCCCGGTGTGGTGATGCACACCTTTAATACCAGCACTTGGGAGGCAGAGGCAGGCGGATCTCTGTGAGTTCAAGGCCAGCCTGGTCTACATAGTGAGTTCCAGGACAGCTAGGGCTACAGGGAGACCCTGTCTCAAAAAGACCAAAAAAAATATTTTTGAGTTTTTGTGTATTTCTTACAATAGTTCTTACTCAAATTTAGACCCCCTCCCCTATTCATGGCTCCAATGCTCTTCTACTAGACTTCATGCATTCTGTCATACATGATAAGTCCTCTCTGCTCAAGCATTTGTATCCAGATGTCCTTTGGTGCAAGTTTATCCACTGAAGTCTAATCAGCCAATCCGGAGATCTTAAGGACGATCTACTCTCTCTGACCCAGCAGTAATCCCAGCAGTAATCAGTTGCCAACAGTTCCCAGATTAGGCCCAGCCTGCCACCCATTTCCATCCATGTTGAGCCCTTGTCTGTTAAGTCAGCATGGGTCTTGTACATGATGTCACAATTTTTCTAAAACTTTGGCTCCCCATATAATCAACTTTTACAAGTATAAAGTTTTCATTCTAAACTGTATTCTTTATTTCTCCTTCATGACTTTTTTTGCCTCTGACCAAGTGTCTCCCAATTGCTAGTTCCTCCAAGGGGTAGGGGCTGCTGCAGAGCAGAGACTAGGAGAGGTGGCTTGGAGCCATCTTGGAACAGAAGCTGGGAGCCTGGGGAAGCCCAGGAGCCGCAGGTAGCCACTCAGCAGCTAAAGGACAGGATGGACTGACTCTTGTGGACCTGTGGCTATCGCTGGCCCAGGAGGCATAAGCAAAGGCTAGCAATGACTATGGGCATGGCATGGTCTGATAAGGCGGGCTCTGAGTCACAGCACTGGGCTAGGCACTGGGTACTCATTCCTTTGTAAGTTAATAAACTCATGTAAAATATATTATATGGTTTGTCTGATCACACAAGAGACCCAGAGAGAATTCAGGCCACACCCAGTATAGTGTGTGTGTGTGTGTGTGTGTGTGTGTGTGTGTGTGTGTGT
>NW_008354494.1:198156-215872 GCF_000622305.1 Nannospalax galili
GTAGTCATGTGGAAAGCAGTGGATTATTTGCAGTATACAGTATATGTTGCAAGCAACATGTGGGCTTGGGTTGATATATTTGCTTGTGATATTATATGCTTTTCTGGGTTAGTAGGGGTCAGAAAAGGCATGTTCTTACCTGATAAAAGCTATGGTTAAAGATCCTTTAATACAAAGTTCCTCATTTCTTTCCCATATCATGTTTGCTTTTCCTGTTCAATAAATGGAATATGCCTTTTGTTCGAGGAGGACAGTTCTGAGAAAAGTCAAAACACTTTGGATCAGGCTCGCTATTGGTTTAAATGAGTGGGCCCTTTTTTAATGTAGCGCCACCACAAGTAAACAGATCAGACAAATGGTGTGGTGGTTGTGTGAGGAGACGGGATGATTGTAAAAGGGACTAGAGCACTTGGTAGGATGGAAATCTTTTATAGCTAATTTTAACTTAAGTTTTTATTGCATGATATTTTTGGTTCATTTTAACTTGCAGAGCTAAATACTACAAAATATTTACTTTACTACACATAAGCACTTCCTCATTTAAAATGAAAAAGGACATGGCAATTTTAGTGACTAAGAATGAAGTTTTTAATACTTTTTATCTATACTTTCATCGAGAATGCACAATGAACTCCCATTCCAATATTATGATTTTTGTTATGTATTTTAACATATGAATATTTCTGTATTTCAAAAATTGAACTTGTCAGTTTGCTTACTGAATCAGTTTTTGAGCTTACCATGATTCCTTATATATTATGTATCCCATTAGGCAGGCATCACATATATTCTTTCTGAACTTATTTTATTGCCAGTCTTTGGAGATAAATTCTTTTTGCTTTTAATTTGTTTTCATTCAATGATGAAAATTTAGCAGCGTAGAGGGTCTGGTTCTGTAAGGTCTTTTGTTCAGCATTTTTAAAGACATCCCTTTCTTAATTTGGTCATTGCTATTACAAATGACATCTAAAATTATTTAAACAGTGGGTACCTTTCTTTTCTCTCTGGAAAGAGTTAATACTTTTAATTAACATTGACCTTCTATAACTCTAGTACTGTGTGGATTTCTTTTTTGTTTGCCACCTAATGCTTGAAAAATTAAGCTCTGTTGCTTCAATCCTCACTGATGGAAGACAGCACTGCAAAGACATAAGCATATACAGGGCCTTTGTTGGGTTACCAGTGAGGGAAGGAGAAGCTTTGCATGCACAGACTCCAACACAACAGTGTATGAAATTGGAAATAATACAGTAGAAGAGGATTTATGATAATGTAAACAACACTCCAGAGAAGCTGGGAAACCCACCTTATGCTCTTAGGTCAAAGGCCTACCACATCAGGAACCTCTGAAGATCTATTCAGTTCAGAATTTTAGAAAAAGCCACTAATGTTTGCTTAAGAGTTCAAGAAACATCTATGAAAGTTGAGTAGTACATGCCTATAATCTCAGCTACTTGGAGGCTATGGTAGTCGAACCTTGGATTTCAGAGATGAAAATACTTAGGGCCATATAGAACATTAATTAACAGAACAACTCAGGAAAAACAATGGAGAAAACACACCCAGGAGGATTCATTAATTTACCATTTCCAAGATCAACGCTTCTAAGGGAGGCCATTTAAGCTGGAATGTAATTCCCTCTGAAGATTTACACAGAAGAGGGTGGGTCATAGCACCAGAAGACAAGCAGTGTGCTCCTGGATAAGACCGTGGCTTGCTTCAGGCTCCAGGGACATTAGGTGGGGCACAACAACGCCGCTTGGGCATCTCTTCAAATGTCTACTTATTCAGTGCAGCTGTGATCTCTGCTCACAGAGGACAGCAGGAATAAAGAAACCTGAACATCCAGACCCAAGAACAGTCTGAAAACAGACACAAAGCCATGGTTCTTAAAACTACCAAAATAACCAATGAAGTGCTACAGAAGGGCACCACATCCTTCCCTCTTTCTAATACCGGAAGCACCACATCCTTCCCTCTTTCTAATACCGGAATATCCTCAATTTTAAGGGAGCACAAGGGAATTTGAGGTGATGAGGCATCAAGGCCTCTTACCATCCACGGTAAATAATTTGTCTCTCTTTTAATCAAACAAGTAGCATCTAAGCACAGTATGTCAATAAACAGAGTCCAATGCAAACCCCAAGGATTTAACTACAGTGTTCAATTCACTAGTGTTTTGGGCTCCATTTATCTTTATATTTATTTTTTGTTTTTATATTTAAATATCAAAAGAGGATGGGGGCTGGATGGAGGTGGATTCAAGAGTGTGATGGGGTAAGCAGAACACATCATGTACATATACGAAATTGTGAAATAACAATTTTTTTCTAAAAACAACATTTGTCTAATAACAAAACTAAAACAGGAATCAGTTGGGATGAACAAAATTTCTTTTTTAATCCAGACCTAAGAACCTTTGTAGGAATCTCTTTGTACAGGATTTTAGACTGTATTGATGTTGATGACTTCCCATATCTTTCAAGTGCATGAAAACCTACCTGAAGAGATGTTTTCCATGTTTTTACAGGTCTTAACTATCAAGAAACCAATAACCCCTATAGAAGTCAATGGAACCTAATGAAATGTTAATATACGACATGGTTATGGCTACACGCTATACGAGGATGATTCCCTTTCACAGCTTCAACTTTGTGCTCTAAGTTGACTTCTGTCCTGAGCAATGGGGCATCTCACAGGCTCCTGTCAGGAGCTGTTCTGCTGCTTGTCATCATTTCTCCCAAGCACAAACAGGCTACTTTGGGAGGAACAGTACTCATGTTTCCTCACACATACACATTGTGTAATAACCTGGTGAAACAAACAAGCAAACAAATTCCCATGGATGATAAAGTTTCAAATCTAAAATCAACACTTTCCCAACAGGTTTTTACCTTGTTTTACTAGTCTTTAATGGGATTCACTACAAACTAATGAAGGTTTTTGGAATGTAGAAAATGAGCTGGACTTAGGTGCACGCTCAAAATCTGAGCACTCAGGAGTTTGAGGGTAGAATTTATCAGGGAAAGTCACCAAGGACTTCATAGACATATTCGTTCTCAAACTACACAAAAAAGAAAATGTGGGATGCAGAGATATCTCAATAGTTAGTGCATACTGCTCTTGAGGAAACCTGAATTCAGTTCAGAGCAACAACATGGGGTGAGTGGCTCACCACTGATTTTAGCGCCAGGTACAGTGAATCTAATGTCTCTGGCCTCTGTGGACACTTGCATACATGCACCTGCTCAAAAAACTTAAAAATAAAATATATTTTAAAAAGGAAATGAGAAAAATATCAAAGAAAATAACAGAACTTCATTATAAAACATTTCTATATAAAAAAAACTAACTGGAATATTTAAGCTGTTGGACAAATGTTACACTAAAACACTATACGTCAGAGTAGTTCTTTAATCTTAAGAGAAAGAGAATTTAATCTTTCTGGAAAGATAATTTAAGTTTAATGTCCTGAGTAACATTTTCCTTAGGTGACTTCATAGTACGCAGTTATTATGTTACCTATTCTGTATATAGATTGACATTTTATTAAGATTCAATTAAGTATTAGATATTTGCAAAAAGCAATATTATTTTTGTAGACAGACATTTTATCAAGATTCACTTAAATATTAGAAATTTACAAACAAATAAGCAATGTTATTTACTCATAGAAAAGATGTTATCATCCTGGAGACAAGTTGAATACATCGAGGGTCCTCTGGTGTTATAAAACTAGAGTCCATATTAACAAAACTTCACTGCCCACCTGCTTCTAGGCAAATAAAGAGAACACACAGAATGGAGCGCTGGAACTCTACCTTGGGAAACTGATTTGCCTTGTTTGGGATTCTAGATTAAAGTAGCTCTCCTAAACTGCTCTGTGCCACAATCAGAGCCCTGTACTTCTTGGCACTGGCCAGCAATGGACTGCTGATCCTGGTCATCACAATGGATGCCCAGCTCCACATGCCCATATACCTACTTCTTGGGCAGCTCTCTCTCATGGACCTTCTCATGACATCAGTTATCACTCCCAAGGTTGTCATGGATTTTCTGAGCAGAGATAATACCATCTCATTTGAGGGTTGTTCCCTTCAAATGTTCATGGAACTGTTAGTACAGAAGACCTCCTTCTGCCCTTCATGGCCTATGATAGGTACATAGCCATTTGTCATCCTCTGAATTACATGGTCTTGATGAGGCCAAGTTTCTGCTGGCTCATAGTGGCCATATTATGGACCCTGTCAGCCCTAAGTGCTCTTGGGTTTACCATCTACATCATGTAATATCCCTTCTGCAAATCCCAAGAGATTAAACACCTGTTCTGTGAGATCCCTCCAGTGCTGAAGCTGGCCTGTGCAGACACCTCCATATCTGAGCATATGTTTTATTTGATGCATGCAAGCTTACTAATTCTACCTCTTGCTGCCATCCTGGCCTCCTACACACTAATTCTGTTCACTGTGCTCCACATGCCTTCAAATGAGGGCAGAAAAAAAGCCCTTCTCACCTGCTCTTCTCACATGACTGTGGTTGGGATGTGGTATGGGGCAGGCACAATCATCTATGTCTTTCCCAGTTCCTACCATACTCCCAAACGAGAAAACATCAGCTCTGCTTTCTACTCTATTATCACCCAGCTCTCAATCCCCTCATCTACAGCCTGCAGAATAAGGAGGTCACTGGGTCTTTGAGGAGAGTTTTGGGAAAATGATTGTTGTCAACACATCCCACCTTCTAGGTAGTTCTCACACTGACCTTCTAATCTAAATGCCCATTAATCTCAAAAGATTTCTGGTATAAATAAAAGCACTTCTACAACAGATTTTAAAAACCTCTTTTGACAGAGGAGTATATGAACTTAACAAAGCTTGTTGAAAGCTTTTGAATATTCTCTTCATGAGATATATTAGAAAAAAGTCACTCTGTTTAAGGTTACTATTCTTTGTCTTTAAATTATAGACTTGGACTGGAGAGATGGCTCAGTGGTTAAGAGCACTGGCTGCTCTTATGGTGAACCTGGGTTTAGTTCTCAGTCCCCCTCAGTTTAGCTAACAATCAACTGTAACTCCACTTCCAGGGGATCCGATGCCCCCTTCTGTGGGTATTACATGACACAGGTGCACTTACATACATGTAGGTAATGCACTCATACACATAAAAAATCATAAGTAAAATACTTAAAAATAAATGTTAAACTTCAATTTCCAGTGTAACTGCTTAGATAAAAATTGTCTAAACAGGGGCTAGAGAGGTGGCTCAACGGTTAAGAGCACTGACTGCTCTTACAGAGGACCCGGGTTTGATTCCCAGCACCCACATGCTGGCCACGAACCATCCTTAAGTCCAGTTTCAGAGCAAATGAAGCCCTTTTCTGACCTCCACGGCATTGCATGACATGGGTGCACTCACATACATGCAGGCAATACACTCATACACATAAAATCAAAATAATAAATAAAAATTTTAAAAATTGTCCAAATGATATTAGGATCTGGGTACATCCTATGAGATTTTAAGTCTATACTGCATCAAGAACCAGAGAAAAGTAGTTTCAAGTAGGTATCTCATATATCACTGGGAAAGCATTCTTGAGACTTGCATGCATTTTAAAACATGTAATATTGGTAAAATAATGTATAAAGTTACTGATTTGTCTAATATTCAGCTGGTAGAAGCTTTCACAATGTTCACTCTTCCTCTCTTTCAAAGGATCACCTTTTGTCGAAGCTCAGAAAATGCAATGGTTTAGATTGTGTTTGTACGTGTGTATATTTGTGTGTGTGTGTGTGTGTGTGTGTTTGTGTGTGGTACATTCTATGACATTTTACATGTTATTCTTTCTTTTTTTAGCAATGGTAATTGTAATAAACAAATGCTATTCTAACTTGTGAATAATATAATCAGAGTGACAAATGAAACTGTGCTTTTCCATTTTGCTTGAAATTGTCTTAAAATGCATCAATAGTAACAAACGGGCCATGTGCCTGATGTGTAGACATTACACAGTGTTTATGTATGATAAAATATCATATGATACTATATATGGATAATGTGTTCAGTTTTTATTGTGTTAAAACATTAGAATAGCCATAGTCTACAATACAAATGACAGCAAATCCTGACTGGATATGGGGAAAGGGACACACTATGCATTACCGGAGACAGTATAAAATATCACATCCACCTACAAAATCAGTCTGGATATTTATAAGGATAAGGAAAAACAAGAACTAGAACTACAATACAAATACTCTGGCCTTGCCCTTGGCATATACTCAAAGGACTCTGCGTACTGGCAGAGAGACACTGGCATATCAATGCTCATTGCTGCACTATTCACAATAGCTCAGAAATGGGAGCAGTCAAATGGCCCTCAGCAGATGAACGGATACATAAAAATTTTGTACACATACACAATGCAACTTTATTCTTATGTAAAGAAAATGGAAAATGAAGTTTTCAAGTAAATTGATAAAACTAGAAAAAATTATACACATAAATACTTTGAGGCAATTGGAATATGTGATTATAACATACATGTTGTTGCATGAAAAATGTACCCTGAAAATTGTCAGCTGTAATAAATTGCATCATATGGATAGTGTGTAATGTAACTAGTTATTACATCACTATTAAATATATAATGTTTTCATGTGTTTATATTAATTAGCAATGATGATCTCTTGAGTTTATAACTAATATTTTTCTCTAGGAAATTACTTACATGTAGAGTTGTATAAATCAAGGTTAAAATCAACAAAATGCTCTTGATATTAAATGAAAAATTGTTTTTCGAAAAACACTAAAGAATTTATTTTTTTCCATAAAGGTTTGCATAGATGTGTTAGTCGTAACATTTAAATATCTTAAATTACATAGCTTATTTATTTCTTAATATTTTTATAACTTCAAGATCAAGGATATAGCTACTAGGACTATTATAATTAATTATGGCAAAAATTTCTCTTTTAATTTGTACTTTGACATTTTAAAAGTTATTATGGGAGTTTTTAGGGTGTTTTATGTTTGTTTGCTCAGGCTTTTTATTTTAAGGCTGTCAGTTTTATTACCTAATTATATTTACACACCCTCCCTTACCTGCATGCCCTGCATAGCCCCCCTACCAGATTTCCTGCCTTCTGTCATATATGTTAAGACCTATCAAGTCAAGTTTATGACAACACATTTGCTTCTCTTTTTGACACAGGGTCTTCCTATGTTGCCAGCTGGCCAGGAACGGTCTATGTAGATTAGGCTGGCTGTGATTTCAAAGAGATCATTCCTCTGTCTCTTGAGTGCTGGGGTTAAAGGTGTGTGCCATCACTCCTACTGTGATGGACGCTTTAAATAGTTAATTTTCTTCAGAATTGTTGTCCATGAGGGACTAGACATGTTCCAGTAAGTGGTTTTAGACCCATGCACATACAGCCAGCAGTAAGTAGGCTCAGAGGGTTTAAAATAAGAATGCAGGAAGTTTAATTCCAAAATTGATTGGATGGGTAGTAGAGGAACTCAAAGAGAGGGAAAAGGGAGTTTTATTTGACCAAAGCATATTATATGCATGTATGAAGTTATAAAAATATCAAACAGCCGGGTGTGATACTGCACGCCTTTAATCCCAGCATTCAGGAGGTAGAGGGAGGCAGATCTCTGTGAGTTCCAGGACACCTGGTGCTACAGGGAGACCCTGTCTCAAAAAGACAAAAAAATCAAACAATGGAAAATAAAAAATATAAAAATTGTGAGAAAAAAATCTGTATATGTAAAGGTGGTCATGTTTTCTTCCAATGATGCTTTAACCTTAGATTATAATTTACTGTGATTTCTTTAGAAGATTTTTTTTTATTTTCAAAGTTTTATTTCATTCATTTTGAAGTTAAAATTAATATTTAAAACAAATTTATATTTCTTTGAAGAATGTCATGGGATATTGATTGAAATTGCATCGAATCTATAAATTGCTTTTGGTAGGATGGTCATTTTCACTATATTGATTCTACCAGTTCATGAGCACATGAGGTCTTTCCATCTAATTGTACCTTCCTAAATCATTTTCCTCAAAGGTTTGAAGTTTTCTTTGAAAAGGTCTTTAATGTCTTTGCTTTAATGCTATTGTGAATGGAAGTTTTTCCCTGAACTTTTTCTCTAGTTTCTTGTTATTTATGTATAGAAGGGTAGATTGATTTTGTAACTTTATGTATAGATTTGGTAGATTGATTCTGTAACTTGACACTTTGCTGAAAGTGCTGATCATTTCTAGAGGCATTCTGCTGGAAATTTTGGGATTTCTTATGTGGAGTGAGGAGGGGATCTAAATATCAGCAAACTATAGTGTATGAAAATCACAAAAATTCAATAAAATTTTCTAGTTCATTCGGATGTACAAAAATCATGAGGCTTTTCATTTTCTTCACTCATTGCCTTCTCAGCTTTATATCTAAATTATCCTATTTCCCATTTATGCTCTACTTCCCTCTTTAGTCTGCATTTTGTCAGGTAACCTGAACTATAAGCACAACTAGAAGAGACGCTGTGCGAGTCCATATCATGAGTTCTGGGAAATTTCTCCTCTTCACAATCCTTTTATTTTCATCTTTAAAACCCACTGGCAATGAGTTTATGAATATATTTAAAATATAAAGTATACTGAGTGTTTTTAACAAAACTCAGCATGTATACCCAGTCAATGTATACCGTTGTGTCTTCCAGACCTCCTAAAATTCTCTTTTTAAATTTTTTTCAGAAAGAGTCTTGGAACTCACTATACACATCATGACTGACCTTGATCTCACAGAGATTCACCTGACTCTGCTTCCAGAGTGCTGGACTTACAGGTGTTCAGCAATATGCCCACCTCTTAAATTCCATTTTCAAACTGAATATTCAACACTTCATCAGATGGCTTTGTCCCAAATTTCGTTTAGAACTGATTTTTTTATTTTATTGAGGTTTTTGTGCATTTCATACAATAGGTCTTAATCTAATTTACAGCCCCTCCACACACACCAGATTTCATGCATTCTGTCATGTATGCTAAGCTCTATCCGGTCAAGCGTTTGTACCCAGATGTTCCTTGGTGCATGCTCATCCACTAATGTCTAGCCGGCCTATCTAGAGTCACTTGCTTAAATAAAATCAGCTCTCCCTCACCAACAGTAATCAATTGCCAATAGTTCCTCTGCTAGGGAGCTTGCTGCCCATGTCCCCAGTTCTATGTTGGGTTGTTGTCAGATTGAGACAGCATGGGTCTTGTGCATGCTGTCATCATTGTTGCAAGTTCATATGAGCAAGTTCCCAGAGGCCTGAAAGCCTCTGTTTCCTTATGTTCATATTCCAAAACTGACACGTGAAATCTTTCTGCCCCTCTTCAATTTTGAGTCACAGACCTCATTCCTCTTTCAAACATTTTCTTCACAGAAAAATAATCACTAAATAGTGTCTACATTGCCTCTTTCTTCAGCTAATCGCCTATACACATAAAATTATTCCCAAACTTTTTTTTATATGTACTTTGCCAAAATCATCCTGTGTGGTACATGGAACAGCCCATTTCTTATCTTCCCCATGCAACTTTGAATATCATCGACACAACGCGTTCTTTCTTCTCTTGTAATCTTTCTTCTCTCAGCTTCCAGACAGCACACACTACTGCTTTGCCTCCTCCTTCCATTCATTTTCTTCGCATTTGTGAATCCCTGTCTCTCTCTTGATGTAGAAGTTCCCCAGAAAACTGATACAGTTTCTTCTTTCACAAGAATATCTTCCTTATTCTCTTCAAACTTTCAGCAACACTGACGCACTTGACTTTCTCTCTTCTATTGAAGGCTTTTCTTCTCTCAGCTTCAGGCACCACACGACTGGCTTGCCCTCTCCTTTCTTAACTCAGTTCACTCAGTGAATCTCTCTCTCTCTCTCTCTCTCTCTCTCTCTCTCTCTCTCTCTCTCTCTCTCTCTCTCTGGATATGGAAGTCCATACGTGTACTGATATTTTTCCACTCAAGAATCTTCTCTTGAGCAATATCTACTGTCACAGTTTCACTGTGATCTGCATGCCCATGACACAAATACCTGAGCATGTGCATAAATTAGGCTTCTGTATCTTACCATTTCTCATGTCTAATAAGAACTTCAAAAATAGCCAAAAGCATAATTTATTTTATGCTTTGCCATTTTTATCCAGAACACAGATTGGCCTCTGTAGATAAAGAGATTGTATTCCGTTTCCACACAGATGCATATGAACTTATTTCTGCACAACTTTCAACCCATCTCTGAATCTCCACCATATTGCTCTCATCCAACCTTACTTTACCCAGCTCCTTAGTAGTAACCACACAATCTACAAGTGCTCCTGCCTTAAGACCAGTTACCTGTTCTCATCACCTGTGATGCTGTTTTATGATATCACCCCCAGGTTATTCCACCTAGCTCAGATACACCATCCACACCATTGAAGAAAATAAAACTTGATGATAAACATTTTTATATGTTTTCTTACTGCATTTATAATTCAACCCTAGCAGTTTCATATGCACAATAGATTATATATATATATATATGTATATATATAAACTTTTCTTGATGACCTCACACTTATCCTTCAGTCCATGTCATCATAACACCTTATTAGTTACTCAACAATATCTTAAAGCTTTGTCTTTCTCCTCCAGCTCTGCTATGATCATGTTTTTCTCTGGTAGATGCAGTGACCTCTCAGTCATGTCAGTATTCCACACAGATGTGCACATGAGATCTTGTTTCTGTATAACTTTCACCCCACCTCAGAAATCCTGAACATTTTTACAAACTCATGGCACTGTCATTCTTGCTGCCCCCTTACACATAGGTGTTCCCTAATTTTCCTAATTTAGGACTGTTTTCTTAAACTGATATCCCCTTGTCAGATCTGCATGTCTCTCTACTTGTCATTTTATCTCACATTAAATGTTAAATTAGCAAAGAATTTACCAATCTCAGTGACATAAAATCAAACAAAAGACCTCATCATGCATCATGTTTTATTAGCTTAATCATATTTAATATTATATATTATTCAAATTTTATGTGGCATTAATTTTGTCTAGTTGAAAAGTAGAAATAGTATGAATGACCAAGAAATTGTAAAATAGTATTTAAAGTTAATGTTCCAGCTATTAAATGTATTGAAACAGGAACAGAAACTGAGAACTACGTCATGTACATTAAAAATTTAGCATATAATGTGTTAGCATTTTACACTAATGAGGAAGAAAATAGTAACAATTTCATTAGCTGATTTGGATAACATACAATCACACACACACAGACATGCACAGACACACTCACATACACACATGTATATATTTAATATATTTATTATATACATAATAAATAATATTATATACATAATTTAATATATACATATATGTATATATATTTAAGCTACTTTTCCAACTCAAGAATATGCATTCTAAAATAAATTTCAGATATTCTCAGTATCAAATGATTAAATAAAACCTCAATGGCAGGCTTGTATTCAGGATACCTAACATATTGTTTTCCAGCCTCCTTTTGCAACCTATGGAGTCATATGATTGTGGTTCAATAAGTGATATGTGAGTACATGTAAATTATCTCGATTTATAGCCTCCAAACCCACCATTGTTGTCTGCTTACCACTTGGATATTGGAACAAGATATTCTTGAAAATCTCAAAGAGAAGCTGTACCAATTTGCATCCATGTACCTGCCAACTCCAATTTTCACTTGGAATTTGGGTATGCAGAAAAAGGATATTTCTCAAGTCACCAAAATTAAAGAGTTAGTGATTTAAATGGGGGAATAGGATCAAGAACTATGACATTGAGGTCATATCTAATCTCCTTGCTTTGGTGTTATTTTATTGTAACATATTTGGTTTTCTATGGCATGATTGATAGCCTGGTTTAATATCAAAGTTGAGTCATGATTGGGACAATATGAAATACATACATTACAATATAATTTTCTGGCATTTCACAGAAAATCTTTGTTCATACCTATTTGGGAGCAAGTAGAATTACATTAGTTTACAAAGTAAGGAGGATTCTGATGTTTGGAAGTAAATACACATGCCAGTCATGTTAAAAGTTATTCTGGATTCATACTGCTCCAGGGCTCACATCTACTTTGGTTAGATAGTTAGATCCCTGCATGTTGGGCCCATCCCACCTTGGGCCTAGGCCCTCTCCTGCAGCTCTCTCCTGAGAACTCCAGACTAGCATCTTAAGCAAGATCTCATTGACTGATTCTTGTTACCAGTGCTCTAGAACTCTGGGACTAGGTCCTTTCACCCTACTCTAGGGTTCACATATACACTTCTTAGCTAGTTAGACATACCAGGTGCTGGCATGATTTTCACCTTGGGAATAGGCCCCCCACCTGCTCCTCCCACCTGAGAGTTGGAGACTATTATGCCAGAAACTGGCCAAAGAATCCCCACAGTGTAGAACTGATCCTAGGCTCCTTTGCCCTGCTGGAGAACTCTTGACTAGCCAGCTTGAAACCATCCTGTCCCACTAATAAAAAAATCAGAAGGGACAACCTGAAGCAAAGACCAATTAAATCTTCATACCCAATCAAAAAGCAACAAATCTATAGCAACAATATAAACATAATCAAGCTTCAACTCAACAAAGGCAGGCTAAGTTTAACATCAGACACAAAACCAACAAAATAAATCCATATGCTCAGACTACAATGCAAAAAAATAAATAATATGAAAAAAAACAAATTAATATGTACCCACCAAAATCCGCCAGTCCTATAGACGTGAATTACAATGACCACTACCCAGAGGAACCCCAGGAAATGGAATTTAATAGAATAATCATAAACATGATCAAAGAATTAAATGATTTTACAAACACAAATAACTCATAAAACTCAAAAAGTACAAGAATAAGATCCTGATTGAAGCTTGAGAAAATCTGAATATATTGCTGAATGAAATGACAAAGACAATTCAGGATTTGAGCATTTAATTCACAAACAAAAAAGATAGAAATATTGAGAAACTCAAGTTGAAATGAAGATGAGGTGGAAAAACTCAATAAACCAATTGACAGGAGAAAACCTCTCCAGAAGAATGAATCAAATAAAAAAACAGAATCATTATGACTGGACAACAATCTGAAAAATTGTCCTGCTCAAGAAAAGAATATGAAAATTTAAAAATACATAAAGCTGAAATATACAGGAAATGTAGAACACCCTGAAAAATCCAAATTTACACATCATAGGCATAAAAGATGGAGAAAAATTTCAGGTCAATGGCATTGACCAGATCAACAGGATTGTAGAAGAAAATTTCTGTAAGTTAGGGAAAGACATACTTACAAAGACACAAGAAGTACACAGAATTACACCAGAAGTACACCAATTAGACAGAACCAGAACAGATATGATGGCATATCATAGTAAAAACAGTAAATGTATAGAACAAAAATAGTGAGAACTGCAAGACAAAAACAAGCTACATATAAAGGAAAACATCAGATAGACAAATGACTTTTTAATGCAAACTAAAAATGCAAAATACAAGCCAGAAGATTCTGGAGCAAAGTATTCCAAGTTCTAACTTTATCCAGAAAAACTGTCTCTTACAGTCAAAGGGGAAGGGAAAATCTTCCGTGACACAAATAGGCTGAAATAGTTTACGTCCACCAAACCAGCCCTACAGAGAATACTCTCCAATGCAGAGAAATGAAGGAGGAAATGACCATATACAAGAGTTTACAGTAAGAAAATAAATGAAAGAATAAAGTACAGGAAAACAAAATATGACTAAGAACACAGAAAATAAAATGACAGTAACTGTGCTGGATAGCTTTAGTGTCAACTTGACACACCTGGGTTGAGGGAGCCTCAATCGGGAATTGCCTCTATTGGACTGGACTGTGGCCATGTCTGAAGGGCATCTTCTTGATGAGTGATGTGGGAGGGCCCAGCCCACTGTGGGTGGTGCCACCCCTGGGCAGGTGGGCCTGTGTTGCATAAGAAAGCAGGCTGAGCAGGGGCCAGGGAAGCAAGTCGGTAAGCAGCATTCCTCCATGGCCTGTGCTCCAGCTCCTGCCTCCAGGTTCCTGCCCTGAGTTCCTACCTTGGGCTCCCTGATGAACTGCGACCTGGGAGATGTAAGAAAAATAAACCCTTTCCTCCCCAAGTTGGTAGTGGTCAGAGTATTTTGTCACAGCAATGAAGAACAAACTAGGACAGTAACCAATATACTCTTTTCATAATCTTTAAATATCAATGGCCTTTACTTCACTGTCAAATGATACAGTCTAGTTGAATTGATCAAGGAAAATATCAACCTATTTGTTGTCTACAAGAATACTTATCCAAGCAAATGGCTCTGAGAATTAAGCTGACATTTCTAGTCTAATATCTGACAAAATAGACTTCAAGTTAAAATTTATGAGAAGAAAAGAATATCACTACATTCTCATCAATTAAACAACCAAGAAATCACAGCAATCATCAACATGTGTGACTGTAAACATAGCCAAATATACATGGCTGTAGAGGTCATAGATTCTAGAGACAATATTTCTATCATATTCCTGAACAAGTGCAATTTGTTACTATATGCTAAATTTATAATCTTATATTTACAGAAAAGTATACCTTAAACCACTTATCAAAGAAGTTTCTTCGGCAAAAGATGGAGATTATTCTAGAGTTCCATAACTAGTCAAATGCAGAGAATAAGTTTCTGTGAGGTGCCCATGCTTAAAACATATCTACAATGCAACCTTTACCCCTAAGACTCAGGGAAAGTAGATCTGGGTCTGAGAGAATATTAATGCATCTCTCATCTCTCACCAGCTAAGATTCCTCATGAAACAGACAGTAATTAACACAGAAATTCACAAATGGCCAAAAGTGGAAAATAAGAGACTTTGGAGTATGGGTCCCTGTAGTAAGTAGTACTTTGCCATGCAGAGCTCAGGAGCCATTGTGAAAGAGAAGGAAAAAGATTTTAAGTCCCAAGGGTGGTGGATGGCCACAAGGAAACAGTTTTCTAGGTGACTTGGAATTTGTTCATATGAACTTACAGCAATGGTGACAGTATGCATAAGACTAATATAAGCTCATACCAGAAAAACACTAAGCATAGAAGTGGGGAAATGGGTAAGAAACCCCAAACTTGGCTAAGGATCTATTGGCAACTAATTACTGGCAATTATTGGTCTTCTTTAAGGGAGTGATGCTAGATAGTTTGTCCAGGCTCCAGTGGATGGACTGACACTGAACAACAACTGGGGACACAGCTTTTCAAGATAAGCTTTACCATATATGAAAGAATGCATAATATATCCAGGAGAGGTGGTGCAGGTATGGGAGGCAGTCTAAATATGACCAAGATATACTGTATTAAATGCACAAAAAATCAATTAAAAAATCCCCAAAGGTTATTCTGTCACTATAAAACAGCATATATTTTTGTGGTCAGTATCACATAGGATTTGTTTTTTGTTTTATTAATATTTTATTTATTATCTTTATCATATGAGTATATAATATGAGTATATGAGTGCTATGCCTGGGTATATGTAAGTGCACCCATGTTATGCAAAGCCCTTGGAGATCAAAAGAAGGCATTAGTACTGTAGTTAGGAATAGTTGTTAGCCATCATGTGGATGCTGGGAATCAAACACGGGTTCTCTGCAAGAGTAGCCAGTTTTTAACCTCTGAGTCATCTCTCCAGCCCAAGATTTGTTTTAAAGAGGAATTTGAGGAGTCAAATACCCCACATATACTGTAATGAGAAATGTTTTTTTAACTATTTATTTAATAACCATATAATTAGAAGAAGCATTTCATGAAAACAGCATTGACATATTCAATAACAATTTCCAGAGCTAAGATGCATCTGTTTCAAGACTGTCTGCAAATTTTTAGGTTTACAGTTGAAATAATACAGTTATACAATATTGTATTCAGTATAAACCCTTTAATACATAAAATAAAATGAGGTTTTAGCCTCTAAAAAGATCTCCATTATGTTATTAAAATATACAGTTTCATACAGAAAAATTCATTTTAACACAATTGACACTAAGATGTTTGCACATGTATTTCTAATCTCTATATATCTGATTATTACTAGTCACAGTCAGTTACTTTCTGAGTTCCTTGGCATCTGAACATGGATATAAAGTCATCAGGTAGGTTTCAGTGGTAATGTTTTTCACATCTACTAATTATTAAGGAGCAAATTTTTATGCTTTGAAGAATTATCATTTTTTTATTAATTTATTTTTACACCCAGTTCCCAGATAGCACCCACCCATAGCCTCCCTCCCTCCACAAGATCCCTTATACTCTGATATCCCTGATACTGTCTGCCATGTTGTCAGCACCCCAGCCATTCCCCACTACTTGCCCTTCTGGTGAATCTGGTCGACCTATCTAGAGGTCTTTGTTTTGGGAGGGTCATCTGTTCCTCATCTAGCGGTAATCAGTTGTCAATATTCCTTTGGATAAGATTGGGGTCTATGGTTCATTTTCCCAGTTCTGTGCTGGGTTACTATCTGGGAATCCTTTTGGCCACCCTGGCTAACAACTCAAAAGAAGGTATCGCCTGTCTGGCATTGCTGCTTGTTATGTAGCCTTTAGCTATACATATGGACTTTTCTGAAATTATACTGGCCCCTTTAATCTTTGGTTATACTTTCCTTTTGGGTGTTTAAGGCCGTACATTTGGACCAGATGAACCAATTTATTTTTATTCTTAAGGTCCTTTGAGAATCTTTTCCTCAGGGGTCACATGGGCTTGGGAGGAGCCCCTGGCACCTTTCTTTTACCAATTCCGCCTATATGAAGATAAGCCAAAGGTCCTGCTCGACCATGGTTGGCTTCACTTGGAAGCATGGAGGAAATGATTCATCTGTGTTGACTCTCCTTTTTGTAGACTGGACACTGGTTCAAGTCCATCTGGTAGGGTATCCTCTGTTTCCTTGATCAAGAGGGCAGGCGACTCACCACAATTATAGGGCATTTTAAGAGATGCTCATAGTCCCCTGGAACTAGTCGACCTAGGAGGGCTAGGAGCAAAAAGTGTACTTTATGTCCCTCTGACCAAATTATTATAGACCTCAAAGTATGTATGTTAAACACCCAAGAAGGTTAGTTCCACCAGTCTAGCATTTTTAATTACTGTGTGTCATGTAGATAAATCTTGGGCAAAGATCAGTTGTTCTCAGATAAACCTAACCTAGACATATATTTCTTGATCTGCTATGTATAATTTGTCACTAGGTTGTAGGAGTAATATGGTTCCCTCTGGTTTTCAAAACTAGCTAGGCATTGTTTGTCTCTTGCATTTTCTCACCCCTCCATCATGGTTTTCCCACTTAAGGTGTCCTAATTTTCCCCCTTTGTCCCTTACAAATACCCTACTCCTATGGTCCTACCTCTCTTGAGCTTCTTCTTTCCCTTTATCCCCTAGGTTCCTTGTATACCCTTCCTTCCCTCTCCCTTAAACTAACCCAATTTTTATCCATCTCTTCCTGATTAAGGCCTGTTTCCTACTGTTCTTCTCTTTCAGGTTATTTCTTTTCCAGAGCTAATATTTTGACCATTCCTTTTGAAATGTACTTTCAAATTCCTTATACACTGCTAATTCATGATTATCAGTTTCTGACATTTTACCCATAGTAATGATTGTTCCTCGCTTACTTTTAT
>NW_008354494.1:216122-219945 GCF_000622305.1 Nannospalax galili
GGTAGGTTCATTTGTAGTTTTTTAAGAGTTCTCCACACTGCTTTCCATAGGGGCTGAAACAGTTTGCAGCCAAACCAACAGTTGGTGAGTGTTCCCCTTTCCCCACATCCCCTCCAACATTTGGTGTCATTTGTTTTCTTGATCTTAGCCAGTCTGACTGGGGTAAGGTGAAATCTTAAAGTGGTTTTAATTTGCATTTCCCTGATTATTAGTGATGTTGAACATCTTTTAAGATGTTTCATAGCCATCTTTACTTCTTCTTTTGAAAACGTTCTGTTCAGCTCCTTAGCCCATCTTTTAATTGGGTTGTGTCTTATCTTGGTTCTCTGTTTTTTGAGTTTGTTATAAATTCTGGTTATTAAACCTCTGTTGGATGTGTTGCTGGCGAAGATTTTCTCCCATTCTGTGGGTTTTCTGTTCATTTCATTGGCTGTCTCCTTTGATGTACAGAAGCTTTTTACTTTAATGAGGTCCCATTTGTTAATTATTGCCCTTGTTTCCTGAACAATTGATGTACAGTTTAGAGAATCCTTTCCTACACCTTTATCTTGTAGACTTTTCCCAATGTTTTCTTCTAATAGTTTCAGATTTTCAGGTTTTACACTGAGGTCTTTGAGCCATTTGGAATTGACTTTTGTGCAGGGTGAAAGATAGGGTTTTAGTTTCATTCTTCTACAAGTAGAGATCCAGTTTTGCCAGCACCATTTGCTGAACAGGCTGTCTTTCCTCCAGTTAATGTTCTTGGCTCCTTTGTCAAATATCAGGTGGCTGAAATTGAATACTCATATTTGGATCTTCAATTTTGTTCCATTGGCCTATGGGTTTAAGTTTAGTGCCAGTACCATGTTGTTTTTATGACTATAGCTCTGTAATACAGCTTAAAATCTGGTATAGTAATCCCCCTGGCATTGCTCTTAGTGCTCATGGTTGGTTTGGCTATCTGAGGTCATTTTTGTTCCCATATGAATCTTAGGATAGTGTTTTCCAATTCCACAAAAAATTTCATGGGGATTTTGATTGGCATTGCACTGAATCTATATATGACTTTTGGTAGGATGCTCATTTTCACAATATTAATTCTTCCAATCCATGAGCATGGGAGGTCTTTCCATCTTCTGATGTCTTCCTCAATTTCTTTCTTTAAAGATTTACAGTTTTCATTATAGAGCTCTTTAATGTCTTTGGTCAGGTTTATTCTGAGATATTTATTTTTTTTACAGCTATTGTGAATGGGAGTGTTTCCATATGCTCTTTCTCTGATTGCCTGTAATTGGTATATAGAAAGGTATAGACTTTTGTAGGTTAATTTAGTAACCTGCCACTTTACTGAACATGTGAATAATTTCTAGGAGTTTTCAGGGGAATTTTTGGTGTCCCTTAGATATAATAGCATATCATCTGCAAAAAGGGATAATTTTATCTCTTCTTTTCCAATTATTACTCATTTAATTTCCTTCTCTTTTCTTATTGCTCTATCAAGCGTTTCAAGCACTATGTTGATGTTGAAAAGGAGTGGAGATAGTGGACATCCTTGTCTGGTTCCTGATTTTAGTTTCAATGGGAATGCTTCCAGTTTTTCTACATTTAAAATGATGTTGGATGTGGGTTTCTTTTATATGGCTTTAATTATGTTGAGGTATGTTCCCACCAGTCCAATTCCCTCTAGGACTTTGAACATTTATAAATGCATGTTGAATTTTGTCAAAGGCCTTCTCTGCATTTATTGAGATGATCATGTGGTTCGTCTTTGAGTCCATTTATATGATTTATGACGTTTATTGACTTACGTACACTGAACCATCTCTGGAATAAAGCCGACTTGATCATGGTGGATCTTTTGGATGTGTGTCTGTAAGCAGTTTGCAAGTATTTTGTTGAGAATTTTTGCATCTATGTTCATTAAGGATATGGGCCTGTAGTTGTCTTTTTTGGATGCATCTTTACCTGTCTTTGGTATTAGAGCGATGCTGGCTTCATAGAAGGATTTGGAAGTTCTCCCTCCATTTCTATTTTTTTGAATAAATTAAGTAGTATTGGATGCAGATCTTCTTTAAATGTCTGATAGAATTCTCCTGTAAATCCATCTGGTCCTGGGCTTTTTTTAGTTGGGATGTTTTGTATTACTGTTTCAATTTCTTTTTGTGATATGGGTCTGTTTAAGCTGTTAATCTCTTCTTGGTTTAGTTTTGGTGGTTCCCATGCCTTTAGATATCCATCCATTTCTTTTAGGTTTTCAAATTTAGTAGCATATAGGTTTTTAAAGTATTCCCTTATAATGTTCTGTATCTTTCTTGTGTTTGTTGTGATGTTTCCCATTTCATCTCTGATTTTGTTCATTTGGAGGTGCTCTTTCTTTCTTTTGTTAAACTGGCCTAGCGGTCTCTCAATCTTGTTTATCTTTTCAAAGGAACAGCACTTGGAATTGTTGATTATTTGTAGTGTTTTCTTTGTTTCAATTTCATTAATTTCTGCCCGGATTTTGTTATTTCTTCTTGTCTGCAGGGTTTGGGTTTCATTTGCTGTTGCTTTTCAAGTATGTTGATTAGCAATGTTAAGTCATTTATTTGTGTTCTTTCCGATTTTTTGATGTAAGCACTTAGAGCTATAAACTTCCCTCTAAGGACAACTTTCAATGTGTCTCAGAGGTTATGTCATGTTGTATTTTCCTTTTCACTTAGTTCCAGGAATACTTTTATTTCTTTCTTAATTTCTCCTGTGATCCATTCATCATTCAGGAGTGTGTTGTTTAATCTCCATGTGTTCATGTAGTTACTTGGGTTTCTTCCAGTGTTGATTTTAAGCCTTATTGCATTGTGGTCTGATAGAATGCATGGAATTATTTCCATCCTCTTCTATTTGTTGAGGTTTATTTTGTGCCCCAGTATATGGTCATTTTGGAGAAGGTTCCATGGAGTGCTGAATAGAAAGTATGTCCTTTGGTGCTTGCGTGGAATACTCGGTAGATGTCTGTTAAGTCCTTTTGATATATGGTATTATTTCAAATGTCTCTCTGTTAACTCTCTGCCCTGTTGACCTATCTAATGGAGACAGTGAGGTATTGAAGCCCCCTAATATTAATTAGTTGGAATTAATCTGGGTCTTCAAGTCCTCTAGTATTGTTTTTATAACATTGCGTGCACCAGAGTTTGGTGAATATGTGTTCATGATTGTAATATCTTCTTGATTCATTGTTCCTTTGATCAAAATGAAATAGCCCTCTTTGTCTTTTCTGCTTAGTTTCAGTTTAAAGTCTATTTTGTCAGATATTAGGATTGCTATGCCTGCTTTTTTCTTAGTGCCATTTGCTTGGTATATTTTTTTCCATCCTTTCACTTTGAGATAGTGTCTGTCCTTGAAAGTGAGATGAGTTTCTTGCAGACAACAAAAATATGGGTTTTTTTCTTAATCCATTTACATAGTCTGTGTCTTTTGACTGGGGAGTTCAGTCCATTAATATTTAAAGTTATTAATGAAGGATGACTATTAAATCCTGTCATTTTTATTTCTGTTTACATTCTTCGTATAGCTGTACTTTTCCACAGTTATACTTTCATTGCATTTCTTTCCACAATCCCTTGGGTATAGTCATTCCTTTCTTCAGCTCTTTGTATTGCTTCCAGAAATCTCTGGAAGGCTGGTTTTGTGGATATGAATTCTTTCAGCCTATTTATGGCTGGAAGATTTTTTTCTTTCCCCTTCGACTATAATAGACATTTTGGCTGGGTATAGTAGTCTGGTTTGGTGTCTGTGGTCATTTAAAACTGGGAATACTTTGGTCCAGGCTCTTCTGGCTTTCATAGTTTGCACTGAAAGTAGGCTGTAA
>NW_008354494.1:220252-227056 GCF_000622305.1 Nannospalax galili
ATAGTCTTTGCTTGAGTGGTCCAGTTCGTCCACTTTATCTTCCAGTCTTGATACTCTGTTTTCCATTTCGTTCATCCTATTTGTGAGGCTTTCTCCTGTCATTTCTAATTGGCTTATGGAGTGTTTCACTTCATTCTTTATTTCAACCTGAGTATTCTTCAATATTTCTAGCTCTTTCCTGAATTCATTCAGAAGTTTATCCCTATCTTCCTTCAGCTCTATGATTACCTTGTTTGTGTGTTCTTTAAAGTCACTGAATTCTTTTTTCTTGTTTATAATTGTTCTTTTGAGTTCCATGTCCTGCATTATCTCTAGGGGGTTCTCATTGTACTCCTCTAGACGACTATTGGTATTTGGTGGGGATAGGTTATTTTGGTTTTTCATGTTATTATTTTTTCTCTGTGATTTTGCCATGAATTTCTTTTGTAGTTTTTGATTCTTGTGTGAGACTCTGGCCTTCAAGTTTAGGTCTGCTTCTTTTTGTTAATTTTACATGTCTTTGTGGTTTACTTTTTGGGCATGAAAAGCTGATTTATCTAAGCTTCCGGTTCTCTCTTTTGATTTTATATTGGAATGGCCAGATTGCTTTTGTCTTCAGGAGTTCCCACAGAGGCCCAATTCAGATGAGCATCAGATGTTTTCAGGCTTTCTCCTAAGGTCTGGATCCATCCAGGAACAATTTTGGCCTCAGGAATTTGGGGGTTGGACTGGCCTGGGAGCCTGGCCCAGGAAAGATGCTTGTCTAGGGCAGCTGGTAGCTGTGCCACCCAGAGATGCAAAGGCAGATGGGGCGGGAAGAGGCCTCAAGGACTCCTGGGGACTGCACTGAGGAGCTTTGTTGGTCAGGATGCAAAGGATTAGGAAGAGGAAAAGTCAGCCCCTGAGTTCCAGGAAGAGGCTGGCAGGTGGTTCAGGCCCTGGAAAGCAGAGGGAGGTGAGGGTGGGGCAGGCCCAGAATCAGTGCTCCTGGGGCCCAGAGAAGGCACTACCTTGGTCTGGATGAAAAGGATCAGGAAGTGGTATTGGTTTCCCAGGTGTCTCAGGCCCCAAAACAAGGAATGGGACAGGACCCAAACTTGAAGAGACCAGTGGGAGAGATGGGAGGGTGAATGAGGCTGGGGGAGTCAAGGCCCAGAGGGCACAATGGACTTACCCCAGAGAGAGGCCTGCAGGTAGGAGAGGGGCCTGTGGTGGGTTGTTATTTTTTAATAAGCAACTCAGATTCCATTACAATCTTGTGAGGCAAACAAAAGCCTATACTATAATGTTCAATGTCCTACAAACATTAAAGATTCTCAATCATTCCATTTCTTACTGTATTTTCATTTTCTGTAGTATTCTCAAAAAAATATTTACAATCTATTTATGTAGTGGTTATATTCTTCATGACTGAATTGTAGGCACCTTTGAACCTAGTGCTTTTATACTTACAGATAAGCATTTTACTCAATAAACACATACTTTTACCAAATCTACCATTTGGCTTAGGGTAATGTATGTCAGAGCTGAATACTTCTTGGAGTACACAAAGCCTAGGCTTTTACCTTGTCATTGTAAATAAAAAGAAAACATTGACTGAAATAATTTTAGGTTTTATTTATGTATTTTAAACCAGTTAGCCCTGGCTCTACCAACCCTAGCAGCCATCAACTTAAAAAACGCCTTCTCAGGAGGGAAGGAACTCTGTAGCAGTTTCCTAATTCTTGATGACATTTAAAATTATTTTATTGATTCCTTGAGGAATTCATATAATATATTTTGAACATGTGTAGTCCAGCTACCCCCTCTGCACAAACTATTACCATCCCCATCTTCATGAATAACATAATTATTTTTATATTTTTAAAGGCCTTTAAAGTCTAGTTTGTGTTCCCCAAATGCTATTGTCTTGGTTCCATCAAATGGAAGCAAGGAGACCAACCAAGAATCAACCCCTTAAAGAAAACTGACTTTTCCTCTCCCAGCAGCTATCATTTGCTAATAGATCCTCAGATACAGCTGGGATGTTTTCCTTTTTCACCCCTCTATCTTTGGGTTTCTTAGGCTTCATCCTGAACAGGTTATGTGCATGCTTTCACAAGTACAGACAGTTTATATATGCAACTTCCCAGTTGTGTTCAGATAATATAGTTTCCTTGAATTTGTCTACCACCTCTGACTCTCATAGTATTTCCACCACTCTTCAGCAATGAACACTAATGCTTTTGCAGAAAGGGTGTGATTAAGTGTCCTACATAGTGCTGAGCACTCTGTAATCACTTATTCTATACCTGCTGATGAATTAGAGGTCTCTATGTTAATCATCATCTGCTATAAGAAGCTTCTCTAATATGTGTTGAAAGATGCCCTAATCTATGGGATAAGAGCAATCCATTACAAGTTCATTTAATACTATGTGTATTTAGCAGAATAATAGTAGTTTTTTTCTCCCCTAATACCTTGGCCCTAATAACAGTACCTGTTATAGGCTCCATCTTGTGAATTGGGTCTTAATTACTACTCAGAATGTGTTTACTTACTGAAATGACAATTTTACTACTATTGAACCAGTGAGTAACTACTACCAGGCCAGTTGTTATTGTCCTTAGTAGTGTTCACAGCTGGGTAAAGTTGATGATTACTTTTCTCTTCTAGTAGCATGTATAATATCTCCTACTACCAGGGAAGATAGCCAGCAGAGATGAAACTTCCAGGTCAATACCAGCCTGATTTCTGCTCATTTGTTCTACAGCTCAAGTATGTAATGTCTGTAATATTAAAGTCTTACCATCAAGTTCTTCTGGGCAACCAAGAGCAATGGTAATAGCCAATTTTTTAATCATCTATGGTAGGCTACTGATCAACATCTCCAAAATAGGGAGTCTGTTCCTGGCATTGGGCTTTTTATTTGCTAGCCTATAATATCTGGTAGGGCCATAAAACATTCATTATTGGATAATCACATTTAACCTCTTTATATATTATATATGTATATATGTTAAGTAGCTTCTAAAGTAGTAAGTTTCCATAGGAGTTTTCAAAAGAACTTTAATGCTAGTTGTCCCTCCCCTTATTCTATCCTCTGCTTTTCCTTCACATTCTCCACATCATTTAACCCTTCCTATTCTATTACTCCTCTTTTGTCCTTTATATCAGTATTTTCACCTCCCCCTGCCATAAAACACCCCACATGGCCTGATGTTAGTTTCCTGACCTTTCTTAAAAATTAGCACATGTGATTTTTTCCCTTCTGGCTCTTGGTTACCTGATTCAGGTTGAATGTTTCTACTTTCATCAGTTTACCTGTGAGTTTCATAATTTTTATTTTTCTTTGAAGCTGAATAATATTCTATCACAAAAATGTACCATGATATCGTAATCCATTCATCAGTTGATGAACATCTGTATTGTTTCTATTTCATGGCTATTTTGAATAGAGCAACAAATATGGATTAAACAGGGAAACTTGTAGTAGGATAAAGAGTTCTTTGAGTATATGCCCAATAATGTTATTGTTGAATCATATTGTAGATCTATTTCTAACTTTCTGAGGATGCTCCACACTGGTTCATAGTGGCTGCAAGAGTTTTTATACCAACTAGCAGTGAATAAGTGTCTCACTTCCCCATCACTCCCACATAATTTGTCATAAATTTTTCGGATTTTATTCATTTTTACTGGGGTAAGATGAAATCTCCAAGTATTTTCCTGGGGTCTAAAGACGTTGATCTTTAAAAAAATATTTCTCAGCCATTTATATTTCATCATTTGAGAACCCTCTTTTTCACTGCTTGCTACAAATTTTGAGACAGAGTCTCCCCTGTCAAGGACTCAGTTGGCTTGTAACTCACTATGCAGATCAGGCTGGCTTCGAACTCACAAAGATTCACATGCCCCTGCCTCCCAAGTGCTGTAATTTAAGGCATGCACCACCAAGTTTGGCTGTTTGCTACAATTTTTAATAGGGTTGTTTGTGGGTTCTTTAGTTTTTTTTCCATTCTAGAGGCTAACTCTCTTTCAGTTTTATAATTGGTAAACATTTTTCCATTATTGTAGGCTGCCACACATCATAAATCTAATGATAGTTTACTTTGCTGTACTGAAGATAAACGTTTCATGAAGTCCCATTTGTCAATCATTGGTCTTCATATCTGTTTCTATCAGGGTCCTGTTTAGAAAATCCATTTATGTGCTTATAAGTTACAGTCTATTCCCTACACTCTATTAGATACCAGGTATCCTATCTTATAGTCCTTGATCCATTGGGGTATCAAAGGTATTGGGTATATGTCAAGGATGGTACAGACAGAGCATGTGATAAATATAGTTTTTGTTTTTTAAAAGTTCACAACAGTGATTTCTATAGTAGTTCCTCTAGTTTGGAATAATTGATGTGTTCTTGATCTTAGCCATTCTGACAGGGTAAGAGGAAATTATAAAGAATTTTTAATTTGAGTTTCCCTAATTACTAAGGATGCTAAACACGTTTAAAAGTATTTCTTCTTTTTAAAACACTGTTCATACCCATAAGCCATTTTCAAATAAACTTCTGTGCATTTCTATGGGGCGCGCTTGGCGCCAGGTGTGGGGTGTGCGGGTATCTGTTCCTGCGCTGCTTCCCTGCATCTTTCGTGGCTCTCTGCTGCTGAGGCTTTGCTCAGCCATGTCCTGCCTAATTTCACCTGTGTACTTTCTTCAAGATGTGAAATCCACCGGCCGCTGGATCACGAGGGAGAGTGTGAGGGCAGCTAAAGCTGGGATCTGTTAGTCGGTGATGGAAAGACAGCTCTTCCCAGGAAGGCTGGATCGTAGGCAGTGAGACAAGACTCAGCTCAGTCAGACTCAGTGTTACAGCTCTTTATTCAAAGGCTCTGCGTGGCTCCAAGCCTCAGTGTCCCAGAGTGATCCAGCTCCTTCAATTATTGAGGGGAATCAGGGAACTTTATACCGTGGGGGTAGTTGTAAAAGCTTCAGCTGATAGGTACTTTGGGGATGCCTCATTTCGGTGTGGAAATGGGCTCCCGCCAGGCTGCCAAACTGCTTGAAAATCACACAGGAAAGCCTAATGGTTACAGAGCCGGAGGCTACATTCCTGTGGCTGCTACTTCACAAAGGAGTCAGGAAAAATGCCGGGAAGATGCCCTGCTGTGAAAGGATTTGCTGCATATGGCTCCAAGCTCGTGAGCTATCCGGACATGAAGAAACTTCTACTTTACACAACAAAGGTCCCCAACACATTTCATACAATACATCTAAATCACATCTAGACCCCTACCTACCTGTACCACCACATAGATTTCCACCAGATTTCATATATACCATGGCCTATTGAGAAAAGTCTGTGTCCCCAGAGCCCTCAGTGTGTGTTTATCACTGGAACCTGGTCAACCCATCTGTCTTCATTACCTTTTTAGAAATCCAACTCTCTCTCACCCATCAGTGATCAGCCAGCAATAGTTCCTCTTTGAGTCATCTGTTTTCTTGATTTGCTCTTTTGTAAATCTATTTTTTTTGATTTTTTGTGCATTTCATGCAAAACACCTTAATATCTTTATACCCCCTCCACATTCACACCCTCCACAGCCCCTCCATTGTATTTCAGGCATTTTGTCATATATGTTAAGGCCTATAGAATCAAGTTTGTCTACTCAGATGTCCCTCAGTGCATATTAATACACTGAAGTCTAATCAGCCTATCTACAATCACTCCCTTAAAGAACATCAACTCTCTCTCACCCAGTAGTAATCAGATGTCAATATTTCTTTAGCTACAGTTGGGACCTGCTGCCCATTTCCCTAGTTCTATGCTGGAATTTTGTATGAGTCACTTTGCATGTATATTGTGAATGCTGACACAATTGCTGTAAGATCATATGAGCAAATTCCCTGAGGCCTCTTCGGCCTCCTCTTCTGTAATGGTCTCTGAGCCATGGGAGGGTGAGGTTTAATATAGGAACCTATCCAGAGACCAGCTCTTTGTAGTCCCTTATTCTCTACTCTTTGGCCAGTTGTGGCCTCCTGTGTGTATTGTATTCTGTCTGATGCATGAGGAATCTTAGCTGCTGAGAGTGAGGACTGTATTCGTAGTCTCTCTATCCCTGGTACACTAAGTCCCATGAGCCATAGGTGTACATGTTCCATTGTAGTCATGTCACTTAGGGCTGGGCATATCTCGGACACTTATTCTCTGTGTGTAAGCCATGGTGGACCTCCAAGACTTCAATAATAAGACTGAGAGTCTAAAACTGTTAGAAGAAAACATAGGAGGCACACAATAAGATATATGTTTAGGAAAGGACTTTCTAAATGAGACATCAGTTCCTCAGGCATTAAAATCAACACTTGACAAGTGGGACCTCACTAAACTGAAAGGTTTGGTACTACAAAAGAAATGAACCAGTAAAGTGAAGACAAAACCCACAGACGGGGAGAAAATATTCAGTGACTATGCATCTGACAGGGTATTAATATTCAGAATATAAAAAGAGCTCAAAAAAGAAACAAACATGAAAACAAATGACCCAATAAAAAGATAGGCTAAAGAACTGAACAGAGAGTTCTCAAATGAAGACATGAAAATGGCTAAAAATGTGCCTGAAAATGTGCTCAGCATCCTTATTAATTAGAGAAATGCAAATCAAAACCACTTCATAATTTTTTAAAAAATATTCTTTATTAGGTCAGCCTTTAGACTCATCACCTCTTTTTTCAATCTATATATTTTTTTGTATTTTTTTCTTAATTAAAAGAAGCATTTCATTACAACAGCATTAACCTATTCAATAACAATTTCCAGAGCAAAGATATATCTCTTTCAAAAGTGGC
>NW_008354494.1:232527-239656 GCF_000622305.1 Nannospalax galili
ACTGACCTGAGACCCTGGCCGTGGCCGTGCAATGCAGGGATGCAAAGGCTGATGGGGTGGAAAGAAGCCCCAAGATTTCCCAGGGAGTTGATTGAGTAGCTGGGTTGTACTGGATGCAAAGGATCAGGGAGAGGCAAGGTAAGCCTCGGAGCCCCAGAAAGAGGCTGTCAGCCCCAGAAAGAGGCTGGCAGGTGTTGTAGGACCAGGGAAGTAGAGAGAGGTGAGGGCGGGGCCGGGTCGGGAGGCAGTACTCCTGGGGCCCAAGGAAGGCACCAAGCTGGCCTGGGCAAAAAAGATCAGGAAGCAGCACCAGTTCCCCAGGTGTCTGGGGACCCAAGACCAGGAATGGCGCAGGTCCCAAGCCAGGAGTAGAGAACAGCAGCGGAGATGGAAGGGAGAATGAGGCCGGGGGAGTCAATGCGCGGAGGGCTCCGCGATGGACCCAACCCAAGAGGCCTGAAGATAGAGTAGAAGGCCAGGAGAGTTAGCCGGTGGTGCAGGTCCAGTGAAGCAGAGAGAGGTGAGGGTGGGGCCGGGCGGGAGGCAGTGCTCCTGGGGCCCAAGGAAGGCACCAAGCCAGTTAGGGTGAACAGCATCAGGAGTCAGCACTGGCTCCCCAGGTGTCTGGGTCCCCAAGACTAGGAATGGCACAGGGCCCAAGCTAGGAGTAGAGAACAGCGGGGGAGATGGAAGGGTGAGCGCGGCTGGCGGAGTCAAGGCGCGGAGGGCTGCACGGTAGACTCACCCCAAGAGAGGTCTGAGGGCGGGAGAGCGGGCCAGGAGAGCACCACTTCATATTTTTGTCTTACCCCAGTCAGACTGAATAAGATCAAGAGAACAAGGGCTGGAGAGATGGCTCAGCGGTTAAGAACACTGCCTGTTCTTACAGAAGACCCAGGTTCAAATCCCAGCACCCACATGGCAGATAACAACTGTCCTTAACTCCAGTTCCAGGGGATCCAACAGCCCCTTCAACCTCCGCAGGCATTGCACGACACAGGTGCACTTACCTACATGCAGGCAATACACGCATACACACAGAATAAAAATAATAGATTTAAAAAAAAAAGATCAAGAGAACAAATAATACCAAATTATGAGGAGGATGTGGAGAAATTGGAATGTTCATTCACTGCTGGTGGAATTGTAAAGTCCCCCAGCAACTAGGAGAGCAGTGTGGAAAAACCCCACCGAAACTAAAAATGCACTTAACATATCTGTTTTTTCTACTCCTTGGCTTATACCCAAAGTACTCATCCTACTGTAGAGATGCTTGTACATCCTTTTTTCTGTTGCTGCTCTTTTCACAGTAGCTAGGAATGGAAACAACCTAGATACCCCTCAGTGGACAATTGTGTAAGGACAATGTGATAAATGTACACAGTAGATTTCTACTCAGCATTGAAGAATGGTGAAATCATGAAATTTTCAGGTAAAGAGATGGAATTAGAAGCTGTTATATTAAGTGAAACAATACAAAATGAGAAAAATGTGATGCAAGTTCTCTGTCAATGTATGAATCTTAGCACCAAATTCTTTTATATGTATTGTGATGTAACCATAAGAGTTAGAAAAATGGAAAGGAACCACAGAAGTAAAGGAAAAAAGGAGTCTGAGAGGGGGTACAGTAGGAAACAGAGGTTACCAAGAGGGATGGAAAAAAATGGGGTATTTAACTGGGAAGGTTCAAGGGAAGGATATACAAGGAACCAAAGGAGTAAAAGGGAAAAAGGAACTCAAGTGAGGGGGATAATAGAAGTCAGGTGTTTTCAAGAGAAAAATGGAGATACTTTAACTGGAGTGGAAGGAGGGAGGTTAGATAGGAGGAGACAGAGGAGAGTTAAATAAAACTTATTTGGTGTGAAAAACCAGAGGTAAATGTATTAGCTCAAAAATGTGCTGAAAAATTCACATACAATGTCTAAACATGAGTGCATGAAGGCTATACAACAAGAAACACAGTTCCAGACAGGAAACATCTCCCTCTGCATTGCTGGTCAGAGTGTTTCAAGAGACTCCCAAAATAACACAAGGTATTGTCATAGTACATGTTTACCTTCCAGTACTTGAAGGTAAGACCCGAATGCTGAAGACAGTACATACTTTGGACACAGTATGTGGAGCTATGGAGCTCCTGAAAACCTCTTCCCTGAAGACTAGCTCTTATCGTTCTGGAGAACACTATATAAGCTGATAAAGGAGAAAAGCAACCAATCATCCAACCCCAGCTTTAAAAGCTCATAACCACAACAATGTCTGACACAACAAATCTTAGCAGTCCAGTGGTGCCATTTATGTCTTTGGGAAAATCAACAGCTACCTAATTGGATGTAAAGCCCTCTCAATATGAGGAAATACATGTGTAGCAATGTAAATATTGCCAAATACTTATGGCTGAAGAGGTCACAGATCCTTGAGAAAACCCTATCTCTGTCATATCCCTAGACTAAGGTAATTTCTTACTGTATGCTAAATACGGCTCTTTATATTTACAGATAAGTATACCATTCACCACTCATCAAATATTCTTCATTTTTTGAGTTCATTATATATTCTGTATATTAATCCTTTGTCACATGTATAGCCAATAAAGATTTTCTCTCACTCTGTGGGCTTCTTCCACTCAACTGATTGTTTACTTTGCTGTACAAATCTTTTTTTTTTTTGTTTAATGAGGTCCTAATTGGAAAAGAGGAGATCAAATTATCCATATTTGCATATGATATATTATACATAACAGATCTAAATATTGAAAAAGAAAACTTGAAGAAATGATAAACACTTTTAGCAAAGTAGCAGGATACAAAATCAAACGCTCTAACTTTTCTCTGTTCCAATAGCAACCAGAGAAAGAGATCACAGAATCACTCCTATTCACAATACCTTCAAAATGTATCTAGATATAAACCTAAACAAAAACATTACATTTCTATACAATGAAAACATTGAATCTTTGAAGAGAGAGATTGAGGAAAACACATAGAGAAGGAAAGAGTTCCTATGGTCATATATTGGTAGAATTAATACTGTGAAAATGACCATTCTGCCTAAAGCAATTTATAGATTCATTGATATTCTGATCAAAATCTCCTTGACATTCTTCTCAGAAAGAAAAAATAATCCTAAAATTTATATGGAGTCACAAAAGATCTGGGAAAGCCAAAGCAATCCTGAGCACAAAGAGCAATGCTTGAGAGATTGCCATGCTGGATTTTCAACTATATAACAGAATTTTAGTCGTACACATCACATAAATAGACATGTAGATTAACGGAGCAAAAATAGAAGATTCAAACATAAAGGGACACAGTTTTAGCCACCTGATATTTGACAAAGTTGTCAAGAATACACACTGAAGGAAAAATGGAATCTTCAAAAAACAGTCGTAGGGAAACTGGATCTCCACGTATAGAAGAATGAAATTAGTCCAATATCCATGATTTTGAACAAAAACCAACTCCAAATGGATCAAAGACCTCAATGTGAAACCTGAAACACTAAAACTGTTACTAGGAAAAGTAAGTACCTTACAAGACATTAGTGCATGAAAGGACTTTCTCAATTGGACTTTAATCACTCAGGAATTAATGTCAGAAGTTGACAAATGGGACCTCATTAAATCAAATCGCTTCCAGTTTTTTGCTGTTTATTGGCCTATTTAAATTATTATTTTTCTTGAATCACTTTAGTGTGTTGGATTCATCTGGTTCCATTCTAATTTATTGGAACTGATGTTTTTAACATTTCTGAATTTTATTTATATCTGTTATAATAGCTCCCTTTTATTTCTGATTTAATTAATTTAGAGCTTCTCTCTCTAAGTTCAATATATAAGAGTTTTTCAATGTCTTATAAAATGACCTGATTTCTCCTTTATTGATTCTTTGAACTTGATTTTGTTTCTACTTTATTAATTCAGCCAGGTTTTTATTATCTACTTCCTTCTGGTGTTTGGGGTTTGGTTTGTCCTTCAGACAAAGCTTTTAAGTTAATCATTAAGTGATTAATTTAACACTATAAACTTTCCTCTTAGGACTGCTTTCATTTTGTGAAATAGATTTTCATATATTTTATTCTCATTTTCTTTAATTCTAGGAACTTTTAAATTCTGTACTAAATTTGTCAGTGCCATATATTAGAGTAAGTAACTGTGTTTATAAATTTCATGGAATTGCCTCCTGCTAAAAAGGGGAATTTTACCTAATCTTGTAGCCAAGTGAATCATATACTTTAAGATCATTTAACACTATCTGCATTCCTAATACATAATCAGCTTATTTAAATTTAGCTGGCATTTATAAAAACAATTTAAAAAATCTTATTAATCCATGAGCTCCTTATGTAATCAACTTTTAAAGCTATGTTAAATATATAGCTTTAATCTTAAACCGTTTCCTATTTCTCCCTCGTGATACTTCTTTGCCCCTGACCCAGAATTGTGTGTGTGTGTCTGTGTGTGTGTCTGTGTGATGTGGCCTTATGTTGATAACTGTGGTATATGTTTTTGTGTACTATTCTGGGCCAATAAGAGTCAGAAAAGGAAAATAAAATGTTTTGCTGATTAAGCACGTTGACTAAAATTCCTTTAATAAAATTTCCTCATTCTTTTCCAATTTGAGTTTTCCATTCAATAAATAAAGTGTGCTTTTGTTCAAAGGACACAGTTCTGAAGGAAATTAAACACTTCAGTTCAGGACAGTCATGCCCATGCTTGCTTTAAATGACTCTAAGTGTTAGTCATTTTTTTTTTTTTTTGGTTTTTTTGAAGCAGGGTCTTCATGTATCCCCAGCTGTTCTGGAAGTCATGATGTAGACCAGGCTGGCCTTGAACGCACAGAGATCTGCCTACCTCTTCCTCCCAAATGCTGGGACTACAGGCATGCGCCACCATGCCCTGCTGTGTTAATCATTTTTTTAATGAGCCACTACAACTACCAAAAGTAAATAGATGAGACAATCAGTGTAGTGGTTCTGTGGACACCATTATTATAAATGGGACTAGAGAATTTTGTAAAAATTTCTATGCTTAGTTTTATCTTTGCCATTTATTCCATGATATTTTTTTGGTTTCTTTAAACTTTCAGAGCTATGTACTAAAAACAGTCCTTACATTGTGTTTAAATAGTACCTCTTTAAAAATGAAAAATAGACATGGTCATTTAAATTAATGAGAGTAAAGCTTTTCTTATTCTGCCTGTATGCCTTTGCCGAGAATGCACAACGAACTCACCTTACTCTACGATCATTTTTGCCATGTTTTGCACATTTACAGTTCTGAATACTAATATATTTCAGCAATAAAAATTGTCAGTTTTCTTGCCGAGCAGGATTTTTATCTGATAATAATTCTGTGGCTGTTATATATCCATTTAGGCACTGAATATCTTCTTCATGAAATAATTTTATTGAGATATTTGGAGGAAAAATCTTTTTCCTTTTAATTTGTTTTCATTCGATGATGCAGTTTAGCTGTATACAGAGAGTCAATGTGTGGTTTTATTTTCTCAGCATTTTAAAAGACATGTCTTCACTGTCTTATTTTGGTCATTGAGAGTCCAAGGTCATCTATCATCAGACAGTGGGTGACCCATCTTTTCCCTCTGGGAACATAATTTATTTTAATAATGATCCTTTACAATGTAGTACCATGTGGATTATATTTAATTTCCTTTCTGATACTTGGAAAATTGATCTCTTTTTCCAACTATCTCTGATGGTAGACAGTAGTAGCATGAACTCCAGAGCACACACACACACACACACACACACACACACACACACACAAAATAAGCTGTACTGAGTTGCCAGGGTCAAGAAACAGCAGGTTTTAGATCTATAGACTCCACAGAGAGCAATTATATAAATCAGAAATAGTCCAGCAAAATAGGACCTTTGATATGGTAAGGAACATTCCAGAAAAGCTAGTGAGAGCACCCTGTTCTCTTGGGTCAGAGGCTACATTTTAAAGTAGGTCTAAAATGTCAACTTTAGGGTTAAATGAACATCTTTTAAATCCAGGAAGTATATGCCTACAATCTCAGCAACTTGGAGGCTAAGAAAGTCAAATGCTGTATTCCAGATTGAAAAGACTTAGATGCCACAGAGCTCATTAAGTTACTGAAGAACTCAGGAAAAGCATCATAACAAACACATCCAAGAGGATTCATTAATTTACCATTTCCTAGGCCAACATTCCAAGGGAGGCCATTTTATCTGGGAGATAAGTCCCTCCGAAGATGTGCATAGGAGTAAGAAGAGAGGAGGTCATGGAATCAAAATACAGAGTAGTTGCTCTTAGATAAATCCTGGCTTATGTCATGTCCCTGGGGCATTAGGGTGGGGCACAACAAGACTCCTTGGAAATCTCAAATTTCTACTTGTTCCACACAGCTTTGATTCACTTCACAGATGACAGCAGGAATAAAGAAACCTGAATATCCAGGCGCGAAAACAGACACAAAGCTAGTGGGGCTCCTTCCATGAAATAGATCAAGTAGAAGCAGTTTCTACTATTCTTCTCAGATGTGAGGGCAGAGAAACTATCTTCTTGCTTCATAAGAAACTACTCAAAACTGAAAGCTTGCTGCTGTATTCACTGTAATATCCAGAGAACATTGGCAGATCAGAAGGACTAGAGCTTTCCTGACATCTGACATTGGACGAACTTCTGTCATACTCTACCAACTTAGCAAAACAACCCAATTAAGCTCTGCTGAAGAAAATACCATCTTGTTCTCCTTCATGAACCGAAATATCTTCAGTCTACAAGCATCAAAAAGGAAATTAAGGTTGTCAAATAGCTAGGATTCTCACCAATCAAGGTAAAGAATTTATCACTCTTTTAATAAAAAGAGTAGTCACTAAGCATTCTATATCAATAAATAGTGTCCAAAGTGAAACATAAGGACTTAGTCAACAGTGTTAGATTCCCAGGGGTCTTGGCTTCCACTCCCCTTTCATATTTAATATTAAAAGAAGATGGCGGCCTATCAGGACTTTGAGTTAATAATGAGAATATAGAGAAGCAATGATCAGAACATAGCATGTGAAAATATGAAATTGTTGAAAGAACCAACTTACTAAGAAAGTTAAAAATTTCTACTATTAAAATATTGAAAGAGAATCAATA
>NW_008354494.1:239745-257880 GCF_000622305.1 Nannospalax galili
AATAAAATAAAAAGCCACCTGAACTAAGGAGCTATTTATTCCATGTTCATATACAGTTTAACTACTAAGGTATTAATAGCCTCCAAAATGGCAGTGGAAACTAATGAAATGTTAATATATTTATGCTGTGACATGGCTACATGATTTTTACAAGGGAGGTTCACTTTCATACATTTTAACTTAATGCTGTTAGTTGACTTCATCTGTCCTGATCAATGGTATACATTACAGATTCCTGTCACTCTTAGACCCCTGAGTCTGTTGCCTCCTCCATGGGTTTGGGAACCGTGAACCAACAGCATCCTTTCAGAAAGGAAGCTCTTGCTCCTCATCCTTGTGGCCTTTCTATCTACTGAAGAAGTTACGGACTTGCAGGAAGGAAAGTGAACACAAGGTCAAAGACAGTATTGGTGTGGGATTATTGAGCCTAATTTGCAATACAAAATAGCTGTTCTTTTGTTACTTGTCATTATTTTTCCCAAGCACAAACTACTTTGAGGGGAATGGTACTCATGTTTTCTCATACATGCATTGTATAATAATCTGATAAAAAGCAAACAAATATGTTCACATGCATGGTAACTAAAAGCAACACTTTCTCAATGGATTTTTACCTAGTTTCAAATAATAATCCTCTTTTCAGCTTATGGATAATGTAGGGTTGGGCAGCAGAGGTGACTACAGTGGACAGTCTAGTCCTCTTCAATATGATGCACCACAAATCAAATAGGACTTACAAAATACAGAAATGAGCTGGAATGGTTGATGCATGATGAAAATCTGAGCTTTCAGAGGAGTTTGAGGGGAGAGTTCACAGTTGAGAAAACCAAGGACTTCATAGAAATACCTTGTCTCAAAATATAGAAACAAAAAAAAAGATGTGGGGATGCAGAGGTGGCTCCGTAGTTAAGAGTGCATACCGCTCTTGCAGAGGGCCAGAGTTCAGTTCACAGCACCAACATAGGGTGGGTCACTATTGATTTTAACCCCAGGGGCAGGAATCTAACTCTTCTAGCCTCTGTGGGTACTTACATATATGTATGCACATATATATATGTACATAAAATTTTACAATAATATAAATATTTTTTAAAAGATAATATGAAAAAAATCAATTAAGCTACTATGGAATTTAATATTAAAAACATTTCCATGCACAAAACCAGCTAGAATAATTAAGCCTTTTGCCAAATGTTATACTGCAATGCTTCAGGTTAGAGTATTTCTTTAATCTTAAGAGAGATAAGAATTAATCTTTCTGGAAAGATACTTCAGGTTTAATGTCCTAAGTAAAATTATACTTAGGTGACATCATAATGTTTAATATGTTACCTAATGTATGCATAGACTGAATATTTTATCAAAGCCCTAATATAAGAAATTTGCAAAAGAGGAAGCAGCATTATCTACCAGTGGAAAAGACGTCATTATATTGGAGTCCTGTTGGGTGGACAAGGGTCTGCTGTTTTTATAAAACTAAAGTGCATAATAGAAAAACTTAACTGCTTGTTTCTAGGTAAATAAAGAGAACACAGAGAATGGAGCTCAGAAACTCTACCTTGGGAACTGGATTCATCTTGTTTGGGATTCTGGATGAAAGTAACTAGCCTAAACTGCTCTGTGCCATAATCACAGCCCTGTACTTCTTGGCATTGGCCAGCAATGGACTGCTGATCCTTGTCATCACACTGGATGCCCAGCTCCATGTGCCCATGTACCTGCTTATTGGGCAGCTCTCTCTCATGGACCTTCTCATGACATCAGTTATCACTCCCAAGAATATTGCGGATTTTCTGTGCAAAGGTAATACCATCTCCTTTGAGGGTTGTGCACTTCAAATGTTCATGGAACTGTTAGTGGGTAGTGCAGAAGATCTCCTTCTGGCCTTCATGACCTATGACAGGTACATAGCCATTTGTCATCCTCTGAATTACATGGTCTTGATGAGGCCGAGTATCTGCTGGCTCATGGTGGCCATAATATGGATACTGTCAGCCCTAAGTGCTCTAGGGTATACCATCTATACCATCCAGTATCCCTTCTTTAAATCCCGGGAGATTAAACACCTGTTCTGTGAGATCCCTCCAGGGCTGAAGCTGGCTTATGCAGACACCTCCAGGTTTCAGCACATATTTTATTTGATGGGTTGGAGCTTGCTAATCCCTCCTCTGATTGCTAGTCTAGCCTCCTACACATGACTTCTTTTCACTGTCCTCCACATGCCCTCAAATGAGGGCAGGAAGAAAACCCTTGTCACCTGCTCTTCCCACCTGACTGTGGTTGGGATGTGGTGGGCAGGCACAGTCATCTATATCCTTCCCAGTTCCTACCACACTCCCAAACAAGAAAATATCAGCTCTGCCTTCCACTCTATTGTCACTCCAGCTCTCAACACCCTCATCTACGGTCTTTGGAATAAGGAGGTCACTGGGGCTGTGAAGAGAGTCCTGGGAAAACGGTTGTTGTCAACACATCCCACCTCCTAGGTATTCAAGGAGTGTATGAATGTACCTCTCTGATAAATTCTGAGTGCTCTCTTCATAAGATATTTTAAAGAAAAATTCACACTTTTTAAAGTTATTCTTCTTGTATTTAAAAGTTAGACACCATTTCCAATGTAATTGCTTAGATGTAAGATGGTCTAAATGATATTAACACCTGGACACAATCCCTTAGATTTTTAAGTCTGTATTGGATCAAGGACCAGAGAAAATGGTTCCAATATGGTGGCTCACATATCACAAAACTAATATAGTTACAATTCTGGGGAGTAGGACTGAGAGATCTTTTCTAGGTCACTACTCTGCCCACCCAGACCAGATATTGACTTATTTACTTAACAAATAATTATTATTATTGCTGTGTATCAAACTTTGGTTTAGATGCCTGAAAAAAAACCAGCAAGGCAAAGTGCTTGTATTCAAAGGGTTGTGGGTTGTAATTACTTAAAGAAAAAGGGAGAGAGGTAGAGAGGTGGCTCAGTGGTTAAGAGTGCTTGCTGCTCTTTCAGAGGACCAGGATTTAGTTTCTAGTACCTACACAGGGCAACCCACAACTATCTGCAACTCTATCTCCCTCTTCTGGCATCTGTAAGCACCTACACATATGTGTGCATACTTAACACATGGACCCACCCATGCACATAAGTGAAAATAAAATAAATATTTAAAAAATAAAAAAAAGAGAAATAAGCATCAAATTCTTTTTTAGGGATAGCTGACATCTATGGGATCAACATGTCTTGAAAAGGGATGAAGTCAGAAAACAAAACACATGAGCATGCTAATTTCCAATGAAAGATTTCGGGCTTTGTACTGAAAAATGACTAAAATAATAGTAAAATAATTGATTCACCATCATGGGCTTAAAGACATGAAGTCAGAGGAAGTAGATTATAAGATGAACGAATGAGGGCTGGTGTGGAGCTTGCCTAATGAGTGTTTCCATTCCTAATCTCTTAAAATATTTTCTTTGCAGGTTTTTCATTGTAAAAAAAAATAGATCATAAGTAATGAGCTGGGTATATTTCGAGCTTCTTAACAGTGCTGTGAATATATTTAATTCAGAATACTATCATTTATTTAGGAATGGGTTAGAATTTGTCCTAAATGAAATGTACTAAATGAAATGATAGATTTGGAAATGTGCTAAGCACTTAATTATTCAGTCTGCTCTCCCAAGCTTGTGACTTAATTGGTCTTAAGTCACTCAGCACTCGTTGCTTGCTAATCAGACTTACTTGGGCAGATATTAAATAGCTTACTCATTAGTGAAGCTGACAGGAAGCAAAGCCCAACACTGTCTTAGAAACAAAATTAACAATTTACTGTTGACTGGGTAAGTTTTTATTGTCAAGTCTTCAATTCAGAAATGTATGCAAACCTGAATGAAGTTGCTGTTTTATAAATAACTGATGAAAATATTTCATGATTTGGGAGTTATATTGGAGACCCCCATGTCCTTTTTCTCTGTCCCAATTTCATTCAGCAATCAGATCTTGTAGCAGAATGAACATTTCATAGATATTCTCTTGATATTCACATGTACATGATAGAGAGAGAAGGTACCAATAGAGAAGATATGGTCAGTAGAGCTTTAATAGCATCTTATCAATAACAGGCAATGTAGCATTCTTCAAGCAAGAAGAAGCAACATTTCGTTCAAACATACAAAAACAAACCTGAATCCCAGCTAATTTGAAGGCTGAGAGAGCAAGGGGTCATAAACCGTGGTGGTTAGTATTATTTGTCAACTTGACAGAATCTAAAATCACCTGGAAGACGGGCCACTGGGCATATTTGTGAGGGATTATATGGTATGTTAATTGAGGTGGGAAAACCCTACCACCCCAGGTGGCACCATTCCCTGGCTGGCATCCTGGACTGCAGACATGGAGAAAAGGAGTTGAGAAGCATCCTGCATTCATGTCCGCTTCCTGATTGTGGATGCCATGTGAAAGTTGCTTCAAACTCTTGATGCCTTGATTTCCCCACAATGATGAACTGAACTTCGAACTGTGAGCCAAAATAAACCCTTCTTCCCTAAAAAAAAAAAAAATCTCCTCCTGAGTAATATCTACCTTCACAGGTTCACCGCTGTCCACATGCTCTTGACACGAAGGCCTGAGCATAAGCATAAATCAGGTTCTGTATCTCATCATTTCTCATTTCTTAAAGGAATTTCAGAAATAACCCCCAAAATATGCTTTAATCTTCTCTCTGATGCTCTTGTCTAGAACACAAATTGACATCTGCAAATATAAACTGGATCATCTTAGTTTTTTTCCATACACATGCATATCTTATTTTAGCATAACTTTCTTTTAATATTTTATTATTTTATGTGTATGAGTTTATAGCCTGCATGTATGTATGTTCACCTGTGTCATGCAATGCCCATGAGGTCATAAGAAGGATTTGGATCCCCTGGACCTAGAGTTACAGAAGGTTGTTAGTCGCCATGTGGGTACTGGGTATCGAACCCGGGTCTTCCACACGATCAGTCAGAGACCTTAAATGTTGAGCCATCTCTCCAGCCCCATTTATGCATAACTTTCAATAAAACTTTTGAAACTCCACCACATTGTTCTCATCTGACCTCACTATGTCCAGCCCCTTAGTGTGAGCCACACAATCAACAAGTGCTCCTGCATTAAGACCAAGTACTTGTTCTCATCACCTGTGATACTCTTTTGTGATATCCCCCCCAGGTTATTCCATATAGCTCAGATACACCATCCACACCGTTGAAGAAAATAAGGCTTACTTATAAACATTATTTTACCCCTTTCCTTACTGTTTTTATAATTCAAACCTAGTAATTTCTTTGTTTTAATTTGTTTTTATTGAACTCTTTGTGTATTTCATAGAGAATATATCAAACAATCTTAATTATCTTTATACCCCCATACCCACTGGCACCTTCCCATAGCTCCCCCCACACTGGAACCCATATACTCTGTCATCCCTGTTAAGGCCCACTATATTGTCAGTGTCCCGAGCTGTTCTCCAGTGCAAGTCCATCCACTGAGTCTAGTCAGCCTATTAGAGTCCCTTGTTTTAGGAAGATAAGCTCTTCTTCATCTAGCAGCAATCAGTTGCCATTATTTTTTCAGATAAGATTGGGGTCTTCTGTTCATTTTCCCAGTTCTATGCTGGGTAATTGTCTGCCTGAGTTTACCTGGTACTTGTGCATGCTGACACCATTGCAATAGAATCATATGAGCAGGTCCCCAGGAGCTTGTAGGACTCTGTTTTTATATGGCCATGCACCTCTTCCCTGGCTCTTACAATCCTTCCTCCCAGTCTTCCACAATGGTCTCTGAGCCTTGGGTGGGTGAGGTTTAATAAAGGAGTCCTGTCCAAGGACCATCATTCAGCAGACTCTTGCTCTCTACACTTTGGCCATGTGTGACCTTTTGTGTCCTGACCCTCCTGCTCCATGAGGGAGCTTCAATATTGAGAACTGAGAGACTCATTAGTGTCCTTTTCTTTACCCCTGTTCTATGCTCCATGAGCCTTAGGTGTAGATGCTGCATTGTAGATGTGTCACTTAGGCCTGGACAATTCATAGACAATGTCCATGTGTGACCAGTTGTGGTACTTGGTAATAGTCTCTGACTTGGTAATAGTCTCTGAGCTTCTTTGATAAGTGGTGATTGGGATATTTTTCTGCAAATATAAGGATACATATTTTGCACATCATAAGAAATCACATTACTCTAGCAATGTGACAGTCTCGGAGATTTCCCTAAGATCTATGACCACTCCAGCCATATGTATTAGGTTATCTTTACAGTTTCCTCCCTTACTTCAGTTTCCTCCAATTGAATGGGCTTTCAGTCCAATTAGGTAGCTATTGATTGCCACCAAGTTAAAAATGCCACTACTGCACCAATGGTGTATGCTGTGATGGCAATTGACGTGGTTATTTGGTCTTGAAGCTGGTGGTAGATCATCCATTGATGATTTCCACTAGCACTTTGATAGTGCTATCCAAAGCTATGAGAGCTCGCCTTCAGAGGAAATGGTTTCATGTCCATTACAGCTCTAATGTTCCAAATCCTGTGCCATTAGTATGTTCTGTCTTCAGCAGTAGGGTCTTACCTTCAAGTTCTGGGAGGCCACCAAGGGCTGTGGCAATGGCCTGAGTAATTTTGGGAGTCTCTTGGACCACCCTGGCCATCAATTCAAAGGAAGGTATCTCCTGTCTGGCACTTTCTTGTTATGTGGCCTTTAGCTCCACATCTGGACTCATGTAGAGATAATATATGTATGTGTAATTTATCAGTAGGTTGTTAGACTAATATGGTTTACTCTGGTTTTTAAATAACTAGCCAGGAATTATTTATTACTCCTCTCTCTATCACTGTCTAACACTTCTGTCATTGTTTCCCCAATTAAAGTGTCCCCATTTTCCCCATTTCTCCCTTGATAATGTTCATCTCCTCTGGTCCCACCTCTCTTGAGCTCCTTCTTTCCCAAGTTTTCTTGTCAAACCCTCCCTCCATGTCCCATTTAAGTAACCCCATTTTTATTCATTTCTCCCTTATTAACGCCTGTTTCCTACTGTTCTTCTCTCTCAGGTTCTTTCTTTCCCTTTACCTCCCTGGTTCCTTTTCATTTTTCTGGTTCCTGTAGATGTGTCTGGATACATATTCACTTATAAGGATTTGGTGCTAGAATCCACATATGAGGGAGAGCATATGTTGATTTTTTTTCTGAGTCTGTTACTTCACATAGCATAACAGTTTCCAGTTCCATCCATTTACCTGAAAATTTCATAATTTCATCTTTATTTACTTCTGAGTAGAACTCCATTGTGTAAATGTACCACATTTCCATTACCCACTCATCAGTTGAGGGACACTTAGGTTGCTTCCATCTCTTATCTATTGTGAAAAGAGCAGCAACAAACATGGATGTACAAGTGTCTCTGCAATAGGATAATTTCTTTGAGTATACACCAAAGAACATCATTTATTTGTTCTCTTGATCTTAGCTATCTGAATAGGGTAAGATGAAATCTTAAAGTGGTTTTAATTTGCATTTCCCTAATTACTAATTATGTTGAACACCTTTTAAGATGTTTCTTAGCCATCTTTATTTCTTCTTTTGAGAACTCTCTGTTCAGACCTTTAGCCCATCTTTTAATTGGATTGCTTGCTTTCTTGATTCTTTGGTGTTTTTATTTTTTTTCAGTTCTTTATATATTTTTCATGCTAAACCTCTGTCAGGTGTGTCACTGGTGAGGATTTCCTCCCACTCTGTGGGTTTTTCCTTCAACTTCAACTACACAATAGATTACATATACATAAACTTTCTTTGGTAACCTCATACTCACATAAACTTATACTTCAGTCCAAGTCATCACGATACCTTATCATTTGCTCAACAACTTTTTAAATCTTTGTCTTTCACCTCTAGCATCATGTTTTATTTGCTTCACCATATTTATTTTTATACAGAATGCTACTGTTATGCCTCAAGTAACTTCATTACTCTCTGATTTCACCTGCCAATGTAAAACAAAGAAATATCCTAGAAGCATTGCCTGAACCACTTATCTTTGGTCAATGTTTGTCCATAAAAATTTGGAATACATATAACACAAGCATTAGAACAGTAAAAAAGTATGTGACTGTGTCTATATAACCATTTGAGAAGTAGGTAATATGCTTCATTTATGGTTGCAACATGTCATTGAACCAATTTAACTAACTTCAACATTTATATGGCAATGATTTTTGGCATGTTGGAAAGTAGAAACACTATGACTGACCAAGAAAATTCTAAAATAGTAGTTGAAACTCAAGCTATAGCCATTAAAATGCAGCAATGGACAGCTATGTCACTGAAAATTATGAAATTTAGCATACATTGTGATGGCATTTGAAATTAATGATGAAGAAATGAGTAACAACAGCATTATTTGAATGGATAATATATCATATATACATATTATATATGTATTAAATGCTACTTTACTAACTCAAAATGTGCATTTCAAAATAAATTTCAGATATTATCATTACTAAATGATTAAAATCAAAGTTCCATATCAGGCTTTCATTCAGATACGGGCTCTTTTTTTTTCCCCAGGCCCCTTTGGATGTCTGTGGAGTCATGTGATTGTGATTCAATAAGTGGCATGTGAGCATATGTGATTTAGCCTGGTTCTTAGGTAATAATTCTAGCACTAAAGAACTGTTGTTTGTTGATTGCTTGAATATTGTCACAGGATAATCTTAAAGTCCTCAGAGAGAAGATCTTCTGTCAATTTGCCTCCATGTACTTAACAACTTCACTTTTCACTTGGAATTTGTGTATAGAGAAAATAAAATACCTTTCAAATCACTGAAATTAAAGATTTATTTATTTCAGTGGTAGTAGAGGAGGATCAAGAACTATGGCATTGAGTTTAGATCTAATCTTACTGTTTTTGTAAATGTTGTTTTATTGCAGAAGATTTAGTTTTCTATGGCCACAACTGCTTTCCTGCTTTCATAGAAAAGTATAGTCATGGTTGGGACAAGGCAGCACACAAAGCTTTAAATATTATTGTCTGGATTTTAACAGAAAATATTTGTTCATCCCTATACCAGAACAAGTAGTATAAAGTTAAGATAATGAAAACCAGAATGCTAAGGTAATCTAGTAAAACATTTTTATTTAAATTAGTTTATAAAGTAAAGAGAATTCCAAAGTTTGCAATTATGTCCACATGTCAATTATGTTTATGATTATCACCTATAAAAGAGCATATGGCACACAACGCACCATCTGGCAGATGCCTGTTGCCCATGCCACCTGGCCACATGGCTTGGGGCACAGGGAACTGATGAAAGGTACAATTAGGAGGTAGTTGTCCTTACCCCACTGCCAAGCCCCAGTGCACCAGCCTGTAAGAGGTCAACAATCATCACAACCATGGTTGACCAGTGATCATCATCATCATCCAGGTGACAAGCTGGGTACAGGCAAGGACAAACTTGGCAATTAAGAAAGAAAATGACTTAAGAGCTAAAATGATGGTGATAAGAGCTCTCAGTAAAACATGACTCTGGATAAGATGGCACCACACCACCAAATCACCCCAAAGTGCACCTTTCATACCAGGGGCTGGGCCTGCAGGTGCCACTGCACCACACATCCAAGGTTACCCAACATCATCATCCAGAGGACAAGCTGGGTGCAAGAAAAAATGAACATCACAATGAAGAAAGAAAATGGGCCTTGTGGTGATTGAGTTGGCATGGGTCTTCTGCTTGACTCTACCATTGCCACAATTTCACATGAGCAAGCTTCCAGTGGCCTGGAAGCCTCTGTTTCCCTATGTTCATGGAACAACCCTGGCACTTATAATCTTTCCACCTCCTCTTCCACAATGATCCCTGAGCCATGGGTAGGTGAGGTTTAATATAGGAGTTCTATCCAAGGGCACATACTCTGCAGTCTCTTACTTTTTAACACTTAGCTAGATGTGGTCTTCTGTGTTCATCAGACTCTGTTGTATAAGGAAGATTCTTTGGTGAGAGTTGAGGGATGCACTAGTATTCTCTCCACCCCTGTTCCACTATGTTCCATAAACCTTGGGTGTAGAGGTTCCACTGTAGAGTTGAGGATGGGAAACATGTGGTGGGCTGGCCCTAACCTGGGAGCTGTGGGAGACTGATGAGTGTCGGGTGGGAGAGAGTAGAATTTCCTTAAGATCTACAAATGGAGTAAATAGAATCCAGTGAATGAACTTTCACTGATTGACATCTGGGCAAAATGCTTCACCAGATGGGACTTAACATGTATGGCAGAATGCATGAGTCCTGGTGGAAGAGGGCATGGAGGCATGGATGGAGGAAAGGATCTAAATTGATTGAGAACTGTTGTATAAAGTGTACAATAATACATATGTACACACACACACATATATAGAGAGAGAGAGAGGAGAGAGAGAGAGAGAGAGAGAGAGAGAGAGGAGACACAAAGAGACAGAGACATGGAGACTGCTCATCAAACCTAAAACTGATTGCGTTTAAAGTATTTCTCGCCACTTGTGTTTCATCTTTACAGAACTCCCTGTTCATCTCCTGGTCCCCATTTTTAATTGGGTTGTTTGATTTATTGATGCTTAATTTTTTTGAGTTCTTTGTATATTCTAGAAACTAATCCTCTGTCAGACATACAGTTAGTAAAGATATTTTCCCATTATATAGATTGTCTCTTCACAAAAATAGTGCTAGCCTTTGATGTACAGAAGCTTTTTGGTTTCATAAGAGTAGTAGGAGGCCTCCAAAGATGGCGCGGACTCAGAGCCCTGGGATTCAGCAAGAATTCACTTCACTTCTTGGTCTGCAAATAGCCTGCCAAAAGGAGCCCACGCCTCCGTGCCCTGCTCGCAAGCCCAGTGACTGCTGACAGACTGCATGGCATGGACCAATCTCGCCAAAAAGAGCCCAAGCCTCCTTACCCTGCTCAGGAGCCCAGTGACTGCTGGCAGATTGTGTGGCGTGGACCAATCAGAAAACGATACACTGACTAAAGGGACTTGGGGGTGGAGAAAAGGTAAATATAAGGCCTGCCCCCTCCTCCATTAAACGAGCCTGCAGCACCTCTCCTAGTGCTTGCTTCTACCTGACTCCTGGAGTCTGTGTGTTGTGACTCTGCACCTCTTGACCCCCCAATCAGCAGGGGACCCAATCCAAGTTAGGGCCTTCACAGCTGGCCTGAGGAGAACCAGCAACACATAAGGTCCCATTATCAGACTGTACTATAGTGTTATACAAATAAAGCCCTTTTCTGTGCCTGTAAACTCCAATGTATTAATTAGTCCTCTTTGTAACTCCTTCTCCACCAGCATCCTCCCATAGGCCCCTCACTGGATTTCAGGTATTCTGTCATTTATGTTAAGGCCTATCTTTTCAAGTTAGTGTCGTCTGATGTCCCTTAGTGCAAATTCATCCACGGAGGTCTAGAAGGTATTCAAGAATCACTCCCTTAAGACAATCAGCTCCTCCTCACCCAGAAGTAATCATCTGCCAAATAGTTCTTTGGCTAAGATTGGGGCCTGTCCCCCATTTCCACAAGTCTATGCTAGGTTTTTCTCTGCTTGAGATTTCATGGGTCTTGTGCATAGGTCTTCCACCATTGTTGTAAGATCAGATGAACAAGGTCCCAGGAGCCTGTAAGCCTCTATTTCCATATGGTCATGCACCTCCTCCCCTGGCTCTTACAATCTTTCCACTCCCTCTTCCATAATGGTCCCTGAGCCCTGGGTTCATTCTTTTTGTTGCATGAAGGAACTTCATTGATGCAAGTTGAGAAATGCATTAGTATTGCCTCTACCCCTTGTTCCACTATGTTTCTTGACACTATAAATGTGTCAATTAGGGTTTGGCATTTCACAGAAGCTTAATATCTATATGTGAACAGTTGTGGAACCCTGTAATGGTCTCCATCTGTTGCAAAAGAAGTTTCTTTGATGAGTGCTGACTGGCATACTTGTCTCTAAATATAATGATTAATATTTAGCACATACTAAGAAATTACATTTGTCTAGGGTTGTGACGACCTTGGGGTTTTCTCTAAGATCTATGACCCCTAAGCCACATATATTTGGCTATCTTTACAGTGCCACACATGAGTTCCTTCCCATTGAAAGGGCTTTAGGTTCAAATTAGGTAGCTGTTGATTACCTCCAAGATTAGAAAGGGAGAGAAAGAGGAGAGATAAATAATGCCATTATTGGTCTTAACGTCTATGCTAGCACGATCCTGTTCTAAGAATCATTTCATATACCTTTAATTTTCAAAGTATTTCTTATTTTCTACTCTTATATTCAAGGCATGAGACCTTATGTTCTTTGATCCATTTGGAGTTGAATTTTGTGTAGGTAGAAAGACAGGAATTTTCAGACTTCTATGTGTAGCTATCCAGTTGATCATCAGCATTTGTGGAATATGCTTTTTTCTGCAATGTGTGTTTTTGGCTTCTTCATCAAAATTCAGGTGCCTTTAAAGGGGGAAGATTTAAATCTTATTCCTCAATTTTTAAAAAATTTTATTCTATAGAACAAACTTTCTGGTTTAATGCCTGTACCATTTTCGACATGAGTGTATTGCTTACCTATCTTGTGGTGTTTTATATTTCTGTGAAGTTATTTTTTTTAATTTCTGTGAAGAATTGTGTTGGAAATTTTGTGAGGATTGCACTGAATATGCTTTTGGTAGAATGGCAGTTTGCATAACAGTAAACTACCAATGAGCATGGAAAACATGTTCATATTTTCATTTTATTCAGTTATTTTCACTCAAAGTCTTATATATTTTGCTATACAAATATTTAATTTCAGTGGTTAGTTATTCCAAGATACTTTATAATTTTGAGGCTATGGTGAATGGGAACATTTCTCTATTTTTATTCTCAGTATGTTTGTTTTGGGTACATAGGAAGGCTAGTGATTTTTGTGTGGTTTTGTATCCTGTAATATTGCTCAACTTGTTTATCAGATCTAGGAGTTTTCTAGTGAAGCTGTTAAGGTCTTTTATGTATAGAATTATATTATCTGCAAATAGGAGTACTTTACCTTCTTCCTTTCCAATTTTTAGCCTCTTTATTCCCTTCACTTGTGTTACTCTAGCTAAAACTTCAAGAACTATATCAAACAGGAATTAAGAGTTTGAACATCCTTGTTCAATTTATGATTTTAGTGCAAGTGCTTTGAGTTTCTGTTTAGTAGGATGTTGGGAATATATGTTCTCACTGTTTGTTCATAAAAATTTAACTCATTTTAATTCAATTTTTGCAAATTTCATACTGTATTTTGATCATGTTTATACCCTCTCTCCTATCTGCACCCCTTGTCAGGATCATCCTGGTGGATTTCTTGAGTGTGTTCAGATTGATACAGATGGGCCAAATATGGCTGAGATGTCTCATTGCCTAACCTCAGCAGTTTAAATTGTTATACACCTACATGAGCACTACTCTCTGTAATAGTAAGTTGGCTGATTAAGATTGAAAATGGTATTGATAAAAACAAAAATACTTAGGAACCATAGTAACAACATTACCATTTAGTAAAACACCAATAGTCAGTTTCTCCCTAGGGTCTATGCCTTCCTTACGTAATTTTTTGACTCAGTTTACAGTAACAGAAATGAATATTTTCTGGCACCATGAAATCTAACCAACCAAGGGTTTCCTGTTCATGTCAAGACTAATTTCTCTGTGTCTTGCAACGAAAGCTTGTGGTATCTTCCAACATGGTCTTATCATCTAGTTATGAGAAAATCAAGAACAATAGGAATATTCTGTATTCTTTTGAGTATTTGATGTCTCCCTGTCCAATAACTCATAGGTAGGTAACCTGTTTCTGGCACTGAGGTTTTCATTCAATAATCCATGTCTTCTGGAACATCATTGCTCATCCATGTGGGGTATTATATTCTTTATTTATATTGATCCTAATGTTTTGTTCACCCATCTCTTAACCCTTCCTTTTTCCCATCTGTTTGTCTCCATCCCTATCTAAACTTAAGCCACCATTATTCTTCCCCTGCCATTACATATCACACGTGTCCTATCACAGTGTGTGCTCATCCATTTCCATTGTACATTACCCCTCCTTAATGCATCCCCCACCCCAATGACACAAATCTACTTTTCTAGCTTTGATGTATACTGAATGTTAAACACGCAAGCAAAAGATTTGATCACACAATGAGAGAGAACTTGGGAAAGTTGACCTTGGGGGATGAGGTGACCTCTGTATGATTTTTCCCAACTTCCATTATTTACTTAAAATTTTCATAATTTAATTTTTTCTTACAGTTAAGTCCAATTCAATTTTACATATTTATCTCATTTTAATTATCCACTCATCAATTGGTAAATATATATATTGATTTTATTTTCAAGCTATTGTGAACAGAGGACAAATAAACATGAATATATTCATGTATCTTTCTAATAGAATATGAAGCCTTTTATGATTTACCCAGGAGCTGTAGAGTCACATGTTAGTTCTATTTCTAGATTTTTATAAAGTTCCAGACTGGAAAGAGTCCAGAGGGGCTACACAGTTTACACTGACTCTAGCAGTATATAATAGTTCCCATTTCCCTACATGCATGCCTACATTTGGATTTATGATTTTGGCCATTCTGACAGTTTTTAGTGGAATATCAAAGTAGTTTTAACCTTTCTTTGATTGCTGGGGATATTTAACATTCCTTGTGTGTGTACTATCCATTTCCCCCCTTCTTTTGCAGATATTTTCATTATGTTGTATATCTCATTTTCAAGTGTAACTTTTGTATTTAACTTTTATTGAAATTTTCAAATTTCATACATCTTCATAATATGTGTAATCCCTCCACTCTGTACCCCTCCATGGCCCCCTCACCAGATTTCATAAATTCTGTCATATATGTTAAGATCTTTCAAGTCAAGTTTCTGTCCCCAAATCTCCTTCAGTATGAGTCTATTCACTGGAATCTGCTCAACCTATCTAGCATCATTCCCTTAAAGAAAATAAGCTCTCCCTCTCTCATCATTCATCATTTGAAAATATTTCCTCAGCTAAGGTTAAGGTTTCCTACATATTTCTTCACTACTATGCTGGTTTTTCTTTTTTTTTGGTTTGAGTTTACATGGGTCCTGTGCATGTTGTTTCCATTGCTCCAAGTTCATATGAGCAACTTCCCAGTGGCCTAGAAAACTGTTCCAGTGTTATCATCTACCACCCATGGCACTTAGAATCTTTCTAACCTCTCTTCAACAATGGTACCTGAGCCCTAGGTGGCAGATGTTTGGTATATGAGTACTGCTCAGGGACAAGCACACTGCAGTCTTATTCCCTGCACTTTTGCCAGTTGTAGTTTTTGAGTTAATCAAACTCTGTTTCATGAAGAAACCTCAAGGGTGAGAGTTTAAGAGAAGCATTAATAGTCTTTCTCCTCCACTGTGTGTCCTGAGACTTCAGTGTAAAGGTTATGTTGTAGGTGTGTCACTTAGGGCTATTCATCTCACAGACATTTATCCTCTGTGTTTTCCCAATTATGGAACTCTGTAGTAGCCTCCATCCACTGCAAAAAGAAGCTTCTTTGATGAGTGGTGAGTACACTTGTCTGTAAATATATGTATTTAGAACATAGTAAGAAATTACATTGGCTTAGGGATATAACAAAAGTAAGTTTTTCTCTAGGATCTATGACCTTTCCATCCATGAGTATTTGGCTATGTTCACAATATCACACATGAGCCCCCCCTACCCCACATGTATGTTTGTGAACCCATGTCATGCAATGCCTGTGAGTTCATAAGAGGGTGCCAGATCCCCTGGAACTGGAGTTATGGATGATTGGTAGCTACCATGTAGCTTCTGGGATTTGAACCCAGGTCCTCTGAAAGAGAAGCTAATGCTTTTAACTGATGAACCATCTCTCTAGCCTCCGTTCAATCTTCCTTCATAATTTATGTCATATTGGTTGTAGATCTTATTTGAAGGTCTGAAAAAATTATGCTGTTAATCCACCTGGACCTAGGCTTTTTAAAGTCAGGAGACTGAATTGTTGCTTAGTTTTGTCATTTGTTATGGGTCTGTTTAACTGGTTGATCCCCTCTTGGTTTAACTTTGATGTTTCCATTGAATTTAGAAATTCATCCATTTGTTTTAGATTTTCTAATTTAATAATCCATAGGTTTTCAAAAATATTTTATTTTATTTTATGTGTATAAGTGTAGTGCCTGCATGAATGTAAGTGCACCTATGTGATGAAATGCCTTCAGCGATCAGAAGGCATTGGATCCCCTGGAACTGGAGGTACAGATGGTTGTTTTCTGCTATGTGTGTGCTGGATATCTTGGAGGCCTTTTTTCATCATGTAGGGTGATGACAAGATTTCTGTATTTGAGGCGGTTTATGTGATGGATACTTATTGAGTGATATATGTTGGACATACATCCCTACCTATGTGAGATGCAGCCATCTTTGTCATAACAAATAATCATTTTGATGTGAACTTGAATTCAGTTTTCCATTATTTTATTAAGAAGTTTTGCATATAAGTTTTTCAGAGAGTTTGGTCTATAATTTTGTTTGTTATTGTTGCTCTTTTTCTTGTTTAGGTATTAGAATAATATCAGTTTCATAAAGAGTTTAGACATCTTCCTTTTTTTCTATTTTATGCAATAATTAGAGTAATATTGGTGTTAGTTCTTCAAATTTTCATTGAATCCTGATATGATGTGTCTGGCCCTGGGATTCTTCTTTTGGGAGTCTTTTAATTATTGCTTCACTTTTCTTACTGGTTGTGAATCTGCTTAAATTATTTATTTTATCATGGATTGTGTGATTATGTAGAAGAATCTAGACATTCTTCCATTTCTCATTCAGTTTAGTGGAACTGATGCTTTTAAACTGTATTCTGATTATCTTTATTTCATTGATATCTCATTTAGTGGCTCACTTGTCTTTTCAAATTTAATTAATTTGGGTCTCTTATTTTTGGTTATTTGGCTAAGAGTTTGTTAATCTTGTCAAAGTAACAGTTCTTTGCTTCATTGATTCTTTGTATCTGATATTTGTTTCTATTTTATTAATTCAACCATAATTTTTATTATCCCTTTTGGAATGCTGTTTGTTCTTCTTACAAAAGTATTAGGTTCATTATGAAGTTATTAAGTAATTGATTTGAGATCTCTTAAAATTTTTAAGGTTTATGTGAAAAGGTTTGGTCTTTGCCCAAGCTTTATCTACATGGCACATGGTAATTAGAAGTACCAGACTGGTGGAAATAACCTTCTTGGATGTTTAACAACCATACTTTGAGGCCTATACTAATTTGGTCAGAGGGACATAAAAGACAGTTCTTTCTCCTTGCCTTCCTAAATTGACTAAGTTCCAGGGAAATATAAGCATCTCTCAAAATGTCCTGTAACTGTGGTGAGTCACCTGTCCTCTTGATCAAGGAGGCTTTGGAGACCCCACCAGATGGGCTTCAACCAGTGTCCAGTCTAGAAAGAGGAGGGTCAACACAGAGGAAACATTTCCTCCATGCTTCCAAGCAAAGCCAACCATGGCTGAGCAGGACCTTTGACTTATCTTCACATAGACAGAACTGGTAAAAGATAGGAGCCAGGGGCTCCTCCCAAGCTCACATGGCCCCTGAGAAACAGATCCTAAAATGACCTTAAGACTAAAAATAAATTGGTTTACCTGGGGCAACTATATGGTCTTAAACACTCAAAAGGAAAGTATAACCAAAGATTAAAGCACTCAATATAATTTTTTAAAAGTCCATATGTACGGCTAAAGTCTACATACCAAGAAACCGTGCCAGACAGGAGATACTTTCCTTTGAGCTGTTGGCCAGGGTGGCCCAAGAGACTCCCAGACAGTAACTCAGCATAGAACTGGGAAAATTATCAACAGACCCAAATCTTATTTAAAGGAATATTGACAACTGATTGCTGCTAGATGAAGAACAGCTGATCTTCCTAAAACAAGCCTCTCTAGATAGGCTGACTAGATTCAGTAGATGGACAAGCACTGGGGAACGGCAGGGGGCACCGACAACACAGTGGACAGTAACAGGGATGACAGAGTATATGGGATCCAGTGGAGGGGGGAGGCTGGGGC
>NW_008354494.1:257890-261667 GCF_000622305.1 Nannospalax galili
AGGGGGGGAGGGTGCCATTTGGGAAGTGGGTATATAGATGAATAAGATTGTTTGGGATGTTCTGTATGATATACACACAAAAAATTAACAAATAAAAAATAAGTTATATTTTAGGAGGAAGCATAAAAAGTTACTTCATGTTAATTAGCAGAGGTGATAAACATCATCATTGAAATCTACTTGATGACTTTATATCCCTACTCAGGTGCCAAGGGTCTGAGTGTAACCTACTACGACTAGTAATAATCAGATACAGAGAGATTAGAGATGCATTTGCAAACATCTAAGTGTTAGTAGCAATTAAAACAAGTATTTCTGTAGGAAACGGTATATTTTTAAATGAAATGGAGATCTTTTTTAAAGGTTAAAAAATCATTCAATTTTATGTCTTATATGGTTTATACTGAGTTCAATATTGTATAAATGTATTACTTCAACTGTGAACCTAAAAATTTACAGCCACTTTTGAAAGGGATGTATCTTTGTTTTAGAAATTGTTATTCAATGTGTTAAAGCTGTAATTACATATTTCTTCTAATCATGTGGTTATTAAATAAATTTTTAAAATCCAAAAAAATTTTTTTGATGTAGGCATTTATCACTGTAAACTTTCCTCTTGGGACTACTTTCACTGTATTCTGTAGATTTAGGTATGTTGTGTTCTAATTTCCTTTCAATTTTAGGAATTTTTAAACTTGATGCATGAATTTTTCATTGCCATAAATTATAGTGAGTAAATGTGGGAATGATTTTTCTGGGATTGCATTCTATTACAGAAGGGAATTTTATCTAATCTTATAACCAAAGTAAACAAGTATTTTGACATAATTTAACAGTATCTGCCTTCCTAAGATGTAATCATCTTATTTAGATGTAGCTAGCCTTTAGGACAATGATTTAAATAATTTTACTCTGTCATGAAATCAATTTTTGTATGCTTCACTAAAGACAGTTTTAATCTTAACCTCTATTCCCTATTTCTCCTTTATGGCATTTTCTCACCCCTGACCCAGAAGAGTGTGTGTGTAGGTGTGTGTGTTGTAACCATATCCTTTCTAGAAACAGTGATATTGAAAGGAAATGAATTGTGTTTGGTAGGTGTTGGAAACAGTAGGTGGGCTTTGATGATACATGTTTGTGGTTTTGTGTGTTGCTCTGGGTTAGCAGCAGTGAGAAAAGGAAAAATATTCCCTGATCAAAATGCTGTCTCTTGATCCATTTCCCCATTCATTTCCCACACCATGCTTGAGCTTCCTGTTCAATAGAGTATATACCCTTTGTTCAAGGGAGAGAGTTCTGAGGGCAATCAGAACATCAGATCAGGGCAGATGAGGCTCACTCTTGGTTTAAATGACTCCGTGAGGTAGTCTTTCTTTAATGTGACACCACATTAAACAGATCAGACAAATTTGGTGGTTGTTGCATGAGGAGACAAGATCACTATAAATGGGGACTAGAGTACTTGGTAGGCTGGAAAATTTGTAGGTCATTTTAACTGAGGTGGTTATCACATAACTTTTTGGGTTATCTAAATTTGCAGAGCTATACACTACAAAATATTTATTTTACTATTTTAAGAAATGTCTCATTTAAAAATGTTAAAAGTCATATTAATTTCTGTGAGTGAGAATGAGTGTCTCAAACTTTGCATCTTTACTTTCACCAAGAATGTACAGTGATCTCCCAGTCCAGTGTTACCAATTTTTTTTCATTTTTTACTGATTTCAGAATTTCATACATTATATTTTGATCACATTCAGACCTCCCACCCTCCCTCCATCCCTCCCATTATCACCCCACAGATTTTATCTCCTGCATTGTTATCTATCCTATTCTATTTGTTAAACTACATTTTTTTAAAACCCTATCAATTCTAACCCATGCCTCCCAAGTGTTCCTGGGTGTGGATCCATGCCCTTGAGCTGATCAACCTATCAGGTGTCACACCAGCAAGAAAATCTGACTCTCCCCTCACCTAGTATCAGCTAGTGCTGGATTTTCCTGTCCCCTCTTCTATCCTGCCCGTCCCTGTCTGGTTTGGGTTTGCAAAAAGCTTGTACATGCTGCCCTAAGCATTATATGTTCATATGTGAATTATTCTGCCCTGTCCAAACAATACTGTTTCCTTATATTCATCAACCACCACTGCCTCTTACAAATTTCCACCCCTCTTCCACAATGTTCCTTGAATCTTCACAGAAAAATAAGATTCAATACAGATGTCCCATTAAAGTCTGATCATTCCATGGTCCCTTGTTTTTTCCATGTTGATTTTGGGGTCTCTGGGTTATCTGCTATCTGCAGGAATAATAACCTTCTCTGGTGAGAGTTGAGGGATGTACTAACCTATGGATATAGCAATAAATCATTATGAATCAGTTTAATATTATATATATTTTGCAGAATGATAGCAGTATGCTTTCCCATCTGGCCTGTGAATTGACTAGGCAGAGATTCTTACCCTGATAACAGGGTCATGTAAGGACTTCCTGTTGTGAAGAGGGCCTTAAATCAAATTAGAAGAGGATTAATTCCTTTAATATTTTCACCACTATTGCACCATTAGGCACATTTTGCCAAGCCAGTTGACTCTATACCTGACAGGGTTCACATCTGTGCAAGGTTAATGGTTATCTTTCTCTGTCAGTAGCATGCATAGCACCTTCTAGTACTATGAGAGCCAGCCAACGAAGGTATAAAGCACCAGCTTAAATTCTCCTTGTTTGTTCTGTGATTCCCATATTTTGTGTCCAATAAACTCAGAGCTGAAAATGGAAACATTACAAGAGACAGTGAGGAAATTCAGTAAACTGAAAGGACGTACTTAATCTGTATTTCACTGAACTGAAGAATCTAAAAGAAATGGATAATTTTGCAAATCTATATGGCCTACCAAATTTAAGTCAATAATGATATAAATATTTTAAACAGACATACAACATTCAATGAAATAGATTCATTAATTTTTTAAAAGTCACCAAACTAAAAACAATCCAGGAATAGATGGTTATAGCCCAGAATTACACCAAAACTTAAAAGAAGTAATACCAATGCTGCTCAAATTGTGCTGTAAAAGAGAAAAGGAACACCCACAGATTCTCCCTGTGAAGCCAACATTACTATGACACCAAACCAGATAAAGACCCAACCAAAAAGTGAAGATTATACATCAATCTGTGTGATGAATTTTTGTGAAGTTTTATACATTTTGGTATTTCAGGAATTAAACTTGCCAATTTACTTACTAATGTAGGTTTTTTTAGTTCAACAGTGCTCTCTGTGTAATATATATTCCCCTGGACATCACATTGTTCTTCCTGAAGTTACTTTTTGAGAGTTTTAGAGGTAAATTGTTTTGGCTTCTAGTCTGTCTTCATTGAGCGATGGCAGTTTAGTTGTGCACAGAATCTATGTGTGTAGTTTCATATGTTAAGGACTTTTTCCATTTTCCATTCAACACTTTAAAAATATTTTTTTGAAGATTTTTAATTGAAGTTTTGGGTAGTTCATACAGAACTTCAGGATTTTTAAGACATTCCTTCCTTGATTTATTTCAGGCATAATTATAGTCTAATGTCTTAGCTTCATAGATAGATGATAGATGACAGATGATAGATAGATAGATAGATAGATAGATAGATAGATAGATAGATAGATAGATAGATAGATGGATGATGGATGGATGAATGGATTAATGGAAGGATAGGTAGATAGAAAGAAAGAAAGAAAAGGTACGTACATAGGTACTTGATAGACTGTAGACACAATGGTACTAAG
>NW_008354494.1:261717-276891 GCF_000622305.1 Nannospalax galili
ATTTTATTTAATATTGCCCTTTTATAATAAAATGTGGTTTTCTGTTTAATTTATGTGATTAGAAAATTGAGCACTCTTTCATCACTGAAGGCAGACAGCAACAACACACTCAAGAGCACACACATTAGCTGTAGTGGGTTGTCAGAGTCAATGAAAGGAATATCTTACATCTGAACTCCACACAGAGCAGCCATATGAAATTGGAAATAGCCCAGCTAAAGAAAACCATATAAGGAGAGGAGCATCCCCAAAAAGCCATGAAACACACCCTATGCTCTTGACTCTGAGGCTGGCCACAACAGGTACCTCTGAAGATCTATTCAGTTAGATTTGTTTCTTAAGCTTGCAATTATCAACTTCAGGGTTAAATAAAAATCTAGGAAAGATAGGTGGCATATGCCTATAATCTCAGCACTTTGAATCAAAGGAAGTCAAGTTCTAGATTCTAGAGATGAAAAAACTGAAGGTCATTAAGTGACAGATGAACTAGGGAAAAACAAAGCAAGAAAGTCACCCAAGAGGATTCATTAATTTACCATTTCCAAGACTAACATTTCTAAGGGAAACCATTTCAGCTGGGAGATAAGTCCCTCTGAAGATGTGCATAGAAGGAAGAAGATAGGTGGCTAAGGGATCAAAAGACAAAGTAGTGTTCATCTGCATATGACGCTAGCTTACTTGGGACCCTGGGGACATTTAAGTATGGCACAACAAGACCCTTTGAACATCTTCAACAATTCAGGCAGCATTGGTTTCTCTTCATAAATGGAAACGGGAATAAAGAACCCTGGTATTTCAGACCCAAGAACATCTGAAACAGAGAAGCTTGTGGATCTCCTTCCATATAACAGCAAGCAGAAGCTGTTTCTATTACTTCTTCTCAGTGTGAGAATAGGAAAACTATCTTCCTGCTACATAGGAAATTATCCAAAGGCTCTTAGCTCCCTGCTGTATCCATTGCCATCACCAGAGATCACTGATAGATAAGAAGAAATGGAACTGCCCTGACCCCTGACTGGATGAACTCAGGAGGCACATCACCAGCTTAGCAAACAAAGGAATTAAGTGCTACTGAAGAAAAGCACGTCTATTCTCCTTCTTATACTGAAATATCCTGTCTCCAAGTAGCCCATGTGAAGCTGAGTTGGTTGGACAGCTAGGAATCTCAGCACTCAAGGTTAGAATTTGTGTCTCTTTTAATAAAATGTGGCATTTCTAAGCATATCATGTCAATAAAGAGTGTCCAAAGTGAAACTTAAGGACTTAACTATAATTTCCTATTCCCTAGTGCTTTGAACTTCATTTCCCTTTTAATCTTTCTTTTTCATTTTTAAATATTAAGAGGATAAGGACCTGTCAGAGTTTTGAGGCACATAGAAGAGGTTTTAGGGGACAATGAGCAGAAAACATCACATACACATGTGAAGTTGTGGAAACAACAAACTTTACTTTTAAAATTACCTAATATTAAAAATTGAAAGCAGGACTGGAGAGATGGTTTGGTGGTTAGGAGCACTGTCTGTTCTTGCAGAGGACCTGGGTCCAATGACCAGAACCTACCTGGCAGCTAATAATTGTCTGTAACTCCAGTTGCAGGGGATCCAACATCCTCTTCTGACCTTTGCACTGCAAGACAAAGGAGCACCTACCTACATGCAGGAAATACACTCAGACACATAAAATAAAAATAAAATATTTTTTAAATTGAAAGAGAATAAACTGGGATAAATATCCAGTGCTATAATCTAGACCTAGGTTTTACCTAGTAATCTCAGAACAGGTCTTTAGACACTGAATGTTGCTGGCTTTTGATAATCTCTATCAGGTAAATGAAAAAGTCACCTGTAATGTATCACTTCACACCTGTGATTTATGTTTTGAGTTGACTTCATTTGTACCAATACTTGATGCACAGCACACCCTCCTGTCAGTCTTAGACCCCTGACTCTTCCTTTCTCTGTGGGTTTGGGAACCGTGCACCAATAGCAGCCTTCCAGAAAGGAAGCTCCTAGTCGTTATCCTTGGCCCTCGCTATCTACTACAAATGCTCTAGACTTACAGGAGGGAAAGAAGACACTAGGGTCAAAGACAGTGTTAAGGTAGAATTATTGGGTCAAATTAATATACAAAATAAATATTCTTTTCTTATTTGTCATAATTTCTCCTAAGCAGAAACAAACTCGCTTTGGGGGAGAAGGTGCGCATGTTTTCTCACACACATATTGTGTAATAATCTGGTAAAACAAATAAATATGCTCACATGGAAGGTAGTTTCAACACTAAAATCAGCACCTTCTCAATACAGTGTTTCCTAGTTTCAAAAGTCAATAATCCTGTCTTAGATTTATGGAGAATGTGAGGCAGGATAGCAAATGTAACTAGTGGACAAACATGTCATCTTCCCATGATATTTGCTAAAATAAACATGGTTTATGAAATGTAGAAAATGAGCTAAACAGTTTGGCGCTTTCTGAAAATCTGAGAACTTAGGAGGTTGTGGGAAAAAGTTCTTCAATTGAGGCTGGCCTGGACTTCATAAGAGACCCAGAATCAAAATACGCTACTACAAAAGGAAATGTGAAGAGACAGCTCAGCAGTTAGTAGTACATACTGATCTTGCAGATGATTTGTTTGATTCCCAGCACAAATATAAGGTGAAGCATATTTTTTGTTAACACCATGTCTAGGAGGACATAATTCCTCTGGCCTCTCTGGGCACTTTCACATGTGTGTACATACAGACAGGTAGATATGTACCTACAAGATTTTTAACTTTTAAAAAATTTATTGAGAATTTCATACATGCATATAAGGTGTTTTGACAAAATCCATGCCCCCTCCCTCCCCCCCAAACCTTTCCATATCTCCCTATCCCTTTTTTCCTGAAAACTTGGTGTACTTTTTTTTTTCTTATGGGGCATTTTGCTACTCTAACATTCCTCCCTCTGAAGAGGTAACCTTAAAATCTTTTAGGGATTGAATAAGAGTTCCTAAATACTTTTGACATTTTTGGCCTTTGGAACAGAGTATGTTGCTAAGAGGCCCAAGGACATTTTGACTTTTAGCCAAGAAATTATTTGTTTGTTTGTCATCTTCTGGTTGCTGTTTTGAGACAGGGTCTCCCTGTAGCCCCAGCTGTCCTGGAACCCATTATGTAGACCAGGCTGGCCTTGAACTCACAGAGATCTTCCTGCCTCTGCCTCCCGAGTGCTGGGATTAAAGGTGTGCACCACCACATCCGGCGACAAGTTATTTTTTAATAAATCTTTAAAAGAGGAAATGTGAAAAAATCAATAGGAATACTTAATTTTAATCATAACACTACATCATTTTGGAATTTCATATTAAAAACATTTCTTTGCAGAAAATCAAATGGATATTTATCCATTTGCCAAATGTTACAATGTTGTATATCAGAATATTTCTTTAGTCTTGAGAGATCATTTAGTCTTTCTGGAAAAACACTTCAGGATTAACGTCCTAAGTAGTATCTTTGTTAGTGGATTTCCTAATGTATAGTTATTACTATATCACCTGTTTTATACATAGATGGATATTTTACTAAGATTCAATTAAATATGAGATACTTGAAAAACAATAAGCAAAGATATTTACCAGTAGAAAAGATATATTATTGGAATCGTTTTGGGTATCCTAAGGTACATCTGATGTTACAAAACTAGAGCCCATGTCAGCAAAACTTCATTGAGCTGTCTGTTTCTAGACATATAAAGAATGCAGCACTGGAACTCCACCTTGGGAAGTAGCTTCATCTTGGTGGGCATTCTGGATGGCAGTAGCTTTCCTGCACTGCTCTGTGCTACAATCACTGCCCTGTACTGTTTAGCCCTGACCAGCAATGGACTGCTGCTCCTGGTCATCACAATGGATTCCCAGCTACATGTACCCATGTACTTCTTGCTGGGGCAGCTCTCTCTCATGGACCTCCTTCTCACTTCGGTCATCACTCCCAAGGCTGTCATGGATTTTCTGATCAGAGACAACACCATCTCTTTCGGTGGCTGTGCTCTTCAAATGTTTATGGAACTGTCGGTGGGTAGTGCAGAGGACCTCCTTCTGGCCTTCATGGCCTATGACAGGTATGTGGCCATTTGTTATCCTCTGAACTACATGATTTTCATGAGTCATAGAGTCTGCTGGTCCATGGTGGCCACAACATGGATCCTTGCATCACTAAGTGCTCTAGGATATACCATCTACACAATGCAATATTCCTTCTGCAAATCCTGGGAAATTGGACACCTGTTCTGTGAGATTCCTTCCTTGCTGAAGTTGGCCTGTGCTGACACCTCTAGATTTGCAAATTTGTTTTATTTGATGGGTGGAGGCTTTCTAATTCCCCCTCTTGCTGTTATCCTGGCCTCCTACTCACTAATTCTGGTCACTGTGCTCCGCATGCCCTCAAATGAGGGCAGGAAGAAAGCCCTTGTCACCTGCTCTTCCCACCTGACTGTGGTTGGGATGTGGTATGGGGCTGCAACGATCATCTATGTCCTACCCAGCTCCTACCACAGTCCCCAACAAGACAATATCAGCTCTGCCTTCTACACAATTGTCACTCCAGCTCTCAACCCCCTCATCTATAGCCTGCGGAACAAGGAGGTCACTGGGGCTTTGAGGAGAGTCCTGGGAAAACGATTGTCGTCAACACATCCCATCTTCTAGGAAATTCTAATAGCTACCTTCTAAACTTGGTGTCTCCTCAAAGTCAGAAGTTTTCTGATATGAATGAAAAACTCTTGGTAAAACCAAGATGATAAAAAGTATATCTTTTGCTGGATTAGTATAGGAATATAAGTATCTTTATTAAGTTCTCTTTGAATATGAATATTATCTTCATGAACTAGCTTACAGAATAAAATTCAGTTAAAAGTTATTCTCTGTCTTTAAAAGTCAGACTCCATTTTCCAATTTAACTACTTAGATAAATGGGTCTAAAAGATATTACTACCGGAACAGGACCCCTGTGTATTTTAAGTCCACTTAATTAAGAGCCAGAGAAAATATTTTCCACTGGGTGGCTCACAAATCAATGAGAGAGAATGCTTGAGTCTTGCACAAATTTTAAGCAGTTTAAACCTGATAAAAATGTGATATTGACCATTGAAGATTTGTCTAATGTCCAGATAGAAGTTTTCATTGGGCTCACTCATCCTCTCTTTCTAAGCATCGACTTTTTTTGGTTACTCAGACAATGCAATGGTTAAGAGTGTGTGTTTATGTGCATGTGTGTGTGCGTCTGCATGTGTTCTATGGCACTTTATCCTTTCTTCTTTTTTTTTGGCAGTGAAGGGAATTATAGTAAACAGTTACCATTCTAGCCTGTGAATAAACAAACCAGACCTGCAACTAAAACAATGATTTTCCATTTTTCTGAGAATGTTTTAAAATATCTCAGCAATTTCAAAATGTTTACAGTGCTTGGTTCACATACCTGACTTAAATATTACACTATTTTTGCATGTGTCAAAATATTATATGATACCTTTTTCATATGCATAATGTGTATGGGTTTATATTGAAATAAAATACCAGCTATAACTACCATCATCCATGCCTCAACTCTACTATTCCTAGGCACATATTTAAAGAACTCTACTTACAACTACAGAGACACTTGTATATCTATGTTCATTGCAGCTCTATTCACAATAGCTAGGAAATGGAGGTAGCCCAGCTGTCCATCAGAGAATGGATGGATACGGAAAATTTGATATAGATGCACAACAGAATTTTATTCAGTTGTAAAGACAAATTTAAAAATCGAATTTTCAGGTAAATAAGTGGAACTGGAAAAATTATACACATAAATATTTTGAATGAGGCATCTGGAATATGTGATTACATCATATATACTAAATGTTACATGAAAAATATGCCCTGAAAATTGTATTAATATATTGCATCATATGGAAGTTTGATAATGTAACTAGTTATTTTATCATCATTAAATATGCAATGTTTTATGTGTGTTTCTATGTGTTTATATTAATTAGTAATGACCATTTCTTGAGCATGTGACTAAAATTTTCCCTGAGGAAAATTCTTATGTGTTAAAATCACAAGGTTAAAATCAACCCATTGTTCTTAATATATGGATAGGATGACTTGAACCCAGTGGATGAACTTGCACTGAGCGACTTCAGGGTACACTAACTTTACTAGATAGGCCTTAACATAAATGACAGAATGCATGAGATCTAGTGGGGGAAATATGGTCAAGTGCTGCTGGGGAAAGAGGTATAAAGAGGACTAAGATGTTGTCTATGAAATACACAAAAATTCAATGAAATCATGCAGAACCTCATGGGCAATGCGATCATGAGAATATTCATTGTAAAAAAATATTTCATAATTTGGTCATTTTTACAATGTTCAGTCACGCTTACCAGAGCAAAATATACTCTCATGGTTCCCAACTTCACTCGTGTTCGTTTTAAGTGAATATTTCAGTGTTGGTCTTATATGATGACCTGCTCCCATACTTCATTTAGAGCAGAGCATTCAGCCACAGGCCTCTCTCTTTCCCTCTTCAAACCTCTGGAGCACCTTCCTGCATTTGTACTTGAACAGCTTATATTGGTTTTCCTCATTACACTATAGACTCTAATTTGTTTTCCCAAATATCCTTCAGGTTAGTTCATCCACTGGGGCCTGGATAGCCTACTAAGAGTCACATCCTTGAAAGAAAGTGACTCTGTACCACCCAGAAGTCATTGATTGCCAATAGTTCCTTAATACATGGTCAGTTATTCATAAGTTTTCTTGATATTTGGGGTTTCTAAGTTCTTTGTTTATTTGAGATTTTAGTTCTCTGACATATAAGCACTGGGCATGGGTTACCTCATTCAATATGTTTTTTTTTTCCAGGTTTATCCACTTACTTGAAAGTTTTTTGATTTCCCTTTTTTTTTACAGTTGAGTAATATTCTAATGTATATATGCACCATGCTTTTCTCATCCATTCATCAGTTGTTGGACATCTTAGTTGATTCAATTTCTTAGCTATTGTGAATATAGCAGCAATGAACTTGGATGTGTAAGTGTCTCGATAGTAGGGGATAAAGCCTTGGGATAATAAGGTACTTCTATTTTTATTTTTGTGAGAAGACTCCAGACTGATTACTTAAGTGTCTGAATTAGTTTATACTCCCACCAGCAGTCTAAAAGGCTCTGCCTTTCACCAGATCCATGTCATCATTTGTTGTCCTTTCTATTCCTGGTCATGACTATTAGGTCAGACAGAACCTTAAAGCAGTTTTAATCTACATTTCTATGGTAGCCAAAGATACTGAACATTTCTGTTTTTCTAGTCATTTATATTTCAAATTTTGAGAATGTTTTATTCATTTTCATATGCCATTTTTATTTTAAGCTATGTTTCAGCTTATTTATAAAAATACAGTTTACATATTAAATAACATTTAATAGAGTGGCAACATAATTTTAAACAAAAATTAAAAGGGAAAATAAATAGATTACAGAATCCATTCCCCCAAAGTGTTTATCCCATTTTCATTTGGGTTGCTTGTTTTCTTTTCTCAATTTCTTTTTATTGAATTTTTGTGTATTTCATACAGAACATCTCAGTCTCAACCATCCTTATACCTCCTTCTCCAGTGGCACCCTTCCATGCCACTCCCCCCACTGGACTTCATATATTCTGTCATTGATATCTAGATTTTTGGCATTTTTTTGTTTATTTGAGATTTAAGTTCTCTGACAGATATATGTCTGGCAAAGTTTTTTATGTCATTCTATGGGCTACCTCTTTAGTCAATTATAGTTTCCTGCACTACATAGAAGCTCTTTCATTTCATGAGGTCCCATTTATCTGTTATTGGCTTACTCACTGCATGACTGTAGCCCTATTCATAAAGTCCTTACCTGTGTCTAAAGATTGAACCTTACTCCCAGCAAGGCAATTAAATACAAAAAGTTTCTCAGGTAGTCAGGTAGGTTTGGGGCTTTTTGCCTACCTTCCCTGACCACCATGTTGGCCTTTTGTTTGCCTTGACCTTGTGTATATTCTGTGCATGCTGTCAAAACTGTTGTGAGTTTACATGTGCAACTTCCCTACTATCTGGAAAATATTGTTTTCTTGTGGTCATTCCCCAATAATCTTTGTACCCCTTCTTCCACAATGATCCTTGAGTCTTGGGTGAAGAGAATGTGATACAGTTGTCCCATTTAGGACTGAGTACTCTACAGTCTCTTATTTTTGACACGTTGACCAGTTTTAGGTCTCTGTGTTAATCTCCATCACTGCAAAGAGAAGCTTTTTGAGTGAAAATTGAGAAATGCACTAATCTATGGGTATACCATTAAGTGATTAGAGGTTGGTTTAATACTATGTCTATTTAGCAAAATAATGGCAATTGGCTCTCTCCTGAAGCCTGTGACTTGTTTAGCAATAGGTTTTTTGTACTGATAAAAGTCTCAGGTATGGACTCCATCTTGTAGAGCAGTCCTTAAACCCATTCAGAAAGTGATTCATTCCTCTAACAACATTAGTGCCAATATTACATGAGTGGGAATATCTTGCCACACATCAATTATTGTAGCTCACAAGGTTCATGGATGGGTAAGGCTGAGGATTACTTTTCTCTTCTGGTGTTATTCATATTATTATTATATCAGCACTATGAAAGCTAGCCAGTAGAGATGGAGCTTCCAGGTCAGTACCGATTTGACTACTCTTTGTTCTATGATGCTCATATGGAGTTTCTTCAGCAATAGGGTCTTACCAGAAAATTATAGCCATCATTATTTGAGGGCCTATAGGACCCCCTTTTCAACAATTCCAAAAGAGAGATTTTATTCCTTACATTTGTTTTGTTATTTGATAGTCTGTGGGTGTCTGTTGGGGTACTGTACCCCAATTATAGGGTAAATCCATTTAAGAAGTGTCTGTATTATCATCTTACCATGTGACTTTTTCAATAAGCATTTAGTGCAAATTAACCCTGCTCATACTTATTCCTCTACCCTGTACTCCAATTCCCCATTTATATCATTGCATTTTATCTCATGAAGCCCCTCCCCTAGATGGTACCTTGAAATTCATCAACTCTATGTATTTTCTTATTGAAATAACCATACCTAAAGGTGAAAAACTAACATCACTTATAAGAGAGAATATGGGACATTTGGATTTCTGGATCTGGCTTGCCTCACACAGGATGATTGTTTCCAGTTCCATTCATTTATCTGTGACTTTCTAAACTTTATTTTTCTTAACAGCTGTATAATATCCCATTTTGTAAATGTACCATACTGCATTATCTATTCATCAGTTGATGGGCCAGTGGATACATTTTGCCAGCCCAGTTGTGGTATCTCACAGAATTCACAGGTATGCTAAATTTACATTTACCTGTGAATTTCAGAATTCGTTTAAAAGCTGAAAAACATGCCAAAGTGGAACTTACCACGCTTTCATCATCCATTCATCTGTTGATGAATATCTTAGTTGTCCTGGACATTATGAAATGAGGAGCAATAAACATGAATGAACAGGTGTTTCTGTAGTAGGGTATAGAGACTTTGGGATTTATGCCCAAGATTGGTATTACTGGATCAAATAGAAGGCCAATTTCTGCTTTTCGAGGAATCGTCTCACTATTTCCATAGTGGCTGCACCGTTTGCACTCACACCAAAAATGAAAAGGAGTTCCCCTTTTCCACATAGCAGCATTTATAACTGTTTTTTTGGGGGAGGGGTGGCTGTGGGAATCTTAAGAATTCTGACTCAGGGCTGGAGAGATGGCTCAGTGGTTAAGAGCACTGACTGCTCTTGCAGAGGACATGGGTTCAATTCCCAGCTCCTGCTTGGCGGCTACGAACAGTCATTAACTCAAGTTCCAGGGGATTCTGAAGCCCTCTTCTGACATCTGCAGCATTGCACGACACAGGTGCACTCATATCCATGCAGGCAATACACTCATACACATAAAATTATAAATAAAATATTTTTTTACAAAAGAATTCTGGCCGGGAGTGGTGGCACACACCTTTAATCCCAGCACGCAGGAGGCAGAGGTGGATCTCTGTGAGTTCAAGGCCAGCCTGGTCTACATAGTGAGTTCCAGGACACCTGGGTCTACAGGGAGACCCTGTCTCAAAAAGACCAAACAACAACAAAAAAAAGAATTCTGACTGGAGTAAGTTAAAATCTTGTAGTTTTAATTTGCATTTTCCTGCTGACTAGTATTTCTTAGTCATTTGAATTTAATGTGTAGGGAGCTTCTTATTCATCTCAAGGTCCGAATTTTTAACTGGGTTGTTTGTTTTTCTACGTTTATTTTCTTTTAATTTTTTGCATATTATCAGTACTGGATATCTGTCAGTAGTATAGGTGTTAAATTATTTACCCACCCTGTAGATTGCCTCTTCCCTTGGATGATAGTGTCCTTTGATGTACATACACTTTTTAGTTTCATGAGGTCCAGTTTGCAAGTTGTTTGACTTAATGCTTACACTACAGGACTCATGTTCACAAAATCCTTTCCTGCATCTATAATTTCGAATATAACTATTCTTTACACTCTCTTCTGTATGGTTCAGGATATCAGGTCTTATGTTGAGGTCCTTGATTCATTTGAATTTGAAGTTTGTTCATGGTGAGACATATGGATCCAGTTTCATTCTTCTACATGCCACTATCCAGTTTGAACAGCAGTGTTTCTTGAATATGCACTGTGTATTTGTTGATTCTTTATCAAAAACCTGGTGGCTGCAAATGCGGAGATTTAAATCTTGGTCTTCAGATCTACTCCACTCATCAATGTGTATGTTTTTATTCCAGTACCATGATGTTTTTATTGCTATAGCTGAGTAATAAAATTTGAGATTAGGAATTGTAATGCATAATGGAAATCTTTTACTGTTAAGGATTATTCTGACCATCCTGGGTATTTGTATTTCCATATGAAATTTGAGATTTTTTTAAATGTCTGTGAAGAAATTGTGTTGGAATTTTAATAAAGATTACATTAAATTTGTAGATTGGTTTTGTCAAGGTGGCCATTTTCAAAATATGAATCCTGCCTATCAATAAGCATGGGATATATTTCCATTTTCTTATATCTTCCTTAATTTATTTCTTCAATTTTACTATAAAATTCCTTTATTTCCTTGGTTATAGCTATTCTAAGATTATTTGGGGTTTTGAGAATGCTGTGAATGGAATAGTTTCCCTGAATTTTTCTCGGTATGTTTCTTATAGTTATACAGAAAGGCCACCAATTTCAGGGGTGTTGATTTTATAACTTGCTACTTAGCTGGATGTATTATCAGCTCTAGGAATTTTCTGGTGCAGTATTTAGGGTCTTTTGTTTAATATAATCATATCACTTACAAATAAGAATATTTTGACTTCTACTCTTCCTATTTATACCCCTTTTAACTCCTTTAGTTTTTCTTTCTTTTTTTATTGTTTTTTTTGTGTATTTCATACAGAATATCCCAAACAATCCTATTCATCTTCATATCCACATCCCAAATGGCACTCTCCCATAGTCACACACACACACTGGAGCCCATATACTCTGCCATCCCTGTTAATGTCCACTGTGTTGTCAATGCCCCCAGCAGTTCCCCATTGCAAGTCTTTCCACTGAGTTTAGTCAGCCTATCTAGAGTCCTTTGTTTTAGGAAGATTAGCTCTTCCTCATCTAGCAGTGATCAGTTGTCAATATTCCTTTGTGTAAGATTGGGGTCTGCTGTTCAATTTCCCAGTTCTGTGCTGGGTTACTATCTGGGAGTCTCTTGGGCCACCCTGGCCAACAACTCAAAAGAAAGTATCTCCTGTCTGGCATTGTCTCTTGTCATGTGTCCTTTAGCTATATACATAGACTCTTAAAGAAATGTACTGATCACTTTAATCTTTGGTTATAGTTTCCTTTTGTGTGTTTAAGACCATACAGTTGGCCCAAATAAACCAATTTATTTTCACGCTTAAGGAGTTTGAGAATCTGTTCCTGTACTGGATAGCTTTAGTGTCAACTTGACACACCTGGGTTGAGGGAGCCTCAATCGGGAAATTGCCTCTATTGGACTGGCCTGTGGCCATGTCTGAGGGGCATCTTCTTGATGAGTGATGTGGGAGGGCCCAGCCCACTGTGGGTGGTGCCACTCTTGGGCAGGTGGGCCTGTGTTGCATAAGAAAGCAGGCTGAGCAGGGGCCAGGAGAGCAAGCCAGTAAGCAGCATTTCTCCATGGTCTGTGCTCCAGCTCCTGCCTCCAGGTTCCTGCCCTGAGTTCCTACCTTGGGCTCCCAGATGAACTGTGACCTGGGAGATGTAAGCTGAATAAACCCTTTCCTCCCCAAGTTGGTAGTGGTCAGAGTGTTTTGTCACAGCGATGAAGAACAAACTAAGACAGTTCCTAAGGGGTCACATGGGCTTAGGAGGAGCCCCTGGATCCTTTTTACCAGTTCCATCTATGTGAAGATAAGTCAAAGGTCAATCACTTGGAAGCCTGGAGGAAACGTTTCCTCTGTTTTGACCCTCCTCTTTGTAGACTGGAGTCTCATTCAAGTCCATCTGGTGGGGTCTCCATGGCCTTCCCTGGACAAGAAGACAGGTGAATCACTACAGTCATAGAACATTTTGAGAGATGCTCCATAGTACCCTGGAACTTAGTCGACCTTGGAGGCAAGGAACAAAAAGTGTCCTTTAAGTCCCTCTTACCAGATTAGTATAGGACTCAAAGAATGGCTGTTAAACATCCAAGAAAGTTAGCTCCACCAGTCTGGTACTTTGAATTACCATGTGCTATGTAGACAAAGTTTGGACAAAAACTAAACACTCTCAGATAAACCTTGACTGGACATATATTTTGTTCCTTGAACTAGCTGTATGTATAATTTGTCAGTAGGTTGTTGGACCAACATGGTTCCCTCTGGTTCTTTAAAACTAGCTAGGCATTATTTATCTCTCTTACCTTGGAAGGGTCTAACCCTTCCACTATGTTTTCCCCATTTAACGGCCCCCCCATTTTTCCCATTTCCCCCTTAAGAGTACCCTTCTCCTATGGTCCCACCTCTCTTGAGCTCCTTCTTTCCCTTACCCTCATGGTTCTTGTATAACCCCCCTCCCACCTCCCATTTAAATAATCCCATTTTTATCCATATCTCCTGTTTCCTACTGTTCCTCTCTTTCAGATTCTTTCTTTTCCTTTGCCTCCTTAGTTCCTTTTCATTATCCTCATTTCTATAGTTATGTGTGGATACATATTCACTTATAAGGATTTGGTGCTAATATCCACATAAGAGGGAGAACATACATCGTTTGTTTTTCTGACTCTGTGTTACTTGGCTTATTATAACAGTTTCTAGGTCTATCCATTTACCTGAAAATTTCATGATTTAATCTTTCTTTACTGCTGAGTAGAACTCCATCATATGAATGTACCACATTTTCACTATCCACTCATCAGTTGAGGGATGCTTAGGTTGCTTCCATCTCTTATCTGTTGTGAAAAGAGCAGAAACAAACATGGATGTACAAGTATCTCTTCAAAAAGATGAGTTATTTGGGTATATACAAAGGGGTGGTATAACTGGGTCAAATGGTAGGTTTGTTTTTACTTTTTTAAGGGTTCTCCAGACTGCTTTCCACAGGGGTTGAACAACTTTTCAATCCCACCAGCAGTGGATAAGCATTCCCCTTTCCCCGCATCCTTGCCAACATTTAATATCATTTGTTTTCTTGATCTTAGCCAGTCTGACCTGGGTAAGATGAAATCTTAAAGAAGTTTTAATTTTCACTTCCCTAATTACTAATGATGTTGAACACCTTTTAAGATGCTTATTAGCCATCCTTATTTCTTCCTTTGACAACTCTCTATTCAGCTCCTTTGTCCATCTTTTAGTTGGGTTACTTTCTTTCTTGGTTCTTTGTGTTTTGAGTTCTTTATATATTCTGGATGTTAAACCTCTGTCGGATGTGTCGCTGGTGAAGATTGTCTCCCACTCTGTTGGTTTTCTCTTCAATTCCTTTGTTGTTTATTTTTATGCACAGAAGCTTTGTAATGAGGTCCTAATTGTTGATTTTTGACCTGATTTACTGAGCAATTGATATCTGGTTTAGAAAATCTTTCTTACACCTATGTCTTGTAGGTTATTGCTAAAGTTTCCTTCTAACAGATTCATAGTTTCAGGCTTCACATTATGGTCTTTGATTCATTTGGAATTGAATTTTGTGCAAGGTGAAAGATAGGGGCTTAGTATCATTCTTTTGCTGGTAGAGCTCCAATTTTGGCAGCATCATTTGTTGAACATGCAGTATTTCCTCCAGGGAATATTCTTGGCCCATTTGTCAAGGGGCGGAAATTGCATGTATTCATATTTGGTGCTTGCATTTTGTGTCATTGATCTACCGGTCTAATTTTGTGCCAGGCCCATGCTGTTTTTAGGACTATATCTCTGTAATATAGTTTAAAATCTAGTGTAGTAATCCCCCTTATGCTCCTAATGCTCAGGGTTGCTTTGGCTCTCTGAGGTCTTTTGTGCTACCATATGAATTCTGTGAAGAATGTTTTGCTGGGCATTGCATTGAATCTATTAATGGATTTTGCTAGGATAGTCATTTTCAGAATATTAATTCTTCCAATCCATTAGCATGGGTGACCCTTCCGTATTCTGGTATCTTCCTCAATCTCTTTCCTTAAAGATTTAAATTTTCATTGTAGAGGTCTTTAATGTCTTTGGTCAGGTTTATTCTGAGATATGTTTTTTGAGGCTACTGTGAAGGGAGTGTTTCCATGTGCTCTTTCTCTGATCATGTTATTGGTATATAGAAAGGCTACATACTTTTGTAGATTAATTTTGTAACCTGCCCCTTTTTCAACATGTTAATAATTTCTAGGAGTTTTCTGGTGGTATTTTTGGTTTCTCTTAAATACAATATCATATCATCTGCAAAAGGGATAATTTGATCTGTTCTTTTTCAGTTATTACTCCTTTAATTTCCTTCCCTTGTCCTATTGCTCTTGAAATAGTTTCAAGCACTATGTTAAAGAGGAGTGGAGATAGTGGACAGCCTTGTCTGGTTCCTGATTTTAATGGGAATGCTTCCAGTTTTTCTCCATTTAGGATGATGCTGGCTATGGGTTTGTTGTATATAGCTTTAATTATGTTGAGGTATGTTC
>NW_008354494.1:277140-278200 GCF_000622305.1 Nannospalax galili
TAAGGACATGGGTCTATAGTTTTCTTTTTTGGTTGTATATTTACCTGGCTTTGGTATTAGAGTGATGCTGGCTTCATGAAAGGAATTTGAAATTTGATCCTCCATTTTTATCTTTTTGAATAAATTAAGTAGTATTGGATGTAGATCTTCTTTAAATGTCTGGTAGAATTCTGCTGTAAATCCACCATCTGGTCCTGGACTTTTTTAGTCAGGAGGTTTTGTATTACTGTTTCAATTCCTTATGTGTTATGGGTTTGTTTAAGCTGTTCATCTCTTTTTGGTTCAGTTTTGGTGGTTGCCATGCTTTTAGATACCCATCCATTTCTTTTAGGTTTTCAAATTTAGTAGCATATAGGTTTTTAAAGTATTCCCTTATAATGTTCTGAATCTTTTTGGTGTCTGTTGTGATTTTTCCCCTTTTCATCTCTGATTTTGTTGATTTGGAGGTACTCTTTCCTTCCTATGGTTAACTGGGATAAGAGTCTGTCCATTTTGTTACCTTTTAAAGAACCAGCTCTTGGATTTGTTGATTCTTTGTATTGTTTTCTTTGTTTCTATCTCATTAGTTTCTGCTCTGATTTCTGTTATTTCTTCTTGTTTGCTAGGTTTGTGTTTCATTTGTTACTGATTTTCAAGTGTCTTGAGTTGCAATGTTATGTCATTTATTTGAGTCCTTTGTGTTTTTTTAATATAAGCACTTAATGGTATAAGCTTCCCTCTAAGGACTGCTTTCAACATGTCCCAGAGATTTTGTTGTGTTGTATTGTCCTTTTCATTTAGTTCCGGGAATACTTTTCTTTCTTGGTTTCTCCTTTGACCCAGTCCTCATTCAGGGGTGTGTTCTTTAATCTCCGTGTGTTCATGTAGTTACTAGGGTTTCTTCCAGTGTTGATTTTAAGCTTTATTGCATTATGGTCTGATAGAATGCATGGAATTATTTCAATATTTTTGTATTTGTTGAAGTTTGTTTTGTGCCCCAGTATATGGTCGGTTTTGGAGAAAGCTCCATGGGGTGCTGAGTAGAAAGTATGTCCTTTGGTGTTTGGGTTAAAAGAGAAAT
>NW_008354494.1:278253-281162 GCF_000622305.1 Nannospalax galili
CTCTAATAAAGACAATGGGGAATTGAAGTCACCTACTATTAATGAGTTGGAATTAATCTGGGCCTTAAAGTCCTGTTGTACTATTTATATGGTATTGGGTGCACCAGAGTTTGGTGAATATATGTTCATGTTTGTAGTATCTTCTTGGTTTATTGTTCCTTTGATCAGAATGAAGTGGCCCTCTTTATCTCTTTTGATTAGTTTTAGTTTGATGTCATGGGCTGGTGCCCACACTAGGACAGACAGGGTTGGGGAGCTGGGAGGGTGGGTGAGGTTGTGAGAGTCAAGGCACAGTGGGCATGGTCGAACTTACCCAGGGAAGATGCTGGCCTCAGGAAGTTAGGTGTTGGACTGGCCAAGGATGAAGGCTGTTCCATGTATGCAAAGGCAGGGTGAGGGAGGGAATAGGCCTTGAGTGCCCCAGGAAACTAGACTGAGGAAACTGGGTTTGTCTGGGTGCAATGGATCAGGAAGCAGTGGGAAGTCTGGGCCAAGAGAGTAGTCGAGAGGTCTGGGGTGCCAAGAGAAGAAATGGGCCAGTGCCTGCTAGGAGGAGAGATGGGGTGAGGATCTGAGAGGGTGAATGAGGTTGTGGGAGCCAAGGTGCAGTGGCATGATCAAACTTACCCAGTAAAGATGCCAGCCTCAGGAAGTTGGGGCTTGGGCTGGCCAGGAATGAAGGCTGGTCTCAGGTATGCAAAGGCAAGGTCGGGGAGGGAACAGACTTTGAGGGCTCCAGGGAACTAGACTGAGGAGTTGGGTTTATCTGTGTGCAGAGGATCAGGAAGCAGTGGGGAGTCTGGGCTAAGACGGTTGTCCAGAGGGAACCATATTAGTCCAAGAACCTACTGACAAATTATACATATAACTAGTTCAGGGAACAAAATATATGTCTAGTCAAGGTTTATCTGAGAATGTTTGGTTTTTTCCAAGCTCTATCTACATACCACATGGTAAATAAAAGTACCAGCCTGGTGGAATGAACCTCCTTGGATGTTTAACAGCCATACTTTGATTCCTATACTAATCTGGTCAGAGGGACTTAAAGGAGAGTTTTTGCTCTTTGTACTCCAAGGTCGACTAGGTTCCAGGGGACTATGAAGCATCTCTCAAAATGTTCTGTAACTGTAGTGAGTCATCTGTCCTCTTGTCTAGGGAGACCATGGAGACCCCACCAGATGGACTTGCACCAGTGCAGAGTCTACAAAGAGGAGGAACAACACAGTGGAACTATTTCCTCCAGGCTTCAAAGTGAAGCCAGCCATGGTCAAGCAGGACTTTTAACATCTTCACATATGTGTAACTGGTAAAAAGAAGGAGCCAGAGACTCCTCCCAAGCCCATGTGTGTTTATTGGTCTTAAATACCCAAAAGGAAAGTATAACCAAAGATTAAAGTGATCCATATGTTTCTTTAAGGGTCCTTGTGTATAACTAAAGGCTACATCACAAGAAACAATGCCAGACAAGTGATACCTTCCTTTGAGTTCTTGGCTAGGGTAGCTCAAGAGACTCCCAGACAGTAAGTAGCCAACATAGAACTGGGAAAATGAACAGCAGACTCCAATTTTATCTAAAGGAATGTTGGCAACTGATCACTTCTAGATGAGGAAGAGCTAATCTTCCTAAAACAAGGGTCTCTAGAAAGGCTGACTAGACAGTGGATGGACTTGCACTGGAGAACAGCTGGAGGCCCTGACAACACAGTGGATAGTAACAGGGATGACAGAGTATATGAGCTCAAGTTGTTGGCAGGAGGCTATGGGAGTGTGCCATTTGGGATGTGGGTATTAAGATGAATAAGATTGTTTGGGATCTTCTGTATGAAATAGACACCAAGAAAATCAAAAATTAAAAAGAAGAAATTGGGAGTTTGGATTTTTTTTTAATTTTTAATAGCCATATGATTAGAAGAAGCATTTCACTACAGCTTTGACATATTCAGTAACACACTCCAGAGCAAGGATACATCTCTTTCAAAAGTGACTGTAAATTTTTAAGATCACAATTGAATTAATACAGTTGTACAATATTGAACTCAGTATAAACCCTGTAACACATAAAATTGAATGAGTCAGTTTTTACCTTTTAAAGAAGATCTCCATTTCATTTTAAAATACGCTTTTTTACTTTTTTTTTCAAAATTGGCTGTACATTTCTAGGTTTACAGATGAATTATTACGCTTATACAATCTTTTTCACATGATAAACTCTATAAGACATAAAATTAAGTGAGGTTTGAATGTTTAAAAAGACCTCCACTTCGTTGTCAAAACACACAGTTTCATACAGAAAAATTCATTCTAAGGCTATTGACATTGAGACGTTTTCACATGCATTTCTAATCTCTATATACATGACTATCACACGGTCACAGTCGCCCACCTTCTGAGCTCCTTGGCATCTGAGCATTAATACAAACTCGTCAGGTAGACCACCTTCCTCTCCCACCAGAGCCTCCACACTCTGCTATCCCTGTCACTGTCCACTGTGCTGTCAGCACCCCATCCATTCCCCCCTATCTGCCCTTCTGGTAAATCTAGTCAGCCAGAGGTCCCTCTTCCAGGAGGATCAGCTGTTCCTCATCTACGGCAATCCATTGTCAGTATTCCTTCGGATATAATTGGGGTCTGCTGCTCATTTTTCCAGTAGTATGTTGGGTTACTGTCTGGAAGGGCCTTTATCTATCCTGGCCAACAACTCGACTGAAGGTATCGCCTGTCTGGCTTTGCAGTTTGTCAAGTAACTTTTAGTTATATATATGTATGCTCTTATGAAATTATATTGGCCCCTTTGATCTTTGATTATACTTCCCTTTTGGGTGTTTAAGGACATACAATTGGACCAGATAAACTGATTTGTTTTTACTCTTGAGGTCGTTTGAGGATCTGTTCCTCAGGGGTCCCATGGG
>NW_008354494.1:281483-282395 GCF_000622305.1 Nannospalax galili
TGACTACCTAGGCATTGTTTCTCTCTTGTACAGTCTCCCCCCTCTATCATGGTTGTCCCACTTAATGTGCCCCCACTTCCCCCCCTTTCTTCCTTACTAATACCCTTGCTCCTATGATCCTACCTCTGTTGAGCTTCTTCTTTCTCCTTATCCCCTAGGTTCCTCATATACCCTTCCCTCCCCCGTCCCTTAAACTAACCCAATTTTTATCCATATCTCCCTTATTAAGGCCTGTTACCTACTATTCTTCTCCTTCAGGTTATTTCTTTTCCTTTACCTCACTGTTTCCTCACCCTTGTCCTGGTTCCTGCACGTATGTCTGTTTGCGTACTTATTTATCAGAGTCTGATCCTAGGATCCACATATGAGGGAGAACATATGTCGATTTTTTTTTCTGAGATTGTGTTACTTGACTTAGTATAACAGTTTCTAGTTCCATCCATTTACCTGCAAATTTCATGATTTCATCTTTCTTTACTGCTAAGTAAAACTCCATCATATAAATGAACCACATTTTCATTATCCACTCATCAACTGAGGGACACCTAGGTTGCTTCCATCTCTTAGCTATTGTGCAAAGTGCAGCAACAAACATGGATGTATACAAGTGTCTCTGCAATAGGACGAGTTCTTTGGGTGTATGCCAAGGAGGGTATAACTGGGTCAAATGGTAGGTTCATTTGTAGTTTTTTAAGAGTTCTCCACAATGCTTTCCATAGGGGCTGAACCAGTTTGCAACCCCACCAGCAGTGGATGAGTGTTCCCCTTTTCCCACATCCCTCCAACATTTGGAATCATTTGTTCTCTTGATCTTAGCCAGTCTGACTGGGGTAAGGTGAAATCTTAAAGTGGTTTTAATTTGCATTTCCCTGATTATTAGTGATGTTGAACATCTTTTAAGATGTTTCATAG
>NW_008354494.1:284291-318764 GCF_000622305.1 Nannospalax galili
ATGATCCTTTTGATGTGTGTCTGTATGCGGTTTGCAAGTATTTTATTGAGAATTTTTGCATCTATGTTCATTAAGGATATGGGTCTATAGTTTTCTTTTTTGGTTGTATCTTTACTAGGCTTTGGTATGAGAGTGATGCTGGCTTCATAGAAGGAATTTGGAAGTTTTCCCTCCAGTTCTATTTTTTTGAATAAATTAAGTAGTTTTTATTTTAATGCTCTAAGCTAAGACTTAGAAGTACTATATTGAATAGGAATGGAGAAATTGAACTCCCTTGTCTTGTTCCTGATTTTAATTGAAATTTTTGAGTTTTTCTCCACTTAATATGATTTTTGCTGTAGGGCTGTTTTATATTGCCTTTATTATGTTGAGATATGCCCCCTGTATCCCTAGACATTCCATGACTTTAATCATGAATAGATTTTATATTTTTGTCTAAGGTCTTTTGTGTAAGTAAAGAGATGTTCACATGGTTTCTGTCCTTGAGACTGTTTAGACAATGGATTAAACTTATTGATATATATATATATGTGACAAAACATCCCTATATCAGTGTAATGAAGCTAATGTGGTGGAAAATCTGTTTAATGTGTTCTTTCATTTGGGTTGTGTTTATTGAGAATTTTGCATCTATATTCATCAAAGAGATTGGTCTATAATTTTATTTTTTGTTGGGTATTTGGTTTTGGAATCACAGTAATACCAGCTTAATAGAAAGAATTTTAGAGTATTCATTCATTTTCTATATTATGGAATAATGTGAGAAGTACTGGTATTAATTCTTTGAAGGTTGGTAGATTTCAGCACTGTATCCGATCTGGTTCTTGTCTCTTTAGTTGGAATATGTTAATTTGCATCTATCTCATTGATTGTTATGTGTCTTTAAATTATTGAAATATATTATTGAAATACACAAAATTTAATAAAACTAATTTATTTTTATTTAACTTTGGTAGGCCATATACATGTAGAAATATATCGATTTCTTTCAGATTATGTAGTTTAGTGGAATATAGATTTTTAAAGTATGTCCTTATGAATTTCTGAATTTCCTCGGGGTCTGTGCCATATTTCCCTTTTCATCGCTGTTTGTAAATTTCGGTCCTCTCTTTCTTTTGTGTAATTTTGCTAAAGGTTAGTCAATCTTGATTATCTTTTCCAAAGAATGAACTCTTCATTTCATTGATTCTTTGTATTATTTCCTTGTGCTTAATTCATTATTTTTTACCATTTTTATCTCTTCACATGTACTATTTTTAACTGTTCTTCATTTTCCAGTCTTCTGTTGCATTATTTATTTATTTATTTATTTATTATGTGAGATATTTCTAATTTTCTGGTACAGGCACTTAATATTATATAGTCTCCTTTTAGGACCACCTTCATTGTGTCCCATAGGTTTTGGTGTATTAAGCTTTCATTGCCACTCAATTCTAGAAACTTTTCATTCTTCTTGATTTTTCCATTTACCCAAATTTGTGTTGTGCTGTTATAATTTGTATGCTTTATCCCATTTTTAATGCTGTTGGTCTCTAGATTTAATCCTTTGTGGTCAGAGAGAACACAGTATGATATTTCACTTTTCTTAAATTTATAGAGACTTACTTCATGTTCTAATATTGGTTAATTTTGGATAAAGCTCCATGAGCTGCTGAGCAGAAAGTGTATTCTTTAGTGGCTGAGTGGTAAGTTCTGTAAATATCTGCTAGGTCTATTCGATTTATGGTGTTATTTAATTCTAGGATTTCTATATTTAGTTATGATCTGGTTGACCTGTCTATCGGTGACAGCAGAGTATTGAAGTCAACCACTTTCACTGTGTTGTAGTCGATGTGCGATTTTAGCTCTAATAATGTTTCATTTATGAAATTTGATACCTCTGTGTGTGGTGCATACATATTTAGGATTGGGTTTTCTTCCTGGTGTATTTTTCCTTTCATGAATATGAAATAACCTTCACTGTCTCTTTTGGCTAGTGTTAGTTTGAAGTATAATTTGTCATAAATTATAATAAATACATCTGCTTGAATCTTAGGTCTCTTTTCTTGGAGTAACTTTTTCTGTCCTTTTACCTTAAGATGGTGTCGATCATTGTTGGTGAGGTGGGTTTCTTGGAGGAAGTGAATAAATAGCTCCTGTCTTCTAATCAATTAGTTTGTGTTTTACTGGGGAGTTGAGAATATAATTATTGAGAGTTATTATTGACCAGTGTTTATTAATTCCTCTTATGTTTGGAGGTGTAGCATTGTTTTCTTAGACCTCTTTTGGTTGACTATTCTGGGATAATTCATTTATTTTTGTGACTTCTAGCAAGTGTTTAATCTTTTCAACTGAAGTGTTCCATGGCATATTCTCTGTAGAGCTAGCTTTATGGACATAAATACCTTAGTTCTGTTTTTATGGTGGAAAGATTTTTTTTCTCTTTCAACTACAACTGATAGGTTTGCTAGATATAGTAGTCTAGGCTGGAATTTTTGTTCTTTCATGATGTGTAGGACATTGGTCCAAGTCCTTCTGGCTTTCATAGTCTCCATTGAAAACTCAGTTGTCATTCTGATGTGTCTCCCTTGTTCTTTCTCTCTCACAGATTTCAATAGTTTTTCTTTGTTTTGTACATTAGGACTTTTGAGAACTATATGATACAGGGAGTCTTTTATCTGGTAGGCTGGAATTTTTGTTCTTTCATGATGTGTAGGACATTGGTCCAAGTCCTTCTGGCTTTCATAGTCTCCATTGAAAACTCAGTTGTCATTCTGATGTGTCTCCCTTGTTCTTTCTCTCTCACAGATTTCAATAGTTTTTCTTTGTTTTGTACATTAGGACTTTTGAGAACTATATGATACAGGGAGTCTTTTATCTGGTCCTGTCAACTTGATGTTCTGTATGCCTCTTTTGCCTTATTTCTATCTCTAGATTTGAGGAATTTTCCTCTATTATTATTATTTTGAAAATATTCTCTCTACCTTTGACCCGGGTTTCTTCTCCTTCTCCTTCTATGTTTAAGCAAAGGTTTAGACTTTTGACAGTGTTCCAGACAGGGAACATTCCTTTCCTGCTTTGTTTTAGGTTTGACATTGTCTTTCACTGATACATCCATATCCCCAAGCCTGTCTTAAAGATGTGATGTTCTCTGTTCCATTTCCTGTGCTTTCTTTGTGCTTCTTTCTTTGTTTTCATTTTTTATTGAGCTTTATAAATTTTGTATATTTTCCACTCAAATTCAGACCCCCTCCCCCATTCATGCCTTCCCCTATTCACCCACTGAACCCTATGTACTCTGCCATACATTCTGAGTCCTCTTAATTCTGGTGTTTGTATCCAAGTTTCCTTCAGGTTAAATGTATCCACTGGAGTCTAGTCAGCCCATCCAGTGATATAATCCAGTGATATAGTCATACTCTCCCTCACCCAGCAGCAATCAGTATCCAATAGTTCTCAATTTAATGCTGGCTTGCCACCTATTTTTAACCTCCCCTTTGAGCCCTTGCTTCATTGAGCTGACATGGGTCCCACACTCAATGCCACCACTGCCACAGTCTCACATGAGCAAACCTCCAGTGGCTTAGAAGCCTCCACCTCCCTGTAACCATGAACCAGCCCTGGCTCTCATAATCTTTATGACCTCTTCCACAATGGTCCCTGAGCCATGGGTTGGTGAGGTTCTGTATAGGCATCCCATCCTATACTCTATAGTCTCTTATTCTCCAAAACTTGGCCAGATGTGTGTGCATCGCACTCTGATGTACAATGCAGCCTCACTGGTGAGAGTTGAGGGGTACATTAGCCCTTTCTGTGCCTTTTTCTGCTATGTTCCATGGACCTTAGCTGTATAGATTCAACTGCAGATGTATTGCCTAGTACTGGGCATCTCCAAGATATGTGTTCTGTAAATGTTGTAAAATAGCTCAGTTGCTTGAGAGATGAGTGTTGCAGCCTTCTGGGTGTGAAAATTCTTTAATAATTGTGGAAAGCCTAGAAAAATATTTAGAATCCTTGGAAGCAAAAGGGGAATCCTGGGGGGTGACCACTTTTGGCATAATAAAAGATTGCTCTGAGGCAAAGGCAAGAGCCTCCACAAGACTAAGGAGTTATTCAAAAATTCAGTTTCAGCCTCAGAGCTTGAGAGAGAAAGAAACAGGAGATTATAGCTTACTTAAAGTTAGGGGACCAGGAGTCAAAGGACCCAGGGAAAAAGAAAAATAGTAATGAGAAAAGAAACAACCTAAAAATAAAAATAGCTAAAGCTGCCCCTCAGATTCAACCTTTAATACAAAAGGAAGGAAAAGTTAACAATACTGTAGCTAGGAAAAAATACTCCACACTGAAGGTACTGGGACTAGGAAAGACTTTCAAACAAGCAATTAAAGAGGTCCTCACCATGTGGCTCATGAGGGTATGGGACATGGGAGCAAATAATATTAGTTTAAATTCTTCAGAAGCATCACAGCTGAGTTATAAAACCACCTGTCCCTCCTTAAGACATAGGCTATTTAACCTAGGCCTTTGGCAGATCTAAATTACTCAAACCAGTGTGTAAATCATGTGTATAGAATAATAGAACAACCTACAAGAGATATAAAAAAGACAAGACAGAAAAAGTGGTCTGTTTGTGTTACTCGAAGACAAATGTGGCAAGATTTATGCTGAGCCCAAGTGCTAATACAAAATTTGTAGAGTCACATATAAGGAATCGGTGCTACAATCCACAAATGAGGGAGAACATACGTCGCTTGCTTTTCTGCATTTGTGTTACTTCACTCAGTATAACACTCTCTAGCTCCTTCCATTTACCTGCAAATTTCACAATTTCATCTTTTCTTACTGCTAAGTAGAACTCCATTGAGTAGGTGTACCACATTTTCATTAACCATTCATCAGTTGAGGGAATATTTAGGTTGTTTCCATTTCTTAACTATTGTGAATACAGCAGCAACAAACATGGATGTACATGTATCTCTACAGTATGATGAGTTCTTTGGGTATATGCCAAGGAGTGGTATCACTGGATTGTATGTTAAGTTTAATCTTCTTTGCAACTGAAGTACTCCATCAAGTATTCTTTGTAGAACTAGCTTTGTGGACATAAATTCCTTAATTCTGGTTTTATAATGGAAAGACTTTTTTTTTCCTCTTTCAACTACAACTGGTAGTTTGCTCAGTATAGTAGTCTAGGCTAGAATTTGTGCTCTTTCATGATATGTAGGACATTGATCCAAGCCCTTCTGGGTTTCATAGTATTCACTGAAAACTCAGTTGTTATTCTGATGTGTCTACCTTTATATATAATTTACTCTGTTCTCTTTTTTTGGAGTTTATTGAGCTTGCAAATGGAGCATAGGGTGGGGATTTATTTACAGGTGATTGGGTTCCCCCCATTCGCAGCTGCAATGGAAAGTCCACACTCAACTATAGATCCTATGACTTCCCAACCACTGCACAAAGTGTCAAGATAGGTACTTCATGGCACTCTTGGCTCAGAGTGGGAGAGCTCATAGGTCTTGGAACATAAGGAGATTAGTACCTCAAGCTGTTCTGAATCTCAGGCAGATCTGGGAAAATTCCATAACAACATTCAAGAGTCCTGGCTGAGGTAGAAATGTTGGATCCCAGAGAGAGGGCAGAAACAGAAATTTCCAAGGCAAGTCTGGAAAAGATCCCAGGTCTGGGGTTAAGAACAGTCGTAACAGAGCAGAGGTAGCTGGTGCAAGGAGGTATGGGAATGGGGGTACACCAAGCAGGTCTTGGAAAGGTCCCAGGAAAGTCCAAGTGTCCTGGTAGGGCTGAGTTCACAAAGTGGGTCAGGAGACATGTATCACATAATCCCCATCTCTAGGGGGTCCACAAGGGTCCTAACAGAGCAGAGATGGCCTGCACAGAAATTGTTAGGAAGCACTCCAAGGTGGTTTCTTGGAAAGTGCTCAGGAGAGTTCAAGAGTCGTGGAAGAGCTGAGAACATGGAGCTCAGGGAGGTGGAGCAAAGGAGACTTACAAAGACAGGTCTCAGAGAACTCTCTGATCTGGGAGTTCACAATGATCCTAAGAAAGCAGAAATGTCTGTCACAAGGAGGTGTGGGGAAAATCCAAGATATTTTTTGAGATTATCATGAATGGGATCATTTCCCTGGTTTGTTTCTCAATACTGATCAATATTATTTTTGTGTGTCTAATAATTCTGTATACTTCTACCTTGCTGAATGTGTTTATCAGCTCTAGGAAGTTTATTTTGGAGTCTTTAGGGTCTTCTGTTGTATAGAATCATATCATCTACAAATAAGAATATTTTGGCTCATCACTCTCCAATTTATATCTGTTACCTCCTTCAGTTATCTTATTGCTCTACCTAAAATTTCAATGAATATATTGAACAGGATTGGAGAGGCTGAATATATTTTTCATGTTCCTGTTTTTAGTGAAATTCTTTTGAGTTTTTCTACTTTTGGTATGATGTTGGCTATGGCTTAATTGTATATTACCTTTTTGAGTTGAGATATATCTCTGTGTCCCTTGATTCTCTATAACTTTTATCTTTGCGACTGAATGGATGTAGGATTTTGTCAAAACCTTTTCTGCATTTAATGAGATGATCATATGGTTTTTGTCTTTGAGTACGTTTATGTGGTGAGTTACATTTATTTATTTACATATGATGAACCATCCCTGTATTTGTGAGATAAAGCTGAACTGGTACTGGTGGACAGTCACTTATATTACTCTTGCATTTGGTTTGCAACACCTATTTTCATCAGAGAGGCTGGTCTCTAATTTTGTTGTTGTTGAATCTTTGTCTGGTTTGTGTGTGAAGGTAATACTAGGTTTATAAGAAGGATTTAGAAATGTTTCTTCCTTTTCTATTTAACAGAGCAATTTGAGGAGTATTAGTATTAATTCTTCTGTGAAGGTCTATTTGAATTCTGCACTGTATCCATCTGTTCCTAGGCTTTTTTTAGTTTGCAGTTATTGAAAAATTAGTTCTATCTCATTGATAGGTCATACCAGTCTAGAAATTCATCCATTTCATTTAGATCATTCAGTTTAGTAGAATATAGAATATGTTCTAATTATGTGTTCTTATAGTTCTTTGAATTTCCACAAGACCTGTTGTAATGCTTCCCTTTAATTTATAATTTTATTCATTTGTGCCCTCTCTTGCTTTCTTAATGTGTCTAAAAATTTGTCAATATTAATCTTTTCAAAGAACCAACTTTTCATTTCATTTTTTCTTTGTATTTCTACATTCTTATTTCTTTTGCCCAACTTTTGATTATTTTTCAATTTATTCTTCTTGGGTAGTTGTTTGTTCTTATCTTTCTAGGGTCTTCAGGTGCATCATTATTAATATGAGATCTCTCCAGTTTTTGATTGGGGGCATTTACTACTAAAACTTTTCCTCTTAGGACTCCCTTCCTGTGTCCCAAAGATTTGGGTATGTTTGGTTTTTATTTTATTTTATTCATTTCTAGAAATTTTATAACTGCCCTCTGGATTACTACTCTGGCCCAGTATTCATTCTGTAATGTGTGGCTTAGTTTTCATGATTTCACATACTTTTCCCATTTCTATTGTTGTTGGTATCCAGCTTTATTCCTTTGTGATAAAATATAATAGAGGATGTTATTTCAATTTTCAGAAGTTTGTTGAGATTTGTTTTATGTCATAAAGTGTAGTTTATTTTAGTGAAAGTTTTATGGTCTGCTGAGAAGAAAAGGCATTCTTTGGTGTTTGGGTGGAATTTTCTTTAAATATATTTTTAGGTCCATTTGATTTATTATGTAAGTCAGGATTTCACTATTAGTTGTTTTCTGAATGACCTGTCTTTTGGTGATAGAGGGGTACTGAAGTCAACTACTATCACTGTACTATAAAATTAGGTGTCCCTAAATTTGGCAAATATATATTTAGAATGGTAATATCCTCTTGATGGATATTTTCTTTAATGAGTATGAAATATCCTCCCCCATCTCTTCTCAATTCTTTTAGTTTGAGGTCTACTTTTTTAGATGCAAGAACAGTTACACTTGCTTTTTTATTAATATATATTTTATTTATTTCTATTTTATGTGTATGCATGTTTTGCCTGCATGTAGGTAAGTGTACCTGTGTCATGCAATGCCTGCAGAGGACAGAAGAAGCTGTCAGATCCCCTGGAACTGGAGTTATTGACAGTTTTTAGCTGCCATGTGGGTGCTGGGATTCCAACCTGGGTCTTCTGCAAGAACAGTCAAGTGTTCTTAACCACTGAGCCGTCTCTCCAGCCCCACACTTGCTCTTTCCTTAGTTCCAGTTTATTGGAATATTTTTCTCCATCCTTTTACACTAAGGTATGATATAGCCTTCAGGATGAGGTATGTTTCTCAGAGGGAGCAAAAAGATTGTGTTTTCTAATCCAATGTATTAGTCTGTGTGCTTTACTGGGGGTGGGGATCATTAATATTGAGAGTTATTATTGACCAGTTTACTCATTCCTGTTTTTTTCTGATGTGATGTTCTTTTTCTTAGGCCTCATTTGATTACCTGTTTATCCCTGTGCCTTCTTGAGTATGTATAACCTCTTAAGACTTAAATATTCCTTTTAGTATCTCCTGTAGAACTGGCTGAGTGGACATAAATTCCTTAAATTTGCTTTTATCGTGGAAAGCTTATTTCTCCTTTACTTAAAACTTATAGTTTTTCTGGATATAGTAGTCTTGGCTGGTATATGTGCTCTTTCATCACACGCATGATATTGGTCCAAGCCCGTTTGGCTTTCATAGTCTCTACTGAAAACTCACCTGTATATTTTAATGGGCCTATCTTTATATGGGACCTGAAATTTCTCACAGCTTCTAGTGCCTTTTCTTTGTTCTGTGATTGTGTGGTTTATTTATTGCTAAAGTTAGGTTTTTGGAGGCATCTGAACTGTTTAGGAGAAGACTAAGTCATATGTGGGACTGCTACTGAGGAATGTATGCTCTATTATTCATTTTCTATTAAAATTCTGCTACTGAGTACAGCCGTTAACACAGACACATCTGGTCAAAGGTCAGAGAATCATGGAAACAAGATCTTTGATGAGAGAGATGATTCATGATTGAGATACAGCAGAGCCTACATGGTGACTTGGACAAGTGGAATCCAGGTGACTTATCGATTGGGGAGATGTAGGACCTACCTGTAACACAGAGGAGTGATACTTCACAGGACAAGATAAAATATTTTTTGCTTTTAATTTGTCTTCAATAATTCATGACAATTCAGCTGCACACAAATATTCTAGAAGTGTAGTTTCATTTCTTCAAAAATTATTTTTTGAGACAGGGTCTCACCATATAGCCCTGGCTGGTCTAGAACTCATTTTATTCACCAGGCTGAGCTTAATTGCACAGAGTTCCACCTGCCTCTATGTCCCAGGTTCTGGGATTAAAAGCATGTGTCACTATGTCCAGTCTTTCATCATATCATCCTTGTCTTATTTTGACCATTATAAGCCAATGTCGTCTGCATACATTTATATACTGGGTAACAACGTTCAGCTCTAGGAGCAGTTAATTAATATTGAACTTCAACAACTCTAATACAATCTGACTTTTTAAAATTTATTGCCTAATACTTGGGAAACTGAACTCTCTTTTTTCAACCATTACTGCAGACAGCAGTAGCACCAAGACATGAGCAAAATCATAAGCTGTACTGGGTACAGAATCAATAAAAAGAAAGATCTAACAACTACAGATTCCACACAGAGCAGCCATCTGTGATTGGAAATAGTCTATCTTAAGAGGACCATAAATAAGAAAAGAGGCACCCACAAAAACCTGGGAGACGAGACCCACCTTGTGTCTAGGCTAGAGTTAGGCCCTGTACCAAACCTCTACAGATCTACTGAGTTACAAAGTTTTAAATTGATTGGCAATATTTCCTTTAGGATTACATGCAAATCATGGAAACCTAGGTAGAGACAGTATGTATTTATAATCTTAGAACTTGGGATGCTAAGGAAGTTGAATTCTTCATTCATAGGAGAGAGAAAAGAAACTCCAGGCCACAGAGCTCATTATTTCAGAAGAGCCTGGGGAAAACAAGACAGAAAATATACCCAAGAAGATTCATTATCTTTCCATTTCCTAAGCCAACATTTCCAGGGGATGCCATTCAGCTGGAGATAAGTCACTATAAAAAATGTGCCCAGGAGAAAGAAGAGAGAAGGTCTTGGGGTCAAAACACAAAGCAGCATGCTCCTAGAAGTAGCCCTGGCTTACTCCAGACCTGGAGACATTTAGATGGGGCACAACAGGGTCCCATGAACAGTTTTTCAAATGTCTGCTTGTTTCATGTAACTTTGACCTTTGTTGCCAGATGGCAGCACAACTGAAGAAAACTGTGTATGCAGACCCAAGAACAGTCTAAAGATTCTTCCATTTATGCAACCTGTAGAACAGCAACATTTTCTACCAATTCCTCTTAAGAAATCTTGATCCACAGGATACTATCCAAAGACTGTTAACTGCCTAACCGTGCCCACTGTCAGCTCCTGAGAACATTCATGGATGAGAGGAAAGAATTAAAAAGCCCTGACCTCTGACATGGATGGATTCCTGACATACTTCACCAATTTAGCAAAACAAACCAATTAAGTATTCTGAGGCAAACCCCATCTGCCCTCCTTGTGCTGGAATATCCTCAATATCTAAGCCTCCCAAAGGAAGCTGCAGCGGTCAGACTTCTAAACTTCTCACCTGCTGAGTTAAGGAATTTGTCTCTCTTTTAATGAAATGCATAATATCCTGTGGGCATGGTGAATCAATATACAGTCCTTAAGGACTTAAACTACAGTGTCATGTGCCTTGGGCTTCATTATCCTTTCAATCTATTTTAGATTTTTTTGAATATTAAAAGAGTAACAATTAGGAATGATAAAATGATCTGTACTATAATCTAGGTCTGAGTAGTTCCTTCATGATAGCAATCTCAATACCTATGTTCAGACCCTATAGATATTGGGTTTCTGATAATAACTTTCTAATAGATGATGAATGCCCTCAAAGGACCACCTGAACTGAGACTTGTTCCATGTACTAATTCCTTTTATCTGTTAAAGGTACTTATGGCACCTAAAGAAGGCAGTGGACAGAAATGAAGTGTTAATATTCATGTTCCATCATATGGTTACATGATTTGTAAGAGGATGCTTCCCTTTCACATCTTTAACTTCATGCTCTTAAATTGACTTCATCTGTCCAGTTTCAGGATGCACAGCAGTGCCTCCTGCCATTTTTAGACCCCTTCGGATGTTAGCTTCTGCGTGGATTTGGGAACCACATACAAATAGCATCTTTCCAGAAAAGAAGCTCTTGTCCCTCATCCCTGTGTCATTTCTATCTTTTGAAAATGTGCTGGACTTACAGGAGGGAAAGTAAACATCAAGAACAAAGGCAGTATTGTTGTAGCATTATGAGGCCTGATTGCCACAGAAAATCACTATACTTTAGTTGCTTTTAATCATTTCTCCAAGATTTTTTTTTCTGTAAAGGTAGTAATGTGTTCTTCATCTTGGAGAGGTTTGTGAATGGCAGTGGCTCTCCTGAATTGCACTGTGTCATAATTGCTGCCCTGTGCATGTTGGCATTGATCAGCAATGGACTTCTGCTCTTGGTCATCACAATGGACATCCACCTCCATGTTTCCATGTACTTCTTGCTTCAGTAGCTCTCTGTCATGGACCACCTCCTCACATCAGTCATCACTCCTAAAGCTGTCATGGATTTTCTGCTCAGATACAACACCATCTCCTTTGGGGGCTGTGCCCTTCAGATGTTCCTCGAGGTGATATTGGTTGGGCAATGCAGAGGACCTCCTCTGACCTTCGTGGCCTATGACAGTTTCATAATCTACATGATCTTCATGAGACCAAGGATCTGCTGGCTAAGGGTTCCTGTATCATGGATCCCAGCCTCTCTGAGTGCCCTAGAATATATCATATACACCATGCAATATCCCTTCTGCAAATCACAGCAGATCAGGCACCTGCTCTGTAAGAGCCCTTCAGTTCCTAAGCTGGCCTGTGCAGACATGTCCAGATACCAACTCATGGTTTATTTAATGGGCATGACCTTGCTAATTACCCGTCTTGCTGCCATACTGGCCTCCTATCCTATGTTATAATTTTGTTCACTGTGCTACATATGCCCTCAAATGAGGGCAGGAAGAAAGCACTTGACACCTGCTCTTTGCATCTAACTGTGGTTAGGATGTTCTATGGGGCTCTGACCGTCATGTACATCCTGCCTAGTTCCTACCACAGTCCAAAACAAGAAAATATTCTTTCTGTTTTCTACACAATTGTCACCCCAGCTCTGAACCCCCTCATCTACAGCTTTCAGAATAAGGAGGACCCTGGGGCTTTGAGGAGAGTCTTGGGAAAACGGTTGCTGACAACACATTCTAACTTCTAGATATTTTTAAAACCTGTTTTCTGAATTTAATTCTTTCTCAAAGTAAAAAACGTTGTTATGAAATATTTCTGGAAAAACCAAGAGAGTAAAATGTATTTTGGTAGTGTGGCTAAAACTGTCTTTGTAAATGTTCTTTGATTATTTTCATCATGAGATATTTTATTGGATAAGACACACATAGCATTAAAATCACTCATCTTAGAAGGCAGAAATAATGTAAGAGCCAGAGAAATAAGGCACCTGCATTCTAGATATGGTCTTGACAGTACTGTAGTCTACCAAGATCTGCGTAATGACAAAGCCAGTTGGCGTGCCAGCATGGATGGGGAAAATATCACCGGCTCTTACCTCAAGGTGAGGAACTACAGGTAATCACTGGATTCTGAGGAAGGGAGACTCAGTATTCTCCAGATACTAGCTCCCAGATAGGTTATCTAATCCAGTGAGCAGCCCTAAACACATGAGCACCACTAAATGAACTCAGTAGATATAACAATAATAATTTAAAAGGACAAAAAATTAAGGAGTGGGGGAATATGGGAGGAGTTGGTGGGGGACTGGGAGGGATAGAGATAATTCAAAGACAATACTCATGCATTAAATTCTCAAAAATAAAAAAAATCAAATCACTTTTTTTAACCTTTAAAAGTAATCTCCATTTTCCAATGTAGCTTGTCAATTAAGAAGGTCTAAAGAATGTTACCACTTGGGCATAACCCCTGATCTTTAGGTACATGTTAGGCTAAGAATTAAAATAGTTTCAAAGTAAGTGGCCTATATATCAATGTGGGAAGATTGTTGAGAATTACAGAAACTTTTTTCGCTTGAAATATTTGGTTCTAATGAAATTATATAAATTCAAATATAATTTTAATTTATATTATAGTACTGATAAAGTGTTTAAAACAACCAATCTTGCTAAAATGTTATATCAAAGTGATAGTCTGTCTAAAGTGCAATTAATAGAAGCTTTCATTATGTTCATTCTTCTATTTCCAGCCATCAACCTGTATAGATGACCTGACAGATGCCATTGCTTAGGTTGTGTATGTCTCTGTGTGTGTGTGTGTGTGTGTGTGTGTGTGTGTGTATCTGTGACTTTTCTTCTTTTTCTCCTTCTTATTTTGTCTTTTAAAAAATTTTCTATTGAGCTTTTGTGTTTTATAGTGATGGGCGTTTCAGAGAAATTTTATTCTTCTGTTCTGTGAATGATAAAGGCGAACAAGATTAGAACCATGCTTTTTCACTTTTTTCCTAAATATGTGTTTTCTTTTTTGTCAATGTACTTATTTTTTTAATTTTCATGTATTTCATACAATACAGCTTAATTATCTTGACCCCTCCAGTTGCATACTATAGCCTCCCCCACTTGATTTTATGCACCCTGTCATATATGTTAAGGGTTATTGAGTCAAGTTTGTGTACCCAGATGTCTCTCAGTGCAAGTTCATCCACTGGAGTCTAGTCGGCCTATCCAGAGTCACTCCCTTAAAGGTGATCAATTCTCCCTCACCCAGCAGCTGATAATAGTTCTTTGGTGAAGGTTGGAGCCTGCTGCCAACTCCCAAGTTATTTGCTGTGCTTTTGTCTGACTGAATTTGCCTGAGTCTTGTGCATGCTCTCACCATTACTGCAAGTTCATATGAGCAAGTTCCCAGAAGCCTAAAGACTCTCTTTCCTTAAGAGCATACAGAAACCTTGGCTCCACAATGGTCCCTGAGCCATAGGTGGGTGAGGTTTAATATAGATGTCCTATCTAGGGAAATGTTCACTGCATTCTCTTATTCTCTACACTTTAGCCAGTTGGGGCCTTCCATATGCAGTGGACTCTGGTGGGTGAGGAAGCTTAGCTGGTGAGAGTTGAGAGGTATATTAGCATTCTCTCTACCCATGTTCTTCTATGTTTCTTAAGCCTTAAGTGTAGAGATTCCATTGTAGATGTGTCACTTAGGACTAGGCATCTCTCAGACACTTATTCTCTGTGTGTGACCAGTTGTAGAATTCTATAATAGTCTTCATCGCCTGCAGAAAGAAGTTTCTTTGATGAGCAGTGAATGTATATTTGATCCTACCAAAAGCAATCTGTATATTCAAAGTAATGCCAACCAAAATCCCTGTGACATCTTTCACAATTAAGAGTAAAAAAATCCTAAAATTCATATGGAATCACAAAATACCACAGAGAACCAAAGCAACATTGAGCAAAAAGAGCACTGCTGGGCCGATTAGCATACCAGATCTGAAATATACATGTGTATAACATGAAACTCTGAAACTGTAAGAAGAAAACATGGGCAGTACCTTACAATATATAGGTGTAGGAAAGGACTTCTTTAATTGAACATCAGTTGCTTAGAATTAAATTGGACAATTGACAAATAGAACCTAATTAAATTAAAAATCTTCTGTACAGGAAAAAAAGACAGCCAAAGAAGTGAAGAAAAAAATCCACTAAGTGGGATAAAGTCTTCACCAGCTACACATCTGACATAGGATTAATATCCACAATATAAAGAGAACTCATAAAATAAACAAATGACCCAATAAAAATATGGACTAAGGACCTGAACACAGAATTCTCAAACAATGAAATAAAAATGGACAAAAATGCCTTAAAAGTGTTCAACATCCTTAGTAATAAGGAAAATGCAAATCAAAGCCACTTTAAGAATCCATCTTTCCCATGTCAGACTGTTTAAGGCTAAGAGAACAAAATATACCAAGTGCTGATGAAGATGTGGAGAAAGGAGAATGCTCATTCATTGTTGCTTGAATTGAAAATTCAGGCAACTACTATGGAAAACAGTGTGGAGAACCCTTATAAAACTAAAAATGAATCTACCATATGTCCAGTTATACCATTCCTTGGCATTTACACAAAGTACTCATCCTACTGTAGAGATACTTGTACATCCAGGCTGGCTTTTCATAACAGTGAAGAAATGGAAACAACCTAAATGTCCCTCAACTGAAGAACAGATCATGCAAACGTGGGACATTTACAAATGGAGTTCCACTCTGTAGTAGAGAAAGACAAAATCATGAAATTTACAGGTAATTGGATGGAACTGGAAAATGCTATATGAAGTGAAGTAACACAGACTCATTTGTGGATCTTAGCATCAAGTTGTTATATGTGAGTATATACCCTGCTGTAACTGCAGGAGCCAGGAAAATGGAAAGGAATCATGGAGTTAAAAGGAAATAAAGAGCCTGAGAGAGGGGGATAGCAGGAAACAGATGTTAGCAAGTGGAAATGGAGGTCTTTAACTGAGAAGGGAAGAGGAAGGATATACAAGGAACCATGGTGTTAAAGGGAAAGAAGGAGCTCAAATGAGGGGGAATAATAGGAGCCAGGTATTATCAAAGGGAAAATGGGGGAAAAGAGGTACTTTAACTGAGGATGGAGGAGAGAGGTTAGACACAGAGATAGAGGAAAGATAACTAAAGCTTAGCTCATGTGAAAAACCAGAGGGAACATATTAGCTCAAAAGTCTACTGAAAATACACATACAGTATCTGAGCACTAGTGCATGTGTATATCTGAAGGACGTATAACAAGAAACAGCCAGGCAGGAGAAACTTCCCCTCTAATTGTTGGTCAGGGTATTTCAAAAGACTTTCAAAATAACACAGGCTATTGACCCATCCCTTGATTACCTCCCAGAACTTGAAGGCTCCCTACTGCTGAAGACAGGACACATTTTGGACACAAGACTCGAAGCAATGGGTCTGGAACAGCCTTGGAATCCTCCTACGTGAAGACTAGATCTCATAGTTCTAGAGGCTACTATGCCAGTTTCTGTGGAAAAGAAATTCAATCAATGGTCCTAACCCCAGCTTTAATGTGTAATAACCACAACAATGACATTAAAACAAAACTATAGCATTGCAGTAGGGGCACTTTTATCTTGGAGAATCAACAGCTATCTAATTAGACTTAAAGCCCTCTCAATGTGAAGGAACTCACGCGTGGCACTGTAAATGCAGCCAAATTAAATATACATGGCTGGAAAGGTCATAGATCCTAGAGAAAACATTATCTCCATCACATCCCCAGACAAATGTCATTGCTTCCTGTATGCTAAATATGAATCCTTATATTTATAGACAACTACGTACATTTTGAAGACACTCAACCATTGCTAAGTGTTCATATGCTTTGTATGATTGTGTCAAAATAACGTGGTACCCCATATGCCTGCATAATTCTTACTATTTTATATAAATGATAATGAATTGAAGTTTGATAAATAAAGGACAACAAAACATATTTACTTACTAATTTAAATTTTTTAAAGGATTGGGTAGTTCTGTTTGTAGAAATCTAATTCTCCTTTTCTTGAACATTAAATAAAATAGCATTGTGATTATTTCATTTATTACAACAAAAGTTTTTAAATTGTGCATTGCTTTTTAAGCTATTTTTATTCACTTTTTGTATATTTTTTACTATAAATTTTGATTATAATTAGATCCCATCCCCTATCTCTACTCAACTTACTATCCCCAGCCTAATCGCATATATATACATATTTTAAAAGATGTGGTGAATTATAGGATACGTGAAGGAAATGCATGTGTTTGCTGACACATGGTCTCATATTTGTGGAGTTTCTGACCTTCTATGCTCTGCTGCTTCCTTTCTGATACCTGGCTATAAGATTCCATAGGATAATTTCCTTTTCAGATTTTATGAACTTGAAACCTAGTGAGTGTCAATAGTCTGTGCTGTCCTCCCCCTTCCCTCCCTCCTTCTTCTCTCCTTTATCCCCGATGCTCCTTTTCTTCTCTTTTGTCCCTTTCTTTCACTTTTGTCATTGACTTTGCCCCAGTGTTGACCAAAATGAATTGCTCTGAGATTTCTGTTACTGTTTTCTGTAATTGTTAAATTGTTAAACTGTTACTGGTAAACTGTTAAATTGAAAACAATATAGTGAGGACTATTTTCAAAATCTATGAGATGCAAGAAAAGAATAAAAAATTAATGTCATTTGGAAGAATTTACAACAAAATTTTCTCTCTCTACATCTATTCTACTGTACCATAATGACTATAATAATTCCTTTCTAAAATCACAATAAAATGATATCAATTTTATGAGGATTCTACCATCCGTTTATATAATACCGATTGTGGCTTATGCAATTTTAACCAGGTTGTTCTTTGAACACCTAATATTTATTTTCTGTTTCAATCAGCTAAAAACATCATGAGATATACTTATCATGTTTATGAAGGAAACCAGCAAACAGAGGTATAATGATATTTGACCCCAGTCCAAAGATGCACAAATGGTTAAAAGAGAAGAATTCAAAGTCAGCGACCCTGGTCCCTTCCTTGTTTTTAATTCTAAAATTCAAAAATATCTCTTTATGACAATGAGCAAGGCTCTCTTTTTTTTTTTTAATTTTATGTGTATGAGTGTTACGCCTCCATGTGTGCAAGTTCACCCATGTTGTGCAGTGCCAGTGGACGACAGAAGAGGGCAGCAGATTCTCTGGAACTAGCACTATGGTCCAGTGCTAGCCGCCATGTGTGTGCTGAAATTTGAATCCCAGTCTTCTGCAAGAACAGCCAGTGCTCTTAACTGCTGAGTCATCTCTCCAGCGTCACTTAAAAAAATACGTTATTTTTATTTTATGTGTATGAGTGTATTGGCTGCTTGTATGTGAGTGTACCTCTTGTGCAGTGCCCTCCGCGATCACGAAAGGGCGTCGAATCCCCTGGAACTAGAGTTAGGGACAGTTGTTAGCTGCCATGTGGGTGTTGGAAATTGAACCTGGGTCTTCTGCAACAGCAGCCAGTGCTCTTAATCACTGAGCCATCTCTCCAACCCCAAGGTTCACTAACTTTGAAGTGGCAAAACAGCTTAGTTATGATTTAATATAAACACGGTAAAATATACGTGTGAATTAAAAATAAAAGGAAAAATATAGGTGATTTTTTTTCTTTATTAATTGTGGATTTTTTCTCACTGTTTTTTATGAGAAACTTTAGTTTTAGCTGTCATATTACATTTAGCTTGACAGATTAAGGAGTTTAAAATTACTTCAGTAAAGATACAAGGAACTTCATCAACAGTAATAATGTCTATACAAGCCAGAGTATTCTCAAGTTCATACATACAAGAATTAAAGTTCTCATCTTTGCTTTAAATCTCTTCATGTCTATAAATGATATAATAAAATGAAGTCCACATAGGTCTTTTCCTATGAAAAGAACAGGCACACATACACCTACATCAAGAATGCAAACTCCTTGTGACTGTTTTTATTTTTCAAGGCACATCTGTGTTTTAGAAAAGCTACATTTTAAAAACGAGGGGCTGGAGAGATGGCTCAGTGGTTAAGAACACTGGCTGTTCTTACAGAAGACCCAGTTTCGAATCTCAGCACCCACATGGCAGCTAACAACTGTCCGTAACTCCAGTTCCAGGGGATTCGACAGCCTCTTCTGTCTTTCATGGGCATTGCACAACATGGGTGCGCTTACCTACATGCAGGCAATACACACATGCACATAAAATAAAAATAATAAATTAAATTAAATTAAATTTTAAAATGATACAAATGATATACACAACATGTCTTTTTCTCACTATTGGGGTATTTTAAATCTTCTATTTAAAGCTGGATACTTTCAATTCTATCTTCTTCATTTGTTTTTCTAATTATAATTTTATGAAAAGCTAGGCTCCAGTTTTTGATGCTTTCTGCTATGTCAATATAAACATCTCCTTTGAGAAATCAAGGTGACCATTGTCTTTGGCCAGAAATGTAAATTTAATTGCACATCTATTTTTTGTCCCATTAATTGCTTTTCTTTGTATTTTAATTCACTTCATTACAGACTATTGTTATTGTTCTATTTTACTGCTGGTGTTAAGCTTTCTCATCAGTTATCATGGGTATGAATATTCGAATAGGGACACATAGCACATAGTGCTCAGTACAACGAGAGGTTTCAGGCAGTTCTGCCTGAAGCATATCCACCTAGGATAAAGTATACTACTGCTCAAATTTGTGCTGATAATGAGACAGGTAATAAATTGTTAAGATGAATCATTATGACTCTACACCCAACAACTTTCCTTTTCAGTGTGTTTCCTAAAGATTCCTCCTGTCCTATAGACCATCAGGTTTTGAGATTGTTGCGTTCAAAATTAAAATTACAATCATTCCCACGGGATCATTGCCTATAGCAGGTATGTCTTTTTCCCCTCACTGTATTTTCAGATCCACCAGGGTTTAACAATGAACTTATTTATTTGTGCAGCAAATATTTGTTGAGCTCTGCAAGAACTTTGGAGACAAAATATCATATATGGATCGTTCTCTTTATTAAGAATTAGAAATCAAGTTCAAAGTGATGCTCAGAGGCTCCTGGAGAGTACTCCGGCCAAAACTAACGCTGTTTCTCACTGCTACATGAGATTGAAATGGAAAGTGAATCCCCAACAATGTCTACTTAATAATGTGTCGGGATGATGCCAGATGACAGAGTGAGCCTAAGGCAACCATTCAAAGCTTTCTCTTCTCTGAGCCTCTTTTTGATGTAGGGTTCCTAAGACTGGGTGTTCAGGTGCCAGGCCAGGTGAGTTCAGCCTAAGTTCTCTATTCATATCAGATACGTAGAAGAAAATCTACCTTAAAGGCACTTGAGGATACATATTTAACTCAGTAGACCTTAATACCGTGTTCCCTCCCTAAAGGTTGGGCTGTACTGGAAGAATATATCTGCCCAGTACCCTTCTCAAAGCCCCAGTGACCTCCTTGTTCCTCAGGCTATAGATAAGGGGATTCAGAGCTGGGGTGACAATTGTATAGAACACAGAGATGATATTGTCTTGCCTAGGACTATGGAAGGTACTGGGCAGAACATACATGAAGGTGGCAGCCCCATAGAACATGCCAACCACAGTCAGGTGGGAAGAGCAGGTGACAAGGGCTTTCTTCCTGCCCTCATTTGAGGGCATGTGGAGCACAGTGAACAGAATTACTGTATAGGAGGCCAGGATGGCAGCAAGCGGGGGAATTAGGAAGGTCACACCCATGGCGTAAACCATGAGTTCATATCTAGAGGCATCTTCACAGGCCAGTTTCAGCAAGGGAGGGACCTCACAGAGAAGGTGTCGAATCTCCCGGGATTTGCAGAAAGAATACTGCATGGTATAGGTGGTATATCCTAGGGCACTCAGAGATGCCAGGATCCATGATATGGCCACCATGAGCCAGCAGATGCTTGGCCTCATGAAGATCATGTAGCTCAGAGGATGACAAATGGCCACATACCTGTCATAGGCCATGAAGGCCAGAAGGAGGTCCTCAGCACCACCCAATGTCAGTGCCAGGAACATCTGAAATGTACAGCCCCCAAACGAAATGGTGTTGTCTCCCAGCAGAAAATCCATAACAGCCTTGGGAGTGACAACCGATGTGAAGAGCAGATCCATGAGAGAGAGTTGCCCAAGCAAGTGGTACATGGGCACTTGGAGCCGGGCATCCATTGTGATGACCAGGAGCAGTAATCCATTGCTGGTCAGTGCCAAGAAGTACAGCGTTGTGAATATAGCACAGAGCACTTCAGGAAAGCCACTGCCATCCAGGATCCCTACCAAGCTGAAGCCACTTCCCAAAGTGGAATTCCAGAGCTCCATACTGTGAGGTCTTCTTAGTTGCCTAGAAACAGATGGTTCTCAATGGAAGTGTTTCTAAGAGAGTACAGCCCCTTTGTGTTGCCCAGGTGATGGTGGAGTGGCCAATAGGAAAGTCATATATTTTCCTTTTCTGTGTTCTCTTAATTCTGAATATCAAATTTTTTTATTTAATTTAAATACACCATCAACTAGGTATATGGAGAACTTAAAATTACTGAGAATTTCTTTGCATAAGGTATTCAGTAAAATACACATAAGTAAATATCTGTATGGATAGATGTAAGCATGCATGTGTTTGTATTCCCAAGTACACTAGGCATTGGTTTATATTTAGCTTCTGGTTAAAATCTATTTATTATAGTTCTGAATCTTAAGTTGAATTTATAAAGAAACTTTTATCCCTTGACCTGAGTTCTTAGACCACTTCACTTCTTCCCTTCAAATAACTTCCTCTCCTTATTGGGCATACATCTATTATTGAGGAAGGAAAAATTTATAAACTGAATGAAATCAAGGGTGATATAGATCTTAGAGGCAAATTGGTAACAATAGTACAACAGATGTTTACCCATTTGAAGTATATTTTAAAAGGGGGGGACACGAAGAAAAAACATGGAATTCATAAAGGTATCACAGTTTTTTGTGTACCTAGTATATGATAAGTTAGTTACAAAAATACGGTGTTTTAGAAACGCTCAAAAACATGCTATTACCTGGGATTCATAGGAACACTCTAAACCTGAATATCTGTTCCTCTCCTCACAAATCTTGGCAATAGATGGGAAGATGCACTCCTGCCAAACTCTAAATTCACATAAAATTCCTGACCAAGAAAGATGAGAAGGAAAGGACATGAAGAGCATTTGGGAGGGGATCTGTGTGTTTGTAGCTGTGTAGCTGTGTCTAAGTCTGTGGGTCTGTGAGAACATCTACAGCCTGCTTTTCATGAATGCAGATGGTCACAGGAGCACTCTGGGGAGTGAGAGGATACTTCACATTTGTTAACTCTTCTTTGCATTACCCATACCCATTGCTCCTATATTCTGTGTTCCTCTCTACTTACTTCAGATTATAACCTTCAAGTGAAGCAATCATAAAAATATGACATTGGACAGGCCATATCACCCAATTCATTTACTCAGTCAAAATTCACTAGGGGATTCCAATGTATCAGGCACTGCACTTGATTCTCTGGCAGCTACATAAATGTGACAACCACATTACACAGACACCTGCATTGTAGAATGCTGTTTATTTGATAAAGAATTAAAATATCACATACGAAGACTGTAAAAGTGAGATTTCAGGAAAGAATTCCTTTAGAAAGTGGTACAAAAGCTTCAGGTGAGTTTGGATGAAAGCTGGCTAACTCCAAAAATTCTAGTCTGATAGAAAAGAGAGAAAAGATGACACTGTGAAGGGTCAGGACAACACAAATAGTCCAAGATGTCCTCCTGAACTCTTCATGCCTTGCATTGTGAACAGATGCTCATCAAAGAAAGACCATCTTTAAAAAGATATTTCGGACTGGAAGGATGCCTTATCATTAAAGGCTCAGGCTCACAACCTAAACATCAGAAGATATCTCGTAGTGCTTTGGAATCATAATTCTTCCTTTGCTCAGTGGCATCAAAAGGACAGATATTATTTCAGAAACACTGTCTTGAAGAGCTTATTTGCTTGTAAAAAAGCAGGAAAGGATGGATGGGGAGCTTTAAACTACTTGTTTTTCCAGCAGACCCAAATTCTGTTCCCAGCACCCACCTCAGGCAGCTCATGACTGCTTTAATTCCAACTCCAGGGGATCTGACATCTTCTGCCCTCTGTGGGTTCCTGCACACATGTTGACAGACACACAGATACATACATGTACACATAAATAAAAATAAAATAAATCTTTTTAAAATTAAAAAATAAAAATGTACAACCAAGGCCAACTTTAGGCAGTGTTTCTGGTATATATAAGACTTAAATGATTTTCTACATAGTCAATAGAATTTGTGGAAATAGAGAAATAAAGGGAGAAAGACAATTGCATGCCACATTCCTTCAGATTTCTGTGCCAGTCTTTGGACAAAATCTCAAACAGAATAAAACAAAACCAGGATTGTGGTAAAGTATTGCAACCATAGCTCCAGATCCTACTTATGTGCCACCTCTCTCTGAATCAAGACCCACGATTTCCCTCTTTTACTGTTCAGTGTCCCTTCCTTCTACCCTCTAGAGAGGAAGGGCAGGACATACACACGGGCCAGTAGAAGGAGAGCTCATTTCTGGAACACTGCTTGTCAGTAGGAGGATCCCACACCAAGAGCTGTCAGTGGAGGCTGAGAGGGAGACAGGAGCATGGATGTCTTTCATGGGAATGTGCAGAGAAAATGAAAGAGAAAAAAATACAATAGTGGAAACATATTTTATAAGGTTTTTTTCTTCTGTGTTACTGCTCAGTATATTTAATTTTTCCCAAAACATCTAATTTCTATTTTTGTACATATTTTAACGTGAGGTTCTGAGCATATAAGTCTTATCCATCATTATTCTTTACAATGTGGGAGAAGGGTCTTGACACTATCGGGCAGGATCCTATCTCTGATTTTAATGGAATTTATATTTAATTTTAAAAATTTCTTTCAGTTGCCTTTTCTTGTTATTTCAATGTCAAGCAGGCAAGTAGGAACTTCAAGTGAATATTAGAAAGCCCTGTTTTGAGGTCCTATTCATTTCAGAATTTGCATCGGACTCTAGGAGTCAGGAAAATATACGTGAACTAAAGGCATGAAATGGTAATTTTACCAGGAACCCATCCTCAGGCAGCCTGACAACTGTGGTGTGGATAGAGGGACAGAATGATTGCAAGAGTCCCCAAAGGTGCTAGGTGGATGCTGTACAAGGTACCTAAATCGCAGTTCAGAACCAGTGACCTCTGAAGCCAGAGGAACTAGAGAATCAGAGAGACAGCAGTGAGCTTTGACACTGTTTCTTGAGACATACACCCCCCATATATTGCCTAAAACAAAGACAGAGACCTCACCTCAAACACTGAAAGACAACTTCCAGAAAACATCAAGTGCCCTGAGATTCCTTTTAGAGTTGAAGACGTTCAAAGTGCTGAAGAGAATAGAGGGTTTCCTCTGGCAGGGGCTCCTGGAGGAATGCACAGGGCTGTCATGAAGATCTTGATTCAAATGGTTCTGCAGACACTGCCATTCTCTCTGAGAAAGGAAACAGGTGCAGGAGAGCAGCTGAGACCTAGGACAGGAACCTAGAGAAGTGAGAGGCTGAGGATGAATCCTTCAACATGATTTGTATCATCTACTTTCCTTCTGAGCCCTGCAGTAGGTATTGACTCAAGAGAAAGAAAGTTCAGCATCCTTGGTTATCAATGAAATGAAAATCAAAACTACATTGAGATTCTGTCTCAAACAGTTAAAATGCCTATAACAGTGAACAACATCAAATCAGATTGTTTTTAGTCCATATTATCAGGTTTTCTTATCTCCTCTTCTGCAGTGGACCCTGATATAAGGTTAGCACAGTGGAAATTTGGACGAAAAGGTATGGGTAGGGCTGCTCAAAGAAGATCAACCACTGCCGAGCCTCATTATCCCTTGGGCAGCAGTGAATCCCAGCCCTGTCCTGAGGGAGGTTTGACAGAGTCATGCTCCCAGGCGGCAAGACCTTCTCTGAAAATACCACTCCTGGAAACTGGCTTTTAATGAATCCTCCACAGGCATGCCTCCTTAGCCTGGCATTTCTGCACACTTTGTCCTGTACATTGACTTTGGGGTATCAACACCTGCTCTACCTCAGATGGCCTTTCTCAGGCACCCCCTGATTAAACATACTGTGCCAGAAACTGGCCCAATCAGCAAGAGACCTCGATGCAGCTTCTGTCAGGTAAGAAAAAATATCTTGGGGCTGGAGAGATGGCTCGGGGGTTAAGAGCACTGGCTACTCTTGCAGAGGACCTAGGTTCAATTCCTAGAAGCCACATGGCAGCTAACAACCCACCGCTAACTCAAGTTCCAGGGGATCCAGCGCCCTCTTCTGACCTCAGTTGGCATTGCATGACACGGGTGCACTTACATGCAGGGAATAATACACTCCTACACATAAAATAAAAAGTGATAAATAAAAAATTTTAAAGTGCTTTATAGTCTCTGTGAGGGCTCCACTTCCCACTTCCCTTCTGTGTCTCTTATGTGGGCTATTCCTGGTTACAGAAACATAGGCAAGCACATAAGCTGCTATCAGGTCTTCTTTTCATTGATCACTAGCTTCATCACTGGTTGATTGGACCTTCTAATGCTGTTTGATTCTATGGTTCTCATTTCTACATGCTCTTACATGTGCTCAGGTGGGCATGTACCTATCTAATCTGTGACCACAGGAGTTGGCTGCTCACAGTTCAGGGACAATGCACAACGCCTGCTTCGGCTATCGCTGGTGTAGACAAGGCCTTTCTCATCTCTCACCCAGTGCCATTCCTGGCCGCCTCCTTCTTCAGTCTCCCTTTAGTCACTAATGCCTTTTTTCCCCCGGCAGCCTGCATTGCACCTTCAGGCACTATGAAGGAAACTTCCAGCTCAGTTACAGTTTGGTTTCTCTGTATCCAATAGTGTGTGTTGTCTTGAGCAACAGAATATTATTAAGTAGTTCTGGTGGGCAACCAAGAGGAATGGCTAGATGTAGTATTGTTTAAAAACTACTGGGGACTTCCTAATCAACAAGTTTTAAGAAGAGACCTGATAACTGGCATTGGGATTTTGGTTTAATACCCAATGGCTATTGTTTCCGCATTATTCACACATGCAGTCTCTAACCCTTCTAGCTCTCAAATTTTTCTCAATTTTTATGCCCCTCAGTACAACTTCATCTACTGGAATCTTGTCACCCTGTCTAGAGTCACTCCCTTAAAGAAGATCTACTCTCCTTTACCCCACAGTAATCATTTGACAATAGTTCCTTGACTAGGGTTGGGACCTACTGCCCATTTCCACCATTCCATACTGGGTTTTTGTCTGATTGAATTTGCATGGATCGTATTCATGCTGCCACCATTATTGCAAGTTCATGAGCAAGTTCCCAGAGGTCTAGCTCTCAAGCTTTTTAGTCAGCTTTAAAAATCGTAGGTTTCTTGGGGCTGTAGAAATGGTTCAGAAGTTAAGAGCACTGACCTTGCAGGAAACCTACGTTCAAATCCCAGCACCCCACATGGCAGCTAACAACTGTCCAGAACTCCAGTTCTGGGGGATCCAATACCTTCTTCTGTTTTCCATGGGCATTACATGACATGGGTGTACTTATATCCATGCAAGCAATGCACTCATACACATAAAATAAAAATAAATAAATAAATAACTAAACAAACATTTTTTTTATTTTTTAGAAGAAGCATTTCTTTACAGCTTTAACATACTCAATAACAATTTCCAGAACAAAGATACATCTATTTTTTAAGAATGCCTTTTTTGATATTTTAGTATTTTTATAACCATGTTTATGTATAATTCAATCCTTTTAGGATCAAAACTGAAGAAAGGGAGAGGGAAGACTACAAATTTTTTAGGTTCACTGTTGAAGTAATATGGTTATACAATATTGAACTCAGTATAAGCCCTGTAAGACATAAAATGAAGGATTTTTTAACCTTTAAAAAAGATCTCAGTTTCATTTTAGAATATATTGTTCCTTCCAGAACGTTTCATTTTTAATGCAACTGACATTTTTTTATGGTTCCTCATCAAATATAATACATTTTTTTAATTTGTTAAATTTTTTATATGTGTATATCACACAGAACACCCCAAACCATCTTATTTATCTATACACCCTCTTCCCAGATAGCACCCTCCCATAGCCTCCCTCCCCCCACTAGAGCCTTTATACTCTGTCATCCCTGCTACTGCCAGGGGCTCCTCCCAAGCCCATGTGACTCCTGAGGAACAGATCCTTGGAGTAAAAATAAATTGGTTTACCTGGGCCAACTGTATGGCCTTAAATACTCAAAAGGAAAGTATAATCAAAGATTAAAGGGGCAAATATAATTTTTTAAGAGCCCATGTGTATAGCTAAAGGCAACATAACAAGAAACAATGCCAGATTGAGTTGTTAGCCAGGGTGGGCCAAGAGACTCCCAGACAGTAACCCAGCATAAAACTGGGAAAATGAACAGCAGACCCCAATCTTATCTAAAGGAATATTGACAACTGATTGCTTCTAGATGAGGAAACAGCTGACCCTCCTAAAACAAAGACCTCTAGATAGGCTGACTAGATTCACCAGATGGATAAATAAACCTTTCAAAGGTAGGAGATTTCCATGTGGCTTTTTCAGGGTTCCTTCATTTATGTTAACCCTCTCCTACCCTCCCCTTCCCCATACCCCTATCCTCATTGCTGCTTAACATGCTTCCCGAGTATTTACCCTGTTTTGATACTGCCTATGTTCTACTATCCCCCTCCTTGGAGGCATCCCCCAAACCAAAGGCTCTTGCCTACATTCCTGGGTTCTAACCACTTCTCGAAGACCAAAGAGAATTTAAAACAATAATCCAAACATGCTTTCATTTCACTCCCATTTGTCCAGTACCCAGGCTGCCCTCTATATAGACCAGATCATGGTACTTTCCCATATGGATGCGTACTACCTTATTCCTGTGTACCTTGTGACCCACCTCTGAAATGCTTCCCTTCTACTCTGACCTCACTGCATTCACCTCCTTGCTGCCCACCGCACAGGCCGCAGTGGTTCCTGCTTTAGGACCACACAGTTGTTCTCATAGCCTTTGGTACTTCTTCCCTTGCTTTCTTCCATCTAAATCTATAACAACAGCCACACAAGGGAAGGAATTAAACTTTAAATATAAACATTGTTTTCTCTTTTGCCTTACTGCCTCAGCCAACAAGTTCTGCTAACTTCATCTCTATAATGGACTCCACACACATAATCTTGTATTGGTCCTTTCCCCACACATGCACTTTTTCTTCAGTCCAAGTCATCACTATCCCTTATCTGTTGTTTAGGAAAGCAACACTTTCCTAAAAAGGTCCTTGTCTTTTCCTCCATCCCTGCTATAGTTTAGGTTTCTCCGAGGACTCAGAGTAACCTACCTACATATAAGCTGGATCAGGTTATTGTTCCAAAGAATTGCACATGACCTTATTTGTACCTGTCACCCTACATCTGAAAATCTGCCCCTTGTGCTCCCTAGAGCCTACATTCATTGCCCATTTGGCTTCCCCCTACATGGTCCATAATCTTTCTTGCTTTAAGATCAATTAGCTGTTCTAGTAGCTGGTGGTCATTTTTGTGAAATCTGTGTGACTTACTATTCATCAGTGATCTCACCTAAAATGTTAATTTGGCAAAAACCATATCCACCTCAGTAATGTGCCTCCAAAGTCACAGACACCACCAAGCAACTTGCTTTATTTATTTCATCACATGCATTATACAAAAACTTTCTTTTAAACCTTGGTTTACTTTCTCTTTTCCAATGTATTTTTATTGAATTTTTGAGTACTTCATGCAAAACATTAATCATCTTTATACCATCTTTATACCCCCTCCCTCATCTGCCCTCCCCCATAGTCCCCCCCCACTGGATTTCATGCATTCTGTCATATATGTTAAGGCTTATCTGATCAATTTTGTTTGCCCACATGTTCCTCAGGGCAAATTCATCCAGTGGAATCTAGTCAGCCTATCTACAGTATATCCCTTAAAAAGGGTCAAATCTCCCTCACCCAGCAATAATCAGCTGCCAATCGTTCTTCAGCTGCCCATTTCAATAGTTCTGTGCTGGTGTTTTGTCTGATTGAGTTTGATGGGTCTGTTCATGCTTACACCATTGGTACAGGTTCATGGAAGGAAGTTTCCAGAGGGCTGGAAGACTCTGTCTCCTTATGATCATACATCAGCCCTCACTATTACAATCTTTCCTCCCCTTCTCTGCAACGGACCCTGAGCCATGGTGGGTGAGGTTCAATATACGAGTCCTATCCAGGGACACGGTTTTTGCAGTTTCTTATTCTCTACACTATGGGCAGTTGTGATACATTATAGTCTGTTGTATGAGGAAGCTTCACTCATGAGATCGAAAGATGCATTAGTATTCTCTCCACCCCTCTTCCACTATGTTCTGTGAGTCTTAGATGTAGAGGTTCCTTTGAGATGTGCCTCTTAAGGCCTGACATCTCTCAGAGACTTACTCTCTATGTTACCAGTTGTGGAAGTCTATAATAGTCCCCATCTGTTGCAAAAAGAAGCTTCTTTGATGAGTGGTGAATGGTGTGAAATACCAGAGGGAATATATTAGCTCAGAAACCTTTTGAAAAATATACATACAATATGTGAATATGAGTGTGATGTATACTTGAAGGCTATATAACAAGAAACACAGTGCCATATAGGAGAAAACTCTCTGTGAGATGTTGGTCACAGTAGTCAAAGAGACTCCCCATATAACATAGGCTATTGCCACAGGCCTCAATTACTGCACAGAACTTGAAGATAAGACTCTATTGCTGAAGACAGGACATGCTTCAGATCCAGGACATGGAGCAATGGAGCTCGAACTGACCTGGAGACTTCTTCCATAAAAATTAGCTCTCATAGTTCTGGAAGATGCTATGCAAGCTGATAAGGAAGAAAATTAAACAGTGACCCTACCCCAACTTTAAAGGCTAATAACCACAACAATTACCAGCACAATAAACCATGATGGTGCAGTAATGCCACTTTTATCTTGGGGATGAGCAACAGCTATCTGACTAGACTTAAAGTCCTGTCAATGAGAGGAACTCATGTGTGGGACTGTGAACACAGCCAAATATACAAGGCTGGAGCGGTCATAGATACTAGGGAAAACCCTACCTGTCATATCCCCAGACAAATACAATTTATTACTGCATGCTAAATATGGATCCCTGTATTTACAGACTTGGTTTCTCTTAAAATTATCTTCCAAATCAAAAAAAAAACAGACTTATATTGAACCATGAATTGTACAACATGTGTGCTGTCTCTCCTCCAAATTTCTAGGAATGTCTATAATGTAATTATAATTATGCAAAAATGTATATATATATATATATTCACCAGATAAATACATTAATAGACCAAATTTCTAGCTGAAAATACTAACATTTTCATTTGAAAATTTTAATGTTTGAAAAATAACCTATAAAATGAACATGCCCAGCCTTAAAATTCACATGATATTTTCAAGAATGGATTTTGACATGCCAGAAAGTAGAAAGACTGAATGGCAAAGAAAACTGTGAGTATACAGTGTAGCTAAATATACATCACAGGTAAAGCTTCAGTGATTAAAATTCAATGAAGTAAATGCAGTAACTGACAGCTATGACAAAAGTGTGAAATTTCGCACATCTTACAGCAGCAGTTCACATTAATGAGGAAGAAATGACTAATCATGTCATTCGATGAAATGGATAAAGATTTAAATTAAAAACTATGCTAACTCACAGGAAGAAATTTTCCTAAAATAAATTTCTGACACTACCAGTATCAAATGATTAAAATCAAACTACTGCATCAGCCTTTCACTCTGGATACCCTCTTGTTTCCCAGCGCATTTTGTATATGTGTGGAGTCATGTGAATGTGTTTCGATAAACAGAATGTGTGAACAATGTGGTTTCTGCTGATTCTGAGGCAACAAACACAGCATTGAAGAAATGTCTCTCATTACTTAGATATTGAAAAATGATATTCTTGAAATCCTCAAAGGGAAGATCTTCTGCTAGTTGGGTCCACAGAGTTACCACTTTGTCCCTGAACCGGGATTTATTTATGTTATAAATAACTTCTCAGGCTGGAGAGATGGCTCAATGGTTAAGAACACTGAGTGTTCTTGCAAAAGATCCGGGTTCAGTTCCCAGCATGGCAGCTAACAACTGTCTGTAACTCCAATTCCAGGGATCCAGCATACTCTTCTGTCCTCTGCGGGCTTTGCACAACATGGGTGCACTTACATACATGCAGGCAATACATGCATACACACAAATAAAAATAATAAAAATAGCTTCTATTTTTAACCACCAAAATTAAAAATTTATTGACTTGAGTGGTGGAGATGGGGTTAGCAGCTATGGCATCAAGGCCAGATCCAATCCTCTTTTATTTTTTTAATATTATTTATTATACATTTTTTATTTTATGTGTTTGAGTATATTGCTTGCATGTAGGTGCACCTGTGTTGTGCAATACCTGTGGAAGTCAAAAGAGGGCATTGGATCCCTGAATCTGGAGTTATGGAGGGTTGTTAGCTGTTACATGGGTGCTGGACATCAAACTTGGGTCCTGTAAGAGCAGCCAATACTCTTAACCACTGAACAACTGATTTTTTTACCTTATCTTCATTTTTTTATGGTTGTTCCCATAATTCTCCCAAACTTCAGTTTATTTTACATGCTCAGTGTTGAATCTGAGTCACTTTTTTATTCACTGAACAATTTAAGATCATTTCAGAAAAGATAAGAACTTCTGAGTTTTAATCACTATTATACATAATAATGACATCTTTAAAAATAGTTTATTGAATTTTTGTGCATTTCATAAACAATATCTTAATCATTTTTATACCCCTGCCCACTGAGCCCCTCCCATAGCCCCCCACACTGGACTTCATGCATTCTATAATTTGTGTTAAGGCCTATCATGTTAACTTAGTGTCCCCATAAACCAGAGTATTTTGGCGCTTCTATGCTCACAATGTAACATTCTTACCTTATTTTACATCTTATAACAATAAATGATATAATAAAATGAAGCCTACCTAGGTTTAGATGGGTAGAGTTAATTACATATTCTATATTTATTTTCCTGTGGACAGATACATACACACATTCCCCTCACAAATCTGAGATAGCTCAGCAGTTAAGAGCACACACTGCTCTCACAGAGGACCCCAGCTTTGTTCCTCGAACCCACATCAGGGGACTCACAACCCTCTCTAACTCAAGCATACCTGTGGGATCAGACACTTCTACAGGCACCTGTGCTCACTTCTTTCACTTGTATACACACACACACACACAATTAAAATAACAAAAATTAAAAATAATGAGTGCGTTACAATTTTTAAATAGTTCAAAATATATCTATGGTCTATTGAGGAATGATTATTTTTTCATAATAGGAACAATATACACAATGGAGTTCTCTCAATATTATTGTATTTCTACTCTTCTTTATAAATATGGGTACTTACAATACTATTTTATTCACTTATTTTTCCAATTGTAATTTTATGTCTCATTTCAAAACGACTCGGGTAACATTCTAGCTAGAAGTGATAGGTTCTTTTTTTTTGACCCTTTGCTACCTAGACTTAAGTTTTGTGTTTGTGGCATCAATGTGAACTTTTTTCAGAAAAGGAATTCAAATGTAATAACACTTTTATTTTTCTTCCAATTTCTTTCTTCTAAAGAAGTTCAAAACATATTCTGTACATCCTTCTGTAGATTAATTAAGAATCTGGATCAAAGTGAGCAGAACTGTGGCGCTCAGAAGCTACTGAAGATTATTCAAGCCAAAACTATTGCTGCCTCTCACAAAACAGAAGAATCTTCAATCATGTCTGCTAGATAATGTACCAGGATGATGTCCAACCACAAAGTAAGCCTAAAGCATCCATTCAAAGTGTTCTTTTTTAAATGTGGGGTTTCCAGAATCAGATGGTAAGTGCAAGGTGAGCACAGTTTAAGGACTCTATACATACCAGCTACAAAGTAGAAAATAAAGGTAAAACTTTAAAGTGTATTATCATCTCAGTCATCTATAATCTTAAAGAATGGCTAAATATAGCAATTCAGATAGAAAACGAATAGTGAGAAATAGGCCATGAACTCTCTCTAAAAAGTGGGATGTGCTGGCAGAATATATCTGCTCAGAACCCTTCTCAAAGCCCCAATGACTTCTTTATTCCTCAGACTGTAGATGAGGGGGTTCAAAGCTGGGGTGACAATTGTATAGAACACAGAGATGATATTGTCTTGCTTGGTACTATGAAAGGAGCTTGGCAGAACATACATGAATGTGGCAGCCCCATAGAACATCCCAACCACAGTCAGGTGGGAAAAGCAAGTGACAAGAGCTTTCTTCTTCCCTTCATTTGAGGGCATGTGGAGCACAGTGAATAAAATCAATGTGTAGGAGGTAACAATGGCAGACAGAGGGAGCAAGAGGAATGTCACACCTGTCACATAAACCATGAGCTCATATTGGGAAGTATTTTCACAAGACAACCTCAGCAAAGGCAAGATCTCACAGAGCAGGTGTCTGATTTCCTGGGACATGCAGAAAGGGAAATGCATCGTGTACACAGTATGACCTATGGCAGTCAGAGATGCCAGGATCCATGATGTGGACACCATGAGCCAGCAGACCTTTGGATTCATGAAGATCGTGTAGTTCAGAGGATGGCAAATGGCCACATACCTGTCATAGGCCATGAAGGCCAAAATGAGGTCCTCTGTACTTCCCAGCATCAATGCCAGAGTCATCTGAAGAGCACAGCCCCCAAAAGAGATGCTGTTGTCTCTGAGTAGAAAATCTACAACAGCCTTTGGAGTGACAACTGATGTGAAGAGAAGATCAATGAGCGACAGCTGTCTTAGCAGGAGGTACATGGGCACATGCAGCCGGGCATCCATTGTGATGACCAGGAGCAGCAGTCCATTGCTGGTCAAGGCCAAGAAGTACATGGCTGTGATTGTAGCACACAGCAGTTCAGGAGAGCTACTGCCATCCAGAATCCCCACTAAGATGAAGCCAGTTCCAACGGTGGAGTTCCAGAGCTCCATACTTCTGGGTCTTCTTTGTTGCCTAGAAAACGACAGATTCTCTGTGAGAGCCTCTTTAAGGGAATTCAACCAACATTTGAGTTGCTCCAGGCCATTATGGGGGCCAAAAAGGAATATTATTCAATATTTTTCCTTCACTTAAATAAATGTGTCCCTTAATTTCTGAATATCATAATTACAAGCCATCAGCTAAACTGCCGACAGGAATGTCAAGAATTGCTCATCATGGATACTCTCCTTTAGGTAAGGCATCAGAGAGAATAAGCCAGATTAAAAGAGCTCTCATCTCATTAAATGACAGTTGAAATTTGTTTGAAATCTAGCTTTTTCAGTCTTAAATCTGATTTGGGTTGTGCCGGAGTCCAGCTCCAGCTGAGTCCGGGGCTGAAGGGGTGAAGGTAACTGCGGCGGTAGAAATGACTGTACCAGAAACCACAATTGCAGTTCTAGTAGAGGCTGTTGACTGACCATCTCGGGGGAGGTCAGCCCGAATATCTTTTACTTCTCTTCTTCTGAAAGCAGCCTTCTACAACCTTTATTTATAATTAGAAAGT
>NW_008354494.1:319070-336279 GCF_000622305.1 Nannospalax galili
TATTCCCCTTTATTGTACTCCTTCTTCCCTTTTGCTATTTTTTCTGAATGTTTTGTATTCTTTGAGTCATATGATTATTTTCTCTATTTCAATATCCTTTATTATTTTGTTGCCATTTATCTTTAAGGGCTTTTTGAATCACTTTTAGTCTTTGTAAAAGAATAGGCAATTTTTCTTCAGAGGTCATGCACCACCAGCTTTTTACTGACTTAGCTAATTTTTCTATCTAGGAAGGAGTTTCCCTAAGCCAAATAGTTTTTCCTTATATCAAACTTTAGTCTCAGTAGTTCCTCGTTTAGGGTTAAAGTCATAAACTCCTGTAAAAGGCAGCAGGGCATCTATTGCATGCTATCTTTTCCTTTTGGGGGAAACCAAGCCTCATTATTAATCACAAATACAGGTCCAAAAGAGGTCATAGTCATAGGAGGAAGTCATCTATCTTATTACTTTCATTTTGTTTCAGTAACATAATAATTCTGCTAAAGGCAGAGATTTCCCCGGCTTAGTTTCCCATTCCATCATCAGGTTGGTTATCAGAATACTTAAAGAAGAGAATGTTATACAAATGACAAAAACCAGGAGTAACTGGGGAAGGGATGTCCACCAAAAGAGCCGTGGTCATCGGCTTTCGGCTGGAACTTTTTCAAACAGCACCCTTGTCAAGAACCACGGAATTCTTGGAGCCAGCAGGGTTGTCGATTCATGTTTTAAATTTCTACTCATTAAAACCTCCCTGCCATATTTAAAAAGTCTTCCCCAGGTGTTTGACATTATTTCCTGGGCTGGTGGAACCTGTAGCATTCAGAAGCAATTCTGGACTTCTGGACCACTTGAAGACTATACTCACCAACCATTGTCGCCTCTTTCAAGCATATATTGCTTCTCTTTGATGGAAGAAAACCTCTGCGTTGAGAACTCACAGCAGCCCTCCACACAAGTAGACTCAGCTACTTTACATAGTTTAGCAATGCCAGGAAGCACGCCGCCTCTGCCGAACCCTACATCTAAACAATATTACTGATGAAATGACTTGGGAAGAAGGAATACTGAAAGGGAGGGGATGTAACAGCAATCACATAGTCTGCTGCTGTGAATGAAGATCTCTCACATTTGTGTTGAAGGATTTGCTCTCTAGGAGAGCAGGGACCAACTCACACTGTATTTTTTGTTCCTCTTGTATGATTTATATCTGTTTCCCCTTTCTTTTATTGATGTTACCATTCTAGCTATTAGAGTTGGTACCTTTAAGTGGTAGGATCGTGAAAAACTGAGGTTAGAGGTCCTATATGATCTAGTTCCTTTCATTCATACTGTCAAAATTTACTATATAGTTACAATATACCGGGTACTGTGCTCGATTCAAGATTAACTGCACGGATGTGTGAAATGCTGTATAAAAACCTATAATGTCAAATGATGATTGATAGGTGAGTGAAAATATGACAATGAGGGGCTGAAGAGATGGCTCAGCAGTTAAGAACATTGACTGCTCTTGCAGAAGACCTAGGTTCAATTCCCAGCACCCACATGGCGGCTATGAACCATCCTTAACTCCAGTTCCAGGGGAATCCGAAGCCCTCTTCTGACCTCTGCGGCATTACATGACATGGGTACACTCACATACATGCAGGCAATACACTCATACACATAAAATAAAAATAAAATAAAATATGACAATGAGACCATGCTCAGTGATTAAGAGCACCGGCTGCTCTTGCATAGGACTTGGGTTATATTTCAACACCCACATGGGGTCTGACTACCATTCATAACACAGGTGTGGAAGATACGACATCCTCTTCTGCCCTCAAAGGGCACTCCATGCAGGTATTACGCTTACATACATGCAAGCGAAATTTATGTATGTAAAATAAAAATAAATAAAAGTTTCAAAAGAAACACTTCCTGCGGTGGTGGTATGTAAGCTGTAAGCTGAGGATGACTAGGAGTTGGCTCAGCCAAGAAAGTCAGGGAATAATCAAAACTGAGAAGTGGGGTAGTGCAGCAGATGTGGAGTTCTGCACTGCAGCATGAGGCTGTTCTCCACCTATTTTTCCTGTAGTGAATTTTAGGCAGAGTCAGCTAAAGAAATAACTTATTTAAGTAATGTCTCATCATTCATTAGATTTGCCACCAGTCCTCCTGCTTCATGATACCAAAACTGTATGTTTTTTACCTCAAAAATATGAAGTAGAATATTAGTTTTGTCTGCTGACAATAAATAGACAATTAAATACCAATTCTGTGAAGGAGATATGTACCCGCAAAAGCACTTGCGCTCAATGAATTAAAAATGAATATTCTGTCATATATGTTAAGTCTTATCCGGGTCAGCATTTATATCCAGATGTCCCTTGGTGCAAGTTCATCTGCTGGAGTGTAGTCACTATATCTAGAGTCTGCTGGGGGGGGGCTATGAGGGTCTGGGGGGGGTTCCAAATTTGTTTAAGATGTATTATATGAAATGCACAAAAACTCAATAAAAATCAGAGGAAAAAAAATGATTAATTTTTAAAACTTGGAGAAAAATGGTAAGAAAATAATTAGCAGGACATATTTTGACAGCTTCAAAGAGAAGATAGAAGCATTATTAAGTAAGCTAACTAACCTGAACTCTATATCCTACCTGCCTGCTTCATCCCTCTGAACCACAGCTCCTGCTGTCCCTCCTCCTCTGTTCATTGCTCCTTTCCTCTACCCTCTAAGAAGAAAGGTCAGGAACCTCATTCTGGGTCAGCAGAGGAGACAGTTATAGATTTTTTAAAAACTGCTGGTGGTATATTGGACTGCACCCCAAGAGCTGTCAGCACAGGCTGAGGTGGGTATAGGCTCATCAATTTCATGGGAATGGTAGAGGAAACTGAGGAGATAAAGCTACAATTTGTGGAAATTTTTTCCATAATTTCTGTCCTCTGTGTCACTGCTAATTATATTTCAATTTTAAAACTAATTTCAGTGGGGTTTTCTGTACTATTTTCAATATCAAGCAGGCATGTAGAGGGGAGACATTCAACTGATATTAAATAGCTCTGTTTTGAGGGTACTATTGATTTAGTGGTCCTCCTCTGTCTCTAGGAGTCCAGGAAAATCCAGCCATAACAAGGTAAATACTGAAATTTTATCAGGTACTTAGAAATATATTGGGTAAGAGCTATCTAGTGTTACACAATGATCAGGCACTGAAAGAACTATTAGGTAAGGTTTGATTACTGTTATAAATGACAGCTGGTGTCACCACATATAAAAGCTGTTGTGTGCATAAGGCAAGCAGTCAATAAATATCTGAGTCAGAAACAAGAGAATCTCATAACAGACTGCCAAGGCATTGGCTCTGTATCTGGATACAAAAAGCCAACATACACATTTGCCTAAATAAGAAACAGAGCCCTTACCTCCAAAGGCAAAAGACACAGATTCCCGACTACACCAAATACCCTGGAATTCTTTGGAGGATGAAGAAGTTCTAAGTGTGAAGGAAAAGAGGTTATTCTCTTGGCCGGATGGGATGGAGATTTGTGTGTAGCCATCTATATGATCAAGGTGCAAAGGCTCCTCTAGTCGCTAGCATTGTTAATCCTCTCCTGGAGGGAGATGGATACAGATAATGGCTAAGAATTCAGCATGGGGATCCTAGGGAAGCAAGAGACACAATCCCTCAGCATGCCTCCCATCCACTCTACATGGGAAAGTCAGATGAATCCAGTAAATCAGGTTTTTATATCGCTTCTCCTGAACTGGTCCACTCTATAAGATAAATGCAGGAGGAATTTGGAGAAAGAGGTACAGGCAGGGCTTGTCAAAGATGACCAACCATTTAGCCTCTTTGTCACTGGAGCAACAGAAAATCACAGATTGGTCCTCAGGGAGGTTTGGCAGTGTCATCCTCCCAGGCGACATGACCTCCTCTGAAAATGCTGCTCCTGGAAAAGCGAATTTTAATGAATCCTCTCAGGCATCTCCCCTGGCCTGCCATTTCTGCATACTTCACACATTAAATTAACTGTGGGTTCTGAGGATGAGTTTCCTCCCACACCATGGACTTGCTCAGGAGCTTACTGACTAAAGAGATCCTAGAAACTGACCCAAGCATCATTGGACCTCTGTGCAGCCTCTGTCATGTTACAAAGGGTGTGTAGTGGCCTCTGTGAGGCCTCTACTCCCCACTTCCTTCCTGTGTTTCTTGTACCGGTTTCAGGGAGTGAAAACAGTACACCTGCTGAACCTAGTCTGTATTCAGTAATACTGATTTACTGAAACAATCCATTCTGTTCCAACTCTCTGTTTCTCATTTGTACCCTCTCAATCATATGATCATGTGGGTCTGACCCCATGAAGTTTGTGAATAGAGGGCTCACCTGCTGAGTGCACTCATCTGAGCCCTCATCTCTCACACAATTTTTTAACTAATATTTCTCCTTCCCCTGTTCCCCTTTATTCACTTATTTTGCCAGTAAATTTTTAGAACTTTCTCTGAAGAGTCCATAGTTTTATTTCAACTTTAAGAAAGTGAAAACTAAGTTTGTCCTTGAGTAAAGGAAACAATGCAACAAATTATTATACAAATACGACAGAGGAAATATGACTATTTTTTTTCATCATTAGGAAGGCAACATATCCAAAAGAAAGTATATTAGTTAGAATTCCATTACAATGAAATATGTGAGAAATTTTCCATTTTTTAAAAATGTGTATGTGTTTTACCCGCATGTATCTGAGTGCACCATTATGTGTAATGTCCACAGAAGCCAGAGGATGACGTTGGAGCCCCTGAATCTCGAGTTGTTGATGGTTGTTAGCTGCCAGTGCTCTTAATTACTGAACCATTGCTCCAGCTCCAAGAAATTTTCTTAAAAAGAGTACAGTTTTAGCCACTTTTGAAAGAGATGTATCTTTGCTCTGAAAACTGTTATTGAGTACGTTAAAGCTGTAATGAAATGCTTCTTCTAAAAAAAATTTTTTTAAGTAAAAAATAAATGTGTACAGTTGGGACAGGGAATTTAGTTCAGTAACTAAGTATATAGTTCAGTGTAAGATTACATATACAAGGCCCTAGTTCAAAGGCTCCTCTAATCGATGTAATGATCAGGTAGAAGAGAGAAAAGGACAAAGTCACACAGTCATCAAGGACAACACTCTGTTTACATAAGGACTAGTCTCCATCTACTGAAGGCTGTATTAACTCTCAGTAGCACCCCTCTGCTGATGCAAACTTTAAAAGTGAACATTTGGGGGATGTTTCATATTCAAACTATACCATGATGTTTTGTATCTGTTAAATATAGGAGCAGTGCTGTTCATAATAGAACAAGGGTTAGAAGCAGCCCTGGTGCATACTAGCAATGAAGTAGAAGAATAGCAACACAAAGAGATACTGCACAGACATCAAAGCAAGAAACCAGGAAGGCTACATACTTGCCATTATTTGAAAGTTATTTATTTCAATATATTAAATATTAAAACAAAGTTATGCATATTAATTTTGCATATTTATTTTACAGATGAGGCATTAATACATGGGGGAGCTGTGGAATGAGGAAATTAACATTGCATTGCCTCATAAGTTTATCAACTGCATATAGAGAATATAAAAACTATTTTTAAGATTAAGTCAGCATTCTTTCCATAATTACATACTTGGAAGTTCACTATTGATTTCAATTCGTTTCTCAGTACAGACGTTTTTCTTTACTTTTAGCCTTGTAGCCATTTTCTTTACACACACATTCTCAGAAAAAAACTTGCTATTAATTATTCTTTAAATTCACTGTTTCCAAATTCAGAGATCATTATATTACAATTGTAGACCATGTTAGAAATATGACACTATTTTAATTCTATATCTGAAATATAAATTGTATAAAACAACAAAGTAAATTGACCCTCTGTTAAAAACATGTTTACATTTGTGATAGAAGGCTGTTGCGTTTTACAGCTCTTTTTCATAACACACTTGCATGCCCTCTTTATTTTCCTTCTTGCAAGGTTTCCAACTGCTATGGCGTTTATCATTAGCTATTGGATTACCTCTTTTTGAAGCCTTTTGTTTGTTTGTTTGAGGATTTTATGCATGCATATAATGTGCTTCTATCCTGTCTACTCCCATTTCCCTCCCTTCCAATCCCTACCTTATGCTCCCTAATTTTCCCTCCAAACTCCATTCACTGTTTTTAAACACACTTGGTCTACTTAGTGCTGCCTATATGTACATGTGTATAGAACAACCCACTGCAGTATGGGTAGTATTTCAGGGGATATATCCCTGAAGAAAATGGATTCCGCATCCCCAAGGAGTCATCGCTCCTCGCTCCTCCCCAGCTCCCCTCTCTTCCCCTTTCCCTCCTTTACTTCCTCCTTATTAGAGCCCTTTTCTGCCTTCCTGTTCCTCCTCTTTCTTTCCTCTGTCCCATTTCCACCCATAGTCCAGCCACTATTTTCTTGTTTCCCTTCTTTTTTTGAAATTTCCTTTCATTTTTTTTCTTAGATTTACCAATATTGTGTATTTTGGATAAGGAATTTGTTGGACTAGTTTGGGAAGAAATATATAAAACTTAAATTTAAAAGTAGAAGAATTTGATGCATGTGGGGGAAAGTGAACAGAAAATTTCTTCTTTGCATACCTAAAATGGTCATTGACATCATACATGACTATTTCCAAAGAACTATTTTGCAGTGATCCTTCTGAGAGCTCCTTTGACATCTTTGTTCCTCAGGCTGTAAATGATGGGGTTCAGCATGGGGGTCACTGCTGAGTAGAACACTGAAATCATTTTGTCCTTTCCAGTCATTGCTTTGGAGTTTGGCCTCATGTAAGCAAATATGGCAGAGCCATAGAAGAGAACAACCACAATGAGATGGGAACCACAGGTGGAGAAGGCCTTGAACCTCCCCTCTGCAGACTGCATACGGATCACAGTGGAGATGATGTTCCAGTAAGAGATGAGGATGAGGGAGACAGGTGCCAGGAGGATTACCACACCCATTGCAAAGATGGCCATTTCTGTGCTGTACGTGTCTGCTGAGGCCACCTTCAGGAGGGCAGGAGGTTCACAGAAAAAGTGGTTAATGATATTGTTTCCTCGATAGGGAAGACGCAATGTGAATGTGGCATCCACCAGGGACACAAATGCACCACTGGCCCAGGACCCAGCAGCCAACTGGACACACACCCAGTGTGTCATGATGGTGGAGTAGTGCAGAGGCTTGCAGACAGCCACATACCGATCATAGGACATCACTGCCAGAAGGGCACACTCTGTACACCCAACCAGAAGTAAAACAACTATTTGCATTGAGCACCCAGCAAAAGAAATGGTCTTCCTCCTCACCAGGAAGTGGATGAGCACCTGGGGTACTGTGGTTGTGGAAAAACAGAGATCAGCAAAGGACAGGTTTCTAAGGAAAAAGTACATGGGAGTGTGGAGTCTGGGGTCTGTGTGAATGAGCAGGATGATGAGCAGATTTCCCAGCACCGTCAGAAGGTAGATGAGGAGAAAGAGGAGGAAGAGCTGGACTTGGGTGTTTGGGTCCTGTGAGAGGCCCAGGAGGATGAATTCTGTCACAGAGGTTTGGTTCACTCCCATGAATGTGTATTCCTGTTTACAGAATAGCATCAATAAATAGACAAATCAGTTGTTTCAGAACATCTAAGTAATTTACATATTTTAAAATATCTTATTTTTTGTGTGTATGAGTATATTGCCTGTATATGTTAAGTACAACCATGTCTTGCAATGCCTGTGGAGGTCAGATAAAGGTGTTGGATACCCTGTAACTGGAGTTTGGGATGGTTGTTAGCTGCCATGTGGGTGTTGGGAATCAAACCTGAGTCCTCTGAATGAGCAGCCAGTGCTCTCAATCACTGAGTAATCTCTCCAGCCCCATAATTTACATATTTTATGAATGCAAAATCATGCTATTGAGTTCCATTTAACTGTTCCACAGTTCCCATATTCCAAAAGACTCAGCTTTTTTTTTCTTTTTGCTGTTTAGTCCTGACAGTGGAAGGCGGTGTTCCCTCTCTCCCTCCTTCTCTCCTTTCCATCCTCCCTCCCTCCTTCCTCCTTCTCTCTCTGTCTCCTTGCATCTTTTAGTAGCACCAGTAAGAATCATTCTGAATGTACTACATGATCAGCCGTCACCTGATCTTTCTCAAGATTGGTGAGGAGGTTATGGTGCTAATCACAGTGTATGAAAGTTTGGGAAGTAATCAAGTTGAGGTGACTTTAATAAACATTTATGTTTTATGCTCTAACATGTATGGTAACATTTATAAAGCCTGTTTTTTATTGACTGTAAAATAATCACTCTGAGAAAAGGACGGAAAGATAAGGTAAAATGATTGGTATTTAGTGAACCTTTCAATTAGCCAAATCCATTTATCTCCAACATAAACAGTTCTTTGGATTATGAGTAAAAACAGCTGTGTACTTGTCTATTGCACTCAGCATCCTTCAAATATCCAGCCATCTATCTCCTACATACTTTTACCTCTCTGCACAGGGTCCTTTATCAATAGTCACACTAATTATCATCTATTGGTATTTCCTGTTATCTGTCATTATTAACAGTTGCATTACATTCACCTTTAGTCCTCTTGAAATACATAAGACATGGTTTTTATTATTCCTATATTTCAGGAAAATAAGTGACTCAAGAGTAATCTTGAACTGGCAAGTGTCAGTCTTTCTGGCTCTTTCTGTATCTTTAATTTGTCTTCTTTCTTCCTTAAACAAGGCGAAAGCCTTGTGCAGTCTGTCTGTGGCCCACATTCACTCCTTGAAGAAAAGCTCACATTCCCCCTGAATCTATAGGATTTTAGAGCTAATCTGCCTGGAAGAGTTATCAATAAACACAGTAAACGTCTGAGCATGCTTTCAGTTATTTTCCACGTTTTAGGTTATGTTACCCAGTAAGAAATAGGAAGTACTAATCAAATAGAAACTGAGAACTAAAACAAACATGATGTTCAGATAATTTTATTGTGTAAATTTTTAAAATAATATCCAATTCTAAGTGGAATTTTAGTCTTACAAAAAGTGATTACTGAAATATTCTTGGGCTAATATCTATAAACATAAACAATTGGAAATATAGTTAAAAATCTTTCTACGCTTAAATTTACACAAGGCTTTAAAGAGGATTTAGCACATGACTGAAATTTGTCTAGATGAATAATTGATAAAAAAGAGAGTATAGAAAAGTCTAAAAATAAAGGGACATGACCTCCCTGATAAAAAATATATTTTCATTTTCTCCTTATTAGCCTTATATATGCTGAGATGTCATAAAATTTGATCAACATAATATAGTATATTATATATGTTATAGCACAAATATGCTATAATACATAATGTGTAGAGACATATATACAGCATATATACTTTCCATGGATAGTTCAGAATGCACTATGTATTCTAATATATCCTAATGGTAACATATTTATATACATATTTATGCACATACATCCTTGGATATATAGTAGGATAGCAATATAGTAACATAGCTAAAATATTTTATATGATATAATGTAGTATTTATTAAAATGTTTTCTAGATAAGCATAGTATCTTAATTATATCACTTATTACCTTTATGGAAAACTATATGGTATTTTCTAAATATTTTTAAAATACTACATGTTAAAACAGTCTGAATGGCTATGCACCAAAAACAGATGTAGGGAAAGGTGAACACTTTTTCACTTTTGGTGGAAGTGCAAACTGGTGCAGCCACTATGGAAATTAGTGTGCATGTTCCTCAAAAAGTGAGGAATAGGTTGATGTCACTCAGTGAGGAATAGATTTATATCACTCATGAACATATTTCCAAAGGTTGTTCATTCTCCTACTACAGAGATACTTGCTCATCTATGTTCATTGCTGTTCTATTCACAATAGCCAGGAATTAGAAAGTACCTACATGTCCATCAACTGATGAAATGATACTGAAAATATGGCTCATTTGCACAATAGAATAAAATCCAGCTGTAAAGAAAAATGAAATTCTGAAAATGGATAATAAAATGGAGCTTGAAATGAGCATTCTGAGTGATGTAACCCAGACCAGAAACATAAATGCCACAAGTCTCTCATATTTGGATGCTAGATTTGAATATTTAGATATGTACATTTAAAGTGAAAACTAGTAAAGGGCCATGTGGAGCCCAGAACAAAATTTACAAATACTTATTAATAAAATACAATATATCAATTTTGATCAGTTTGGCATTTAGTTTATTAGTTTGCATGTAATAACAAATGTACTAATATAAAACTTTAGTCTTGCAATTAGTTCTAAAAGAGAAATTGATATAAGTACAAAATGAGAAATTAACATTTGCCCAAAATTAAAAAGATGCAAATAACCGTATTAAGGTTCCTTGGAAAACAATCATCAAACCAGAGGAAAAGAGTGTGGCACAGCTGCTCAACCCACAGAAACATCCTGCTAATTAAAAGTGGTGACCCTTGGGAAGTGGTAATCTATAGAGAACAAGGAAAATAGCTGAGGACAGACTTTCTCATTTGTACGGTTATTTAATAATGTGTTAATTTACAATTTAGTCTACATATCCTAAGTAAAAAGAGAGCTTATTTTTAAATACCTCAATGTCAGGAATGGACTACCTCTCAGTGGTTGACCAGGTAGGTGTCTCATAGACCCGCAAACAATACTGACCATTTCCCTTGCTCATTACCAACAGAATTGAATGGTAAGACCCTATTGCTGAAGAGTCTACATACATGAGCTGTAGAAAACACAAGGAGAAATCAACCTGGTGCTGACCTCAGAGCCTCATCTTTACTGTCTAGCATTCATAGTGTAAGATGGTTCTGTGCAAGCTAACAGAAGGAAAAAAATAACCATCAACCTTATCCAGCTGTGAATCCTGTGAACTACAATAACCCCTGGTCTGGTGAGATATGTCCATTGGTACAATAGTGACACAAATATTATGGGAGTAACCAACCACATTTTAATTAGATTTAAGGTCAATGTCCTAAGATGGAGTCCATATATGACACTGATACTAGGCTTAAGAACCTGAGTGTAAACAGGTCACAGGATGTAGGGGAAAACATACTAGTTTTCTATTAAATAACTATCATATTAAGCTGACCCTTAATGACTTATTGTTATACTCATAGATTAATGAATTCTCTCAACATTCACCAGAACTTTCCTCATGCAACAGATGTTGATTACCATAGAAACCCATGGCTGACCACGGTGCAGAGAACAAGAGGCTGCAGAGTGTTCCTCCCTTACTAGGACACATATTTTAAACTTATGCCCTCAAGGATCAGACACCATTGCAGAGGAAGGTACAGAAAGATTATATGAGCCAGAGGTGGTGAATGACCACAAGAAGCAGAGTTTTCCAGACAGCTTGTTAGTTACTCGTATGAACTCACAGCAACAGTGACAGCCTACACAAGTACCATGAAAGCTCAAACCAGAAAAAGAAAAATCAGCATAAACATGAGGAAGTAAGAATTTCCAACCCCACCAAAGAAAACTGCAGCAACAGATGTCTGTTGGGAGGTGCAAAGAATGTATTCTTAGTAAGTTAATCAGGCTCCAGTGGATGGACCCACAGTGAAGGACATTTGAGGACACAAATTATATATAACAGACTAGATAGATAGATGATAGATGATAGATAGATAGATGACAGATAGATGATAGATAGATAGATATAGATAGACAGATGATGACTACACACACACACACACACACACACACAAAAGTACATATGTTGGGCAGGGGTCTGTAAGGGGAGGTGCCAATAGGGGAGGGGATCTAAATACCATTGAATTATACTGTTCAATATTGCAAAAATTCAATTTAAAAAGAAAACACAAAATATTTAAAATAGAAACAGGGAGTAGAGAGAATACTAATACATCCCTCAACTCTCATCAGCTAAGTTTTCTCATACAACAGAAAGTACATATGTTGGGCAGGGGTCTGTAAGGGGAGGTGCCAATAGGGGAGGGGATCTAAATACCATTGAATTATACTGTTCAATATTGCAAAAATTCAATTTAAAAAGAAAACACAAAATATTTAAAATAGAAACAGGGAGTAGAGAGAATACTAATACATCCCTCAACTCTCATCAGCTAAGTTTTCTCATACAACAGAGTGTGATACACAGAAGGCCACAGTTGGCCATAGTTTAGAGAATAAGAGGCTGCAGAGACATGTCCCTGGGTAGGACTCCTGTGTTAAAACTCATCCACTCATTACTCAGGGACCATTGGGGAAGAGAACATGGAAAGAGTGTAAGGGCCAGGGCTGGTGCCTGAGCATAAGGAAATAGAAGTTTTCAAGTCACTAGGACTTGCTTTCAGGATGCAAAGACCCATGCTGATTCAATCAGACAAAAACCCAGCAAAAAGCTGGAGCTATGAGCAGCAGGCCCCAGCTTGGCAACTGATTACTGGGGGATAAGAAAGCATTCTTTAAAAGATTGATTCAAGATAGGCTGACTAGACTCCAGTGGATGAGCTTGCACAAGGGACATCTAGGTAAAAATGCTTGACAGGATAAGCTTGAACATATATGACAGAATGCATGAAATCCAATAAGGGAGTTGTGGGGGGATGTGAATGGGGAAGAGGTCTAAATTTGATTAAGATCTATTATATGAAATGCAGAAAAACTCAATAAAAATATTTTAAAATCTCATTATGTAAGGCTGGAGAGATGGCTCAGCAGGTAAGAAGACTGGTTGTTCTTGCAAAAAGACCCAGGTACGAATCCCAGCACTCACATGGCAGCTAATAACTGTCTGTAACTCCAGTCCCAGGGCATCCGACAGCCTCTTCTAGCCTCCTGATAGACACGGATACACTTACTTACATGCAGCTGGCAATGCTGCCGGGCAGAGGGATCCGCGGACCTGGAGAGCTCAGCAGCCTGGGGCCCTGGCATCGCCGAGCCTTGGCCTCCAGTGCAGGCAGCTGGCCAGGCCACGTGGCAGTCAGATTAAGATAAAACGATGTCCTCAAACCTAAAATACCTTTCCTTGGGAATTTTGGTCTTTCAGACTACCAGTTTAGTTCTAACCACACGGTATCCAGGACTTTAAAAGAGGAGGGTCCTAGTTATCTGTCTTCTATAACAGTGGTTGTTCCTGAATTTTTGAAGATAATGGCCTGCATCTTTTTAGTCTACAAAGACAGTAACGCCTTCTGATTCTCAAGAGCTTGATTCCAAGGAGCTTTCGGCTGGCTCTCAGTTTGTAGGCCTCATGGCAGTTCTCACAGCGAGTTTTTCAAGTGGCTTTGATGGAGTTTATTTTGAGAAAATCTTAAAGGAAGCAAAGCAGTCGGTATGGATAAGAAACATCCAGCTTGTGTCTTTTTCCTTGGAGCCATCCTTGTAAAAGCAGCTCCTTTTCTATAAGGTTATGATCCCAAACCTTCAGGAAACTCCACTAAAGCGTAGTCACGTACTGTCATTATCTAGTTTTCACGATGGTGCCCTAGGAATCGCAACACTAATCTTGCACAGAGGACTTCTCCAGGTTCTGTGAAGATATCATCATGCTAAACCTGATTGTACTGTTCAAATGGTTTGAAGTGTACAAGCTTCAGCATTAAATATGTATACACCATCTGGAAATCAAACTTGAAATTATTTCCAGGGACTAGGATTAGAAGGAATGCTGGGAGGAAACTTGAAGTTTAAGTTTATAAAGAGTTTTCCTTTTTGATTGCTGCAGAATTGTCCTATGCACTCTTTGCAAGAGCACACAAATGTCAAACACCACATGGAATATTCAAAGCTTGAAACTTACAATTGCCTATAAAGCTGTGAAAAAACAAATATGATTTTAAAACATTTTGATGTATTTGAAATTTTTATATTCATACAGAAGATTGCTATGCAAATATTGGTAAATGTTATTTGTTCAATTATATAAAATATTCTGGGTCTGATTTGTCATAGAATAAAATTCATATTTAAATTTAGTGCATAGAGAATCTATTTCTCCATGTATATTTTCAGACCCCTTAGTGCTCTGAGACAGCTGAACGCAATCCAACTTCCTATGCCGCAGAGCCAGTGACTCTTACACTAGTGGAGCTTTATCCTTAGTTTCCTAGTGTACTTCTTTTCCATAAATAAGAGAAATCTTTAACAGTACCTTAAGCTGAATTTGTGTGTGTTGTCATTAAAATTTTTAAATTTTAAATTTTAAATTTTTAAATTGAATTTAAAATGATCAAATATACATTTAATGTTTGAAAATAATTATTGTCTATTTCCATGTGGAGAAATCTGAACTATCGAGCATATACTGAATACAGTATAAAATTTTTAAATGGAGAATTTACTCATTGATCTATAGCAGAAATGTTCTTTAATCTGTAACTTTTGGCAGAAATAACAACCAAAAAATAGTAGTACACATGAGCGACCAAGAGCAAACTGACTTTCTTACAGACATTCCCTGCTGCTGTGCTGCATTCTTCCAAATGGCATCTAACTTTTAAGTTCAAAGGCTACTTAGGAGAATTGTTTGGGTCTCTCATAAGCCTGCTATCCCCAAGAATACTCCAATCATGTGACTGGAAGAGGTGGTTAAATTCTGAATTCCCTTTCTGTGTCCCCATAAGAGCTGCTGGGAAGGAGCCACCATTTGCTTAAGTAGTGGGTTTTCTTTCTTTTTTAACACTGGAGATGAGGGTGCAAATTATATGACCTATTTAATAAGCTGATTCAAAGAAGAGAGGAGATATTAGAAATAGTAAGATGAGGTGGGAGGCAAAAATGCTTTCTATACTTGGACTGTAGATTTAATTATTGACTATAGGCAGAATTACCTATTGAGTATGAGAAGTATTTTACTTTATTTTTTCATTTATATTGTATATATTTTAAAAATCTGTTCTAAGAACAGATAAGATATAAAACCTTTATAAGATATAAAACCTATAAAAAGAAAACTATTTTTGTGTAGTTCAAATGGATTTTGTTAAATAGGGTTTTCTCAAAAGTACCATTGTTGAGAACTACTGAGTACAGTTGGCTAGTTGAAATGACTGTTGTACTTTGCTAATGCAAACACAGTTACAGGCCTAATCAACTCCGTTCAGAGTTTTAAAGTACTTAAAATTACAAGATGTTTAAAATAAGTTTGCTGGTGATAACAAAATGATTCTAAGCAAATTTTCTGAATGCCAGATTTATGATTTTCAATGGCTACCTTTTAGAGTATTTGATAACTACTATATTTTGAGTGTGGTGTTTGAAGACTGCCACAACACTCAGACCCACGTCCTATTATTACCCACTACTGTGAGAAACCAAGGCTTGCAAACACACAAAGTTCAAGACTAAAGATGGATGTTCAGCTCACATAAGTATTTTTTGGGCAACTGTGTTTTAATACACTGTGAATTCATAATTAATGATAATTTAGCTCTACCTGTTTTAACCCTTCAAAAATTTATGAGTGGGCTGGGTGTGGTGGTACACACACCTTTATTTCCAGAAGAAGGTGGATCTCTGTGAGTTCAAGGCCAGCTTGGTCTATATAGTGAGTTCCAGGCTACCTGCGGCTTATACGGAGACCCTGTCTCAAAACAAAACAAAACAAATTTGTACAAGCAAGTTATTGGATATTAGGTTTGTTAAAGTAACAGGTACATTTTAGGTGTCCAAAAATCCCACAATTTTCAAGATTCCTAATAAAGTTTATAAAAATGTAATTAAGAGTTATGAAGTATATTGTCAAAACAAGCTTTTATTAGGCACTTTTATTTTTCTCTTCTAGTAGGTTTGAAAATTCCAGTGGCCTATATGTTTTATATAAGGTAAAAAAAATCCCATTTGGAAAAGTGGGCTTGTATCCTAGATTGTGTTATATATACAAAGATTGAAAATTTGTGTATTGTGGTTTATGTTTCAATGACTTTCAAAAGTATTATTGTGTCAAGATTTTATAATGATAACTTCTTGATTATTTAAATTTTTATACTTTGTAAAGTGTACTTGTTATCTCTTAACTGCTTTCTTCTATGTGAAATGTGTTGGGAAGAGAATAGTGCCAATTGATAGCTCTGTTAGAAACTAAGACTGCGGCCCTGGGAAGAAGAGTTTCAAATGCAACAGCTAGATTTTTCTCAAGTTACTTTTATGATATTATAGAGTTTAAAAATGCAGAACTTGAATATTTACATCAATTTATCTCAAATGTCACAGGATTTCATAGAAAGGTAAAAGCAGCTCTATATTTCAACTAGATTATACTAAGAGTCTGAAAGGAAATTAACACATTTTGAACTTCAGCACACTTAAGTATAATATTGAATATTCTTACCTATCAAATTAGACTTTTAAAATGTCATTGTACAGTCATTAACCTGAGATATTTCCCCTCCCCTCAATTGAGATATTTTTTAAAAGTTTATCATTATTCATTTTATTTAAACATTCATTGTAAAAATATTTAATTACAGCAGATGTACACTTTACATGAGATTTATAAAAATATTTATGCTATATTGAAAGGTATTTTAAGACTCTCCAAGATTTTTACAGTAGTTATAGGTACAAAGAAAATTCACCTTTATCACATTGTGGTCCTGTGTGCCTTGCTTTACCAAATACTTGACTTTTGTGGAGAATATTTCTGCTATTCACAATTTTGGACACATGGGCAAAATCAGGATTTTTTTTCAAGAATAACAGAATATCTGTAATTCTAGCTTTGGTTATTTCAACATTTGCTCATTTTGCCTAACATAATCCCAGCACTTGGAAGGTCAAAGCAGGTGAATCTCTTGCATTCTAGACCAGTGTGGTCCACATAGTGAATTCCCAGCCAACCAGGGATACCTCGTGAGGCCCTGTCTCAAATCCACATTAACATCAAAACCCCAAAACCCAAACAAAATAGCAAAAGAGGTTTCATATAAAAGCATTAGTAAACTATTTATTTAAATAAATTGTGGCACCATAATTCAGGTTTTGAAACTTTTTAACAGTTGTACATAAGGGACATTTTGGTGTTTCATTTCTTATATAACACAATTTACTGTGATTTAAGATAATATTTTAAAAATTATTTGGATACTAAATTTATCTATGTCTGTATTTCATTTATTTAGAATGATACTTTGTGGTTTAGGAATGTAATTTGCATGTTAAATTTTTTATGGATATAATTCAAAAAATGTATAAATTGGTCTTTT
>NW_008354494.1:336314-348126 GCF_000622305.1 Nannospalax galili
TTTCCCCCATATTTTCTTGTTTCCCTTTTTATCTGTGTCTGACTTATCTATGGATTAGTTTCATATATATATAGATAATATATTATCTATATATATTATATATATATATATCACAAATGAATTGCTAATGTTCATCTCTCTGTACCTTTTTATTTTGAGACAGGGTCTCATTATGTAGCCCTTGAAGATCGCTATGTAGACCAGACTGGCCTGTGCTTTCTATGTCCTGGGCTTAAAGGTGTGTGCCACCACACCTGACTCTTGGTAACTTTTATTAGGTATAATTGTACTTTCTTTTCTGTAGTCTGTGTTTAAGCAAGAGACTGGATTTTATTTAGTCCAGTTAGAATTTTTCTACATATATGATGATTAAAGCCTAGAAGTATTTTCTTTTAGAGAAAATATGTCTTTCATGGTTGAGTACAGTAGCTCAGGATGCATTTTCTTGCTGCTTGAATATAATTGCTTCTACAGTGACTCTCTGGTACATAAAGATCAACTGTAATAAACAAAAAAATCTCATTATGTGATTGATTTCTATGTAGAGAAACTAAGAAAATTTTGAGGGGGGGCTGAGGGGTGTGGAAGAGTGATCTAAATTATATTAAGATCTACTTTATGAAATACACAAAATTCAATTAAAAATATGCATTAAAATATGGGAACATGAATGAATGGGCTTTTGCCAGACAAGTCCCACTAACCCCTGCCCAAGTTCATTGAGAGTCACACTCACACAGTCTCTCAGTGAATCTGCTCCACGTCCCTTGCCTGCATTGTTTTCCTAAGCTCAGACCCATCTGGGAGCACATTTGAAAGCTTTTAAGCATCAGTGAATTAAAAATCAACTCAGTCTCTCCAATAAAAAATTGACCTGACCTACAAGGTCTTCTTACCTCCTCTGAAATCAACCAAGTTTGGACAAAAACAAAGACGTCCACCCAAGAAATGAAGGCATTTCATATCAGACACATATGAAAGAAAGCCACATACATAGGCTACATAAGGTAATCACAAACAACATGAAAAGCCAAGGCAATATGCCTCCCACACCCACAAACAAAAATAGTCTTCTAAAAATTTTCATTCATAACAATCACATAGATGAACCCTAGAACTCAGAATTTAGAAGAACCACTATTAACATGTACAAAAAAATGAAGGAATTTAAAGAAGACATGGCTAACACTTGAATGAACATAAATAGGATGGGAATAGACTCATCACTAAAGTAGAAGAAAACAACCATACAGCTGAGTGACTTAACAAAGACAAATCAAGATTTTGAAAGTAAATTTAATAAAGAGATAGAAAACATGAAATGAATAAACAATTGGAAAATATTCAATAAGCCAATTGGAAAAGCTATGGGAAAGGTTAACCTGTAGAATGGATCAAGTAGATCAAGGCTTGAAGATAAAGTAGAGGAGTTGGACTATGCAATTAGAGAATATCATCAAATTTTCAAAAGACAAGAAGACTCTTGCATGGTCAATCATAAAAAAATACCCAGAATAGAACTGGGAAAACTGGCAGGAGGCCCCACCCCTACCTGAATAACTACTGGCAGCTGATTATGCCGGATAAGGGAGAATTGATATTCTTTAATGTAATGACTCTAGATAGCCTGACTAGGCTCCAGTGAATAAACTCACACTGAGGGACATCTGGGCATACAAACTTGACTCAATATACCTTAACAAATATGACAGAATGCATGAAGTCCAGTAGATGGTTATGAGGGGTGCAGATTGGGGCGGGGGGTGTCTAAATATGATTAGCATGCACTAAAGGAAATGAACCAGAATCCAATATATTATACACTGGAAGAAAAGAAAGAAAAATAAACAAAAGAAAAATAAATAAAATTATATTAAGTAGTAAAGATATTAAAACATGAGGAATAAAGCAAATGGGAAAAAACAAGAAGGGACTATGCAGAAATTTGGAACATCATAAAAATGTAAAAAGAACAAATCTATAAATTATAAGAGAGAAAGGATCCCACGTCAATGACATAGATCAGATCTTCAACAGATTTGTAGAAGAAAACTTCCCAAATTAAGGAAAGATATAACCATACAGATCCTTGAAACACATGGAACACCAAATCAGTCCAGAAAATAATCTCACCTCATATTATAGTTAAAACACTCAACATACAGAATAAAGGGTATTGAGAGCTGCAAGAAAACACTGCCAGTCACATATGAAATCAAACCCAATATAATCATAGCAGACTTCTCAGTGGAAACTTTTTAAAAGATTCTGGAACAAAGTATTCTAAGTTCTGAAAGATCACAGAAGCCAACCCACAATATTTTGCCCAATAAAATTATCTGCCTTAGTTGAAAGAGAAAGAAAAAGCTTTCTATGACATAACCATGCTAAAAGAATGCATGTGGGCCAAATCAGTCCTACAAAGAATGCTGGAAACAATTCTTCATGCTTCAGGGAAGAACAAGCATACCAAGAGGCTACATAAAAATAAATGTGGCTATAATTACTGAGATACAAATTAGGACTAAGAATACAAACAGGAAAAAAGCAACAAAATGCCAGCAATAATGTTATTACACTGCATGAAATATAACCATAACCCATAAAGACAAATGCTGCATGTTCTTTCTTATTTGTGGAGCCTAGCTCCAGATTTTTACATTTGAGTGTATCACCTGAAGTAACTTTAGAACCCAGGAAAGTAGAAAGATGCCAAGAGGGAGAGAGAAGGGACTCTAGGGAAGAGGATAGAAAGATACAAGTTCAACAGAAGGGAGAAAATGGGAGAGGGGGGATAATACAGAGGGAAAGGGAGGAGAGATAAATAGTGCTAAGGATGTTTTTATAAAGCCATAGGAGATAATGTTTTCTAGATATGACAGGGATGCTACAGCCATGAAGTTTCAACAATATGGCTGAGTAAACAAGACCTGCATAACCACATGTCAATACAGATGGGAAAACCTCAGAAGGCCCCACTCCTTAATGAATAGCTACAATCAATGGGTGCTGAGAAAGAGACTCAGCTTTCTCCAGATAAGACCCCTGGTAGGTTATCCAGCCCCAAGTGGTCAGCCCTAAGCACATGAACATACAGCCAGTATTAATGGATTCAGTAGGTTGTGTGTGTGTGTGTGTGTGTGTGTGTGTAAAACAATAATTAAAGGAGAATTCATAAAATAGAGGAGGAATGGGAGGCATGCGAGGAGCTGAGCAGAGAGAGGGAGGGCTGGAAATGAGATAAATAGAGTATTCATATATGAAATTCTCAAAAATTATAAAAATATGCATGAATTAGAATACAGACAATATAAATAGTCACAGTGAATGTAATGCTAGAGTACCAAAAAGAAGAGACATTATGAATCAGATTAGAAATCAGATTAGAAGAATATGCCTCTGAGTTAGGTTAATGCTACAATTAGCATTTCCAATAAGCAAAAAATTCACATTATTAAACAAGTCATAGTTGGGTGATTGGTAAGGCAGTGACACATAAAATGTGTCCACATAAGTTATCACAGCCAAAACACTTCAAAGTGATTCAGGATATTTGTTCAGGTGTTGCACAAAGACCAACATATATAGATAACTTCATTTTGTTAAATGTTATTTATTGATTTCATTAGGTACAAGATTTCTGAGCATTATTACAAAGATATATTGTGCTGACTAAAAAATTATTTTAAGTAAATACACAGTCACAAAATAAAATGTGAGAAATGAAATGGAAAAATGTCTGTGACATACATAGCAGATAAAAGATACATACCTTTAGTATGGAATGTGTAATTATTAATAAGGAAACAGACGATGAACATTATGGGGGAAAAGTTATAAATATGAACTGGTAATTCATAGCAGATTTCAATATCAGTTCAATTTATTAAAGCCAAATTAAAATTAGATGCCTTATTTTCTCACATAATTTGATGATATTTTAAAATATATTATGTGCTAATTGGGTTCTTATAATTATTTGACCTGAAAATTATTAAAATCTACATGGGTATATGATTTTAATATATACAAAACACATTAAAATGGAGAATATATTTTGATGATTACATTGATGCCTAGTATTTTCTAATAGAAATAATGTTTTGTCAATACCACCTGAAAAAATTGTTCTTCAAGGATATGCTGATATAATAACTAGACACTATCCACATAATAAAATACTATGCAGTCACTTAAAATGTCAAATACTTTATGACATCAGAAGTTTTTGCAAATTATCTAAGGTAGAATACAGTGTAACTGTTATTTTGACATTTGTCTTTCCAAGTTGTGATGTGTTTCTGTGGTTTATGGGAGTACAAGTGACTTTCTCTTTTCATCTTTGTGTTATTTTAGTGTTTTAAGAATCTATAAAAAATAGATTCTTTGAATTTGTAAGCCAATGGTGAGCAGGATTTTCCCCATACCGTTTGTAATTTGGCCCTTGCTTACCTCACCTCTGTCCTTCACATCATCCTTTACTTTCCAAGTAAACTTTCATAGTCTGAAAGTTTATAAACATCTCTCCTAAAGCTGCTATTTGGTAAAGACCTTGTTTTAAAGTCTACGTATCATCTCACCTAACCTTTAGAAGAAGTTACCCTTCACGTTAGATAGATAAGGAAAATAAGTCTTGAATTTTTAACATACGTTCTCTACAGTTTCAATATCTGCATTGGAATTGAGTTCCCCATGCAAGCCCAGTGCTCTTAGACACAATACTTATTACTTTTTTAATATGTTAATGTTGTAACATAACAATGGTGGAACAATGCAAAGTTACATCAAGCCTACTTTCTTTATGGTCCCAATTACATCCATCCTGACACCTCATGGCTATGTGCTGCCAAGAGTAGCTGTAGATACAGTCCAACACAAAATCATAAACTTACTTAAAACATCATGAGGGTTTTTTTTAGCTTTTTTGTGACTTCTATGTGTCATTCTCTGGTATGATATTTGTAGGTGAGTATGTGGTATTGCATTGTCAGTATGTTGGACACCACAGGGGCACTAACACATATACTAGTTGCCTTTCATGAAGATATTTTGTGGTTGTTTTCTTCTTTATATGACTTTTATTTATTCTGTTTAAACACCCTCAATGTCTCTTACTTTAAAGAGGATAAAAATAAAATAGTGCAAGTAGCAATAGCCAAAAGGTGAAGGTAACTCCAGTGTACACTGATGGAGAAATGGGATTTTATACACAAAAGGAATGAAATCTTGAAACATTGTATATCATATATGAGTTTTAAGGATACATTGTATTAAGTGAAATAAACCTGTCCAAAAAGACAAATACTATGTGATTCCCCTCCTATGTGGCACCTAAATGGTAAAAAAAATCATAGAACCAAATGACTATAGACAAGAATTGTTGAGTTTTGTTCAATTTGTAGAATATCCATTTTATAAGATGAAAAAGTTCTAGAGATCAGTCATTTAGTAGAAATACATTGGGAGTGTAAAAAATCTGGACTGTGAAACCTCAGGATTGATTACCAAGTTCAAGAGAGTTTACAAAATCATTGTCAGACACATCTCATGGAGATCAGTTTACCTAAGGACAGGGATAAGGGCTGTGCACTTACATACGAGCATCAGCAGACTCACACAGCCCCCTGTGGTCATCCAGGCCAGCTTGACTTCACAGACTTCCAACCTGTTTTCCAGGTTTGTAGAAACTTCAGGTTGAATCATGGTCATGCCTGATCTCAAGATCCAAATTCACGTAGCAAAAGAAAATGATGAGGAAAAAACAAAGTGGATGTAATAAGACAGAAAGATTCAGAAAAGAATATAAAAGGATAGCTTATAGAGCCAAGGACCTTGCAGTTCCTCTGGTCCTTTCAGTCAATAATTTAATCATATCTAGAGGAGCCTTAAACAAGATTCATGAAGAGCACCTACTCTCTCTAGAAGACACATGGGAAACAGACAGGAGCAGAGAGCAAAGATAAAAGCCTCTAGAATCAAAAGTCAGACTCCTTGAAATGAGTAATCCCCCTCATCTTTTTCCCCACTCTCACCTGGGCCACTGGCAGGTAGAAACAAAAGACAGTGAGCCCAGGGATGAAGGCAAAGTGAGAAATGAAAGAGGGTATGGTTTCCACAGCCTGGGAATCCTTATCCTAACAAACAACCTCAATTGGCATGTCCCAAATATGCTGAGGGAGGACATGACCTGGACTATGAACTTTCTTTTATCCTAACCCAAGGATTGCTGTTTATGAAAGAACACAATCCCAAATCTATTAAAAATCATCAGCCTGGAGGGGTTTCCTCCAGGAAGTCCTTAAACCTAAAGTCCTAAGAGCTGTTATCAGAGCATTCCCTGGAGCAATCAACAATGTTAACTTAAACATCTAAAAATCCCAGGGGCATTTTTAAAATAATGATCTGTAAGATAAATACTTGAATCCCATCTGATGTCAAACTGAGCCACTCCATGGACATCTGGGATCTCAAAGGCTTTCAGTTGTTAAAGTAGAGCATTCAGTATTGATGATAATGTGACAGGCAGCCAGTGGCAGTACCTTCATCTCTCAGTATCTGTAAGGAATGTGTTCTATCTGGAGTATCAAAATCATTTAATACTCAAGTCTTTTATATAATTAGTATTTACATATAATATAATGCACATTTTCTTCTATTTCAGTGATTATCTAAATTAATCTTCACATGTTCAGGATGGACAATTAAAAACTAACTTACCAGTTTATGATTGGTGAATCTGAGTATTCAGACTCTGCAGAAAGTAAAAACAGACTGTGGGTTGTTAAGCTTCTAGATGATTCTCCTAAACTAAGAACTGCCAAAGAACTCCAACCCCTGTCTATGTTTGTACTCAAAATGTTCCAACTGCCTTCTGCCCATATAGGAAAATCATGCTAAAGGTACATGATATAGAATGATATATCCTGACTTTGGAATTAAGGCTTCACTATAGATGCTGAAACACATATTATAATGAGAGCCAAAACAGCACATAAGCTTATGTAGTGAACTACAATCTAATCATGTCTGGGAGGGCAGTATATTGGTCAGCATGCATTTAAAATACACAAACTGGCTTCTATGGTGAAAACAATTTAAAGTAGCACTCTAGATGGCAAGATGAACCACAGTGTTCCTAATCAGATTGGAGATTACACAGATTGGTTAGATGTAAGTGTATGTAATGTGAATGAACAACTATATATTAAATTCCAAAGAAAAAATTCATGGAAGAGGTTCCATAGACTACAAAATGCACAAAAAGAAGTAATGGGAAAAGGGAGGCAAAAGATAGGGAAAATGGAAATACCAAGAAGCATTTCCCCATAAACGCCAGTTATCTGTGTAGTAAATTATTAGCTATTAACTGTATTTCTATGTAAAGTTGCTCAAAGAATGTATCTCAGTCCTCATCAGAGAATCTTCTTTGTGCAGTAGATATCAATTAACACAGAGACAACAACTAGTCACATTCCAGAGAATAAGAATTGCAAAAATCTCAGTCAGGAGTGGAGGTTAAGATGGTTCTACTCCTTGCTGAAGAGATTTCAGTAATTATAGCTGCTGGGACAGGAAGGATCAGTCTTATTTAAGACTGTGGACACAGACTCAGGAAAATAAGTGACATATGCTCTCTTATTGGTGGATTCCCGCTCCAAATCCTTATATGTGAGTATAACCCTAATATAACTGCAAGAGCCAGGAAAATGGACAGAACCTTTGGGTGAAGGAGAAGCTTCTCAGAAGAGGGCAATAGTGGAAGACAGGTGTTATCAAAGAGGAAATGAAGAAAGGGGGAGTACTTTAACTGGGGAGAGATTAGGGAGGGTCATAAAGGGGGAGAGAGAGGACAGAGAAATAACGTTTACATGGTGTGAAAAACCAAAGGGAAATATATTAGTGTAAATTTAATGGTTCAAAGTCCTACTGAAAATGCACATACAATAGATATACAAGTATATAAGGATAGTTAAAGGTTATATAACAAAATATACAGTGCCAGGCAAGAGAAACTGCCCTTTGAGTTGTTGGTCAGTGTAGTCCAAGAGACTCATAAAATAGCACAGGGTATGACCACAGCCCTTGATTGCCTCCCAGAACTTGGAGTTAATACCCTATGTCTGAAGACAGGCCACACTATGGACACAGGACTTGGAGCCGTGGAGCAAGAAATGACCTGGAAGTCACTCCCTGAAGATTAACTCTCATGGAATCAGAGGATACTATGCCAGTTGCCAAAAGATAAAACCAGTCAATGGTGTTACCCAGCTGTGAAGCCTAATAAACAAAAATGAGTGGCTCAGAAAACTGTCACTATTGGTGCAGTAGAGACACTTTTATCTTGGGGGTAATTAACAGCAGTCTAGTTAGAAATAATCCCCATTCAGTGAGAGGGAACTCATTTGTGGTACTGTAAACAAAGCCAAATACACGACTGGAGAGGTCATAGACCCTAGAGAAAAACTTACTTTTGCTACATCTCTAAACCAACATAATTTCTTACTGTATTCTAAATATGCATCCTCATATTTGTAGACAAGTGCACCTCCCAACACTCATCAAAGAAGTTTCTTTTTGTAACAGATGGAGACTCTTATAGAGTTCCACAATTGGTCAAGTGCAGAGAATAGAGTTTGTAATACAATTAGTCATAAGCAACACACATATTCAATGCAATCTCTACACATAAAATGAATGTATCTTTGAACTCTCACTAGAAAGTTTTCTTATGCAGCAGATGGTGATTAACAGAGAAACCCACAACTAGCCAATGTGCAGAGAACAAGAGGCTGCATAGTGCTCTTCCTTTAATGCAATACCTGTTTCAAACTTCTGTCTCCCAAGGCTCAGAGATCATATCTGAGCCATCTCTCCAGTCCCCTTCAAGTATAAAAATAAATTCTATGGCTCATGATAGGTCAACCAAACTCCAGTGGCAGCCCACTCATGCAAGAGTATATAGGCAGCACAAACTGAACACAGTGTTTTAGACAAAAAATATGACACAAAGTTGGGTGGTTAGGGAAGGGAGGAGCTGGACCAGGGAGGAGTTGGGGGATGGAGTGAATATAATCATAATATCTAAATACATTCTATGAATTCTAAAATAGCTAATGATTATTTTATGATCCCTCCCCTCCATGATGGACTCTTATTGCTCTGTATCTGTAAGCACAATAAGTTTTTCTTTTCTTTCTATAAGTTTCCTCAGTCATGATGTTTTGTCATAGCAAAATATAAGTAATTAATCCCATGCTTGCTACAATACCCATCTGTCAGGAAAGCTATAACCACTGGCACAATAGTGGCATGATTATACTGTGCATAACCAACCACTTTGTGATTGGATTGGAGGTTGGCTACACAGAAAAGATCTCTAAAGGAAGAGATGTGTAACCCTCACACAGCAACAGAAGAAACCTGAAAAATCAGCATGACTCCTCAAAAATGTCTTACCTCCCCAACCAATGAAACTCAAAGATGCTGACATGAATAAAAAATACCAGAGAAGAAAACTTCACTACAAAACTTCACTACTAAAACTGAATAATGACCTAAAAGGGGATACAAACTAGCACATGAATGAAGGAGATCAATTAAGGATCTTGAGAAGAAAGCAAGCAACAGAAAAAAGTCTGAAAACAGACATGAGAATCAGCAATGTGGATAAAAACAGAAGTAACATACCAGAAGAATCATCAAGGAAATTAAGATCTTGAAAACAAAAGAAGTGTTATACATTAAAAAGAAACCCAGTGGAAAGCATAGTGGAAGCTTGAACCATGGACTCCATCAAGCTAAAGAAAGGAGACCCTGGCCAAAAATTTCCAGCTGAGTCAGGACACTGATGCTCCCACACTTTGTCTCACTGACCCTCAGATTTGTTAAGTGTTATAGTTGAAAACACAATTCATAATAGCCAAGAAATAAACTAGTTTAGGTACCTATTGACAGATAACTGGGTGGCAAAAGTGTGGTCCATAAACATCATGTCATTTCTTTTGTCATAGACAAGAGTAAAATTATGCCATTTGCAGTAAAATGGATACAACTGGAGGTTATCATGTTAAGTGAAATAAGCCATACTTAGAAAGACAAATATTGCATGTTTCCTTTCATCTGAAGTCTCTATTCTATATCATGAGGGGTGTGTGTGTGTGTGTGTGTGTGTGTGTGTGTGAGAGAGAGAGAGAGAGAGAGAGAGAGAGAGAAGAAAGCAGAAAGGACTATCTAGAGGGAAAAAGATGAATATATGGAGGAGCTTGAGTGAATGTGAACAGTTAAAAAAATCTTAAAATGCCACAATGAAATACATTATTCTGTATCCTAATAAAACATATTTCAATGTATATTTTTTAAATTTATTTTAAATTTTATTTCTTATTTTTATTTTATGTGTATGCATGTATTGCCTGCATGTAGGTAAACACACCCATGTCATGCAATGCCCACGGAGGTCAGAAGAGGCTGTTGGATCTCCTGGGACTGGAGTACGGACAGCTGTTAGCTGCCATGTGGGTGCTGGGATTCAAACTGTGTCTTCTGCAAGAACAACCTGTGTTCTTAACCACTGAGCCATCTCTCCAGCCCCATTAATGTATATTTTTAATGAGTTTTTGTGCATTTCATTTAATAGATCTTAATCAAATTTAGACCCAGTCTCCCATCTGTGCCCTCCTTCATAACCTCTCATCAGATTTCATTTATTTTATGTTAAGTCCTATCCAGTTAATCATTTGAAACCAGGGGTCCCTTGGTCTACGTTCATCCACTGGAGTCTAGTCACTCTACACAGAGTCACTCCTTTAAAGAAGAGCTCATTTTCTTTACCCCCAAGTAATCAGTTGCCAATAATTCCTCAGCAAAATGGGTAATAAAAATGGCTAAGAAAAACATTAACAAGTACTCAAAATCCTTAGTAATTAGAGAAATGCAAATCAAAACCACTTTGAGATTTAATCTTACCCTAGTCAGACTGGCTAAGATCAAGACAGCAAAAGACAACAAATGCTGACAAGAATGTGCAGAAAGGGGAATGCTCATTCATTCACAGAGGCACTGCAAACTTGTATAACCACTATGAAAATCAGTGTGATGAACTCGAGTACTAAAAATGCATCTACTGTATGATTTCATATCTATCCAGAGGACTCATCTTGCTACATCCAAAATCCTGCTTATATATTCATGTTTGTTGCTGATTTTTCACAATAGCTAAGAAATGGAAACAAACTAAATATCTCTCAGCTGAAGAATAGATAATGAACATTTGATACATTTACACTATGGAGTTGTACTCTGTGGTAAGAAAAGACAAAATCATAAAATTTTCAGGTAGATGGATGAAACTAGAACCTTTTATACTAAGTCAAGTAATACAGACTCAGTAAAACAAGCAACATATGCTTTTGCTTATTTATGATCTTAGCACCAATGCCTTATATGTGAATGTGTATCCTGATGCAACAGCAGGAGCCAGGAAAAATGGAAAGGAACCATGGAGGTGAAGGTAAAGAAAGAATCTGAGAGAGGGGAATAGAAGGAAATAGATGTTACCAGGGTAGAAATGGGGACAATAGGGATATTCAATTGGAAAAGAAGGGGGAAAGGGCATACAAGGAACAACTGGGGTAAAGAGGAAGAAGGAACTCAAGAGAGGGAGGACCATGGGAGAGTAAAGAGGAACTCAAGAGAAGTGGGATAATAGGAGACCAGCATTATCAAGGGGAAAATGGGATATTTAACTGGGGAGACAGGAGGGAAGTTAGACAGGGAGAGAGAGAGATGAGAGATAAATAAAGCTTAAAGCTTA
>NW_008354494.1:350081-410611 GCF_000622305.1 Nannospalax galili
AGACCTAAACAGAGAGTTCGCAAACAAAGAAATAAAAATGGCTAAGAAGCACCTTAAAAAGTGCTCAAAATCCTTAGTAATTAGAGAAATGCAAATCAAAACCACTTTGAGATTTAATCTTACCCCAGTCAGACTGGCTAAGATCAAGACAGCAAAAGACAACAAATGCTGAGAAGAATGTGCAGAAAGGGGAATGCTCATTCATTCACAGAGGCACTGCAAACTTGTATAACCACTATGAAAATCAGTGTGATGAACTCGAGTACTAAAAATACATCTACTGTATGATTTCATATCTATCCAGAGGACTCATCTTGCTACATCCAAAATCCTGCTTATATATTCATGTTTGTTGCTGATTTTTCACAATAGCTAAGAAATGGAAACAAACTAAATATCTCTCAGCTGAAGAATAGATAATGAACATTTGATACATTTACACTATGGAGTTGTACTCTGTGGTAAGAAAAGACAAAATCATAAAATTTTCAGGTAGATGGATGAAACTAGAACCTTTTATACTAAGTCAAGTAATACAGACTCAGTAAAACAAGCAACATATGCTTTTGCTTATTTATGGATCTTAGCACCAATGCCTTATATGTGAATGTGTATCCTGATTCAACAGCAGGAGCCAGGAAAAATGGAAAGGAACCATGGAGGTGAAGGGAAAGAAAGAATCTGAGAGAGGGGAATAGTAGGAAATAGATGTTACCAGGGTAGAAATGGGGACAATAGGGATATTCAATTGGAAAAGAAGGGGGAAAGGGCATACAAGGAACAACTGGGGTAAAGAGGAAGAAGGAACTCAAGAGAAGTGGGATAATAGGAGACCAGCATTATCAAGGGGAAAATGGGATATTTAACTGGGGAGACAGGAGGGAAGTTAGACAGGGAGAGAGAGAGATGAGAGATAAATAAAGCTTATTATGTGGCCTTAAAAGTCAGAGGGAAATGTATTAACTCAAAATGCCCTGGAAATTACACATACAATATCTGAACATGAGTGCATGTGTATATCTGAAGGCTATATAAAAAGAAATGCAGCGCCAGCCAGGAGAAACATCTCTTCCAGTTATTGGTCAGAATATTACAAGAGACTCCCGAAATAACAGAGGCACTTTCCATCACCCTTGATTACCTCCCAGGACTTGAAGGTAAGTTCCTGTTGCTGAAGACAGGATATACTTCAGACACAGGACTTGGAGGAATGGAGCTGGAACTGACCTGGAAACCTCCTCCCTGAAGACTAGCTCTCATAATTCTAGAGGATACTACACAAGCTGCTAAGGAAGAAAAATTAATCAATGGTTCAACTTAGCTGTAAGCCTAATAGCCACATGACTGGCACAGCCATACTATCTCTATTGGTAGAGTGGTGGCACAGTTTTTGTAGTAAAGGCAGTTTTATTTTTTTTTCCTTTCCAATTTAGTTTTTTTCTAATTTATTGAAATAGGGTCTTATTATACAACACAGCCTAGCCTCAAGCACATGATCCACCTGCTTCAGCTTCCTAATTGCCTGTACTACAAGGTACACCACTACTGCTAGAATTTGTCTGGTGTGAGCTTGTATGGGTCGTTTTCATGCTGTTATTATTGCTATACATTCATATGAGCTACTTCCAGCCACTTGGGAAAAAAATCTGTTTCATTGCAATCGTCCACCACCTCTGGCTCTTACAATCTTGCTGCCAGCTCTTCCACAATGGTCTCTAAGCCTTGGGTGCCAGAGGCATGATATAGATATCCTATAAATTGAGAAAGACCCTGCAGTGTCTTATTCTTTGCATTTTGGTCACTTGTGGAAATGTCACTGGTGAGAGCTGAGAAATGGATGAGGATTCTTTCCATCCCTTGCTCTGCTGTAGTCCCTAACCTTAGCTGTAGAAGTTATGTAACCTAGAAACGGGAACTTCACAGCCAGTTATTCTCTGCATCTGACACGTTTGGCAAAAGAAGGTTCTTTGATAAGTGGTGAGGGTTACAATTGTCTGTAAATATAAGGATACTTATTGAGAGTACAGTAATAATCTGACAAAGGTACGTTTTTCTCTAGGATCTATGACTTCTCTAGTCATATATATTTGACTCTGTTTACAGTACCACACAAGGGTTCCCTCTCATTGAACGGACCTTAAGTCCCATTAGTCAGCTGATTACCACCAAGAAAAGTGACACCAAGTGTTACAGCTGCTCCAGTAGAAGTTATTTGATGGGCTAGTCATTGCTGTGGTTCATGAATTTTGCAACTAGACAGGATCATTGAATATTTTCTCCCTCGGCAGTTTGCACATGTTCTGATACTATGGAAGTCTTCAGGGAGGAGGCTCCCAGACAAGTTCCAATTGAATTGCTCCAAGCCCTGTGTGCTTCAGCCATAGGATCTTACCTGCAAGTTCTGGGAGGCAATCAGTGGCTGTGGCGATAGCCTGTGACCAAGAAATTGAAGAGAGGTTTCCTCTGCCTATTTATGTCACATAGCCTTCTGCTATATATATGCACTCATATATACGTTACAAGTGTGTTTTTAAGTAGGCTTTTGAACCACCTAAGAATTATTTATCTCTCCTCTCTTTCTCCCAATATATATGCTCCACAGTTGAAGCATTCCTCCAATTTCCCCATTATCCCCCTTTCTAGAGCTCCAGAAAAATGGAAAGGAGCCATGGGTACAAAGAAAAGGAAGGAGCTCAAGAAAATGTTAACTCTTGAGCTCATTTATGTCTTGTGCAAATAACAATACATCAACTATGTCATATCAAAACAGCCTTTCAACAGATGCTTGCAGATTCTCAATCTCTTATATTTTTTCTGTCCCCCACTATAATGATTTTCCTTGATTCTTGAGTGGGTTCAAAGTGATATAGATTGTCCACATATGGCTGATAACTCATATTACCTAATATCAGCAGTTTGAAAAGTTCTGAGTCTGTGTGAACACTACTCTCTTTAATAAGAAATTGGCTAACAATGACTGAAAATGGCATTGATAAAAATACAAATATTGAGGAAGCATATTAACAACATTACCATTTAGTAAAACAAAAACAGTTCCTCCATAGGATCTATGACTTCTCTAGCTAAGGTTTTTGTCTCAGTTTACAGTAATAGGAATGATTGTTTTTATCTGGCACTAAACAGTCTAACCAGCCAAGTGTTTTCTGTTCAGTTCAAGACTAATTGTTCGTGTCTTGTAACCTTATCTGTGGTGTCTTCCACCACAGTGTCTTATCTAGCCAGGAGGAAATCAAGAACAATAGGAATAGTGTGTTTTATTTTATGTGCCTTTGATGTCTCCCTGCCCAATAACTCATATTTAGGCAACCTGTTCCTGGCACTGAGGTTTATTTAATAATCCATGTTCACCCATGTGGGATAGTTCAACCTTTATATTGATCTTCATTTTTTGTTCACCCATCTCTTAACTCCTTCCTTCTCCCATCTGCTTGACTCCATTTCTATCTAAACTTAAGCCACCATTATTCTTCCCCTGCCCTTACATATTGCATGTAAACTACTACTCCTTCAAATTAATGTTGCAGTGTGTGCTCACCCATTTCATTTTTACAATATGCATCCCCCATTTCAATGACCCAAATATACTTTTCTAGATATACTGCAGGTCAAACATGCAGCAGAAGGTAGAAGTTAAGACATACATATGAGAGAGAATATGGGAAAGTTGACTTTGGTGGATGAAGTGACCTCTATGTGTTTTCTCTCAACATTCATCCATTTACATGGAAATTTCAAAATTTAATTTATCCTTACAGGTAAGTACCACTCAATTATACATATTTATCTTATTTTAATTATCCATTCATCAATTAGTAAATATAGAGCTTGATGCTATTTCCAAGCTATTGCGAACAGAAGCCAAATGAACATGAATATGTTCAAGTGTCTTTGTAACAAAATATAAAGTCTTTGAGGATTTAGCCAGGAGTTATAGCGATGGGTCACAAGACAGGACTATTTCTACTTTTCAATAAACTTCCAGATTTTTTTCCAGAGGGTCTGCACAAGTTTACACCTGACTCCAACAGTGCATAGGAGTCCCACTTTCCCCCATGCATGTCTGCATTTGAATTAATGATGTTGAGCATTCTGACAATTTTTAATGCAATATTAAAATAGTTATACTTGTATTTCTTTGAATGCTGAGGATACTTATCATTTTTTATGTGTTTACTACCCATTTTTCCTCCTTATGTTGGGAATTTTCTGTTATGTTGCATATCTCATTTTTCAAGTGAACTCTGATTTTTTAAATTTTTCATTGAAATTTGTAATTTTAATACATCATAATATGTATAACCCCTTGTGCTAGATAGCTTTAGTGTCAACTTGACACACCTGGGTTGAGGGAGCCTCAATTGGGGAATTTCCTCTATTGGACTGGCCTGTGGCCATGTTTGAAGGGCATCTTCTTGATGAGTGATGTGGGAGGGCCCAGCCCACTGTGGGTGGTGCCACCCCTAGGCAGGTGGGCCTGTGTTGCATAAGAAAGCAGGATGAGCAGGGGCCAGAGGAGCAAGCCAGTAAGCAGCATTCCTCCATGGCCTGTGCTCTAGCTCCTGCCTCCAGGCTCCTGCCCTGAGTTCCTACCTTGGGCCTCCAGATGAACTGTGACCCGCGAGATGTAAGATAAATAAACCCTTTCCTCCCCAAGTTGGTAGTGGTCAGAGTGTTTTGTCACAGCAATGAAGAACAAAATTAGACACCCCTCCATTCTGTACCCCTCCATGGCACCCTCACCAGATTTCGTGAGTTCTGTCATATAGGTTACAGCTTATCAAACCAAGTTTCTGTTTCCAAATGTCCTTTCATGTGAGTCTATCCACCAGAGCCTGGTGAACCTAATTAGCATCATTTCCTTAAAGAAAATCAACCCTCCCTCTCCCATCAGTCATCATTTGAAAATAGTTCCTCACCTAAGGTTGAGGTTTCCTACTCATTTCTTTCCTAAGATACTGTTTTTGTTTTGTTTTGTTTTGTTTTTTCTGGATTGAGTTTGCATGGGTTGCGTGCATGTTGTCACCATTGCTAACTTCAAATGAGCAACTTCCCAGTGGCCTAGACAACTGCCTCCTTCTTGTCAGCCACCACCCATTGATCTTACAATCTTTCTATCTTCTCTTCAACAGTGGCCCTGAGCCCTAGGTGGCAGATGTTTGGTTTATGAATACTTCTCAGGGACCTATACTATTGTTCTGGATAGCTTTAGTGTCAACTTGACACACCTGGATTGAGGGAGCCTCAGCTGGGGAATTTCCTCTATTGGACTGGCCTCTGGCCATGTCTGAGGGGCATCTTCTTGATGAGTGATGTGGGAGGGCACAGCCCACTATGGGTGGTGCCACCCCTAGGCAAGAGGGCCTAAGCTTTCTAAGAAAGCTGGCTGAGCATGAGCCAGTGAGTGAGGCAGTAAGCAGCATATCTCCATGATTTCTGCTTCAGTTCTTACTTGAGTTCCTGCCATCACTTCCTACCTTGGGCTCCCAGATGAACTTGTACCTCCCCAAGTTGGTAGTGGTCAGAGTGTTTTGTCACAGCAATGAAGAAACAAACCAGAACAACTCTATAGTCTCATTCTCTGCACTTTGATCAGTTACAGGTTTCTGAGGTAATCAAAATCTGTTCCATGAGGAAACCCCATGGGTGAGAGCTGAGAGAGGCATTAATATACATTATGTCCCCATTCTCCTAAGTGTCCTAAGCCTTAGGTGTAAAGGTTATATTGTAGATGAGTCACTTAATTCTGTGCATCTCAGACATTTATCCTCTGTGTTTTCCCAATTCAGGAGCTCTTCAATGGTCTCTTTAAACACTGAGCCATCTTTCCAGTCCCATAATTTAATAGATCAAAGGTTTTTAAATTATTCCCTCATAATGTACTGGATCTATTTCTTATATACCAATATGTTTGATGTTTCACATTTGAATTTGTTCTTTCTTGTGTTAGCTGTACTAAGTGTATTTATCTTGTTGTTAAGTTATTAAGTTATGTATTTGAGAGCTCTTAAAAATTTTGATGTAGGAATTTAGCACTATAAACTTTCCTCATAGGACTACAATCATTGTGTTCCATAGATTTAGGAATGTTGTGTTCTCATTTTCTTACAACTCTAGTAATTTTTCAACTTGATACTTCAATTATTCAATGCCATAAATTATACTGAACAAATGTGGGAATGACTTTTCTGAGATTGTCTTCTGTTACAAAAGGGAATTTTATCTAATCTTGTAACTAAAGTAATCAAATATTTTGAGATCATCTAACACTATCTGCCTTCCTAATATGTAGTCATCTTATTTAGATTTAGCTAGCCTTTAGGACAACAATGTAAACAATGTTACTCAGCCATGAAAACAAATTTTGCATTCTCTACTAAACACATAGTTTTAATATTAATCTCTATTTCTTATTTCTCCTTTATGACATTTTCTTACCCCAACCAGAATAACGTGCATGTGTGTGTCTGTGTATGTGTGTGCATGTGTTTGTGTGTGTGTGTGTGTGTGTGTGTGTGTGTTGTGGCCATAACATTTCTAGAAACACTGATTGTTGAAAGCAAATGAATTATGTTCAGAATATGTTGGAAATATCATGTAGGCTTCAATGATAACATCTGTTTGTGGTTTTTTATGTTTTTCTTGGTTAGTAGCAGTCAGAAAAGGAGAATTCTTCCCTAATTAAAATGCTGGATATTGATTCATTAAGACAAATTTCTCCGTTCATTTTCCATACCATGCTTCAGCTGCCTGGTCAATAGTGTATCCCCTTTGCTCAACGGAGACAGTTCTGAAGGCAATCCCAACACTTCAGTTCAGGGCAGAGGAGGCTCACTCTTGGTTTAAATGACTCCAGGATTTAGCCTGTCTTTAATGTGGCATCACCACAAGTAAACAGATCTGACAAATACTATGGTCATTGCATGAGGCAACAAGATGATTACAAATGGGGACTAGAACACATGGTAGACTATAAAATTTGTAGGTCATTTTAACTTAGGTGCTTATTACATAACTTTTTGGGTTATCTAAACTTGCAGAGCTATATACTACAAAATATTTATTTTAATATTTTAAGAAATGTCTCATTTAAAAATGTAAAAAAACATGGTAATTTCAATGAATGAGAATGAGTTTATCAAACTTTGTATCTTTACTTTCATCAAAAATTCACAGTGATCTCCCATTCCAGTGTTATCATTTTTGTTAAGTTTTCTTTTACTGATTTCAGAATTCCATACATTGTATTTTGATCCCATTCAGACCTCCCACCCTCTCTCCAGCCCCTCCCACTACCATCCCACAGAGTTCATGTCCTGCATTATTATCTCTCCTTTTTCTATTTATTAAATTTCTGGGTTTTAAAGCCATATAAATTCTAATCTATGCCTCCAAAGTGTTCCTGGGTGTGGATCCATGCCCTTGAGCTGATCAACCAATCAGGTGTCACACCAGCAAGGAAATCTGACTCTCCCTCACCTAGTATTCACAATTTGTCAGTAGACTATCAGCTGGGGCTAGGGGTTCCTATTCCCTCTTCTATCCAACTGGGCCCCTGTCTGGCTTGGGTTTGCAAAATTCTTCTGTATGCTGCCCTTAGCACCATGTGTTTATCTGTAAACTATCCTGTCCTGCCCAGAAAACACTCTTTCCTCGTATTAATCAACCACCTCTGCCTCTTATAATTTTTCCAGCCCCTCATCCACAATGTTCCTTGAAACTTCAGCCATGCACCAATACCCCCTATGATTGACAGCATATTGCCCAGATCTGTTTGCAAGGAGGTGCTTGCCTCTTATGGAAGGCTGCTTATCAAGATGAGTGTGAACAACAAGCAGAGCGCAATAGATGTACCAATGTTCAAAATATAGGGTTTGATGCCCTAGTAGGGCGTGGCAATTTTGAAACTCCCCAGGCTCAAGCACAAGGACCTCCTTGCTATTTTGAACAGGTCCGACTCTGCGTGCTGCATGCTTTTCGAAGTATGCCAGCATGCACTGATACTAAATTAACCAAATTGGTACAGAAACCAGGCAAGCCTTTCTCTGACTTCTTTGAGAGATGCCAACAGAGTTTAGACAGGAAAATCAGTCACTGGGGGGCCACTGATGCCCTCCTAAAGGACTTTTCATATGAGGGATGCTCCATTGAATGTTGCCTGGCAATATGGCCTGTGCCTCATAAGGATATATCTGAATGGATTTTAGCCTGTCAGGACGTGGGGGACTGCTCAGGCCCATGCTACTGTCCTCGCTGAGGCACTGGCTGCTCACCAGCCCCAGACTGGTACAGAAAAGGGAAAATGCTGGGCCTGTGGGGGAAAAGGCCATTGGTCTCACACCTGTCCTAACAAACTCATTAAAGAGACTAAGAAAAGTCAAGTTCCTCCTTCAAAATGTCCAAGGTGCCGCAAAGGCTTTCATTGGGTGAGAGAGTGCAGATCTAAGGTGGACTTGGATGGTAACCCCATACAAAAGAGGCCTTTCAATGGCCAGTGTGGCACCTCTCAGCTCCGCCCCAAAGAGAGGAAATAAAGGCTTCCATCCCCCATGTCCACTGGACAGTGCCTATTGATCTACATAAGCCTAGAATACAGCTTACCCTGGATGGACATAAATTTTAGGGCTTAATTGATACTGGGGCCAATGTCACAACAATTAGACAGGAAGAGGCATTGCCCCATTGTCACTGCAAGCCCAGACCTCCCATATGAGGAGTTGGAGGCTTTAAAAACACCCAACAGGTCCAACGCCCTGTGGTCTGGACTGATCCAGATGGCAACACCGGAGCAATCAAGCCACTTTTAGCCGCAGGACTTGCTCATAATCTGTGGGGAAGGGATATTCTTACTAGCATGGATGTTGTTTTGACCACTGATGACAAAGCCTTTTATGATGATTGCATTAATAACCAGCACACAGGAAATGCACCCCATCCTTACTCCCAATTCTAATGGCCACTGCCCTGTTGCCCAAACCACCCCCCATTAAATTGACTTGAAACATGAAAACTCCAATATGGGAGGAGCAGTGGACTCTCCCATCACAAATGCTAACCCACTCTATTTCTTTGGTCCAAGAACAATTATCCTTGGGTCATATTGAACCCTCTCTTAGCTCCCATAATTCTCCTATTTTTGTAATTCAAAAGCGGTCAGGGAAATGGACACTTTTACGTGATTTAAGGGCTATTAATGATCACAAGGAGCCCTTGGAAACCCTACAACTGGGATTACCTCACCAAACTGTCATTCCTAAAGAATGTGCAATTATTATACTAGATGTTAAGGATTGTTTCTTCTCTATTCCTCTCCATGATAATGCTAAGCCCTATTTTGCTTTTTCTGTGCCCACCACCAACCATAATCTCCCATGTGGTCTTCCATGAGGGACAGCTTTCTTCACAAAAATCCTTTCCTTTCAAGAATCAGCACAATTTGGAGAGTTGTCTGCTATGTTACAAGTCTTTCAAGACTTCCCCACAACCCCATGCAATGTATTTTCTGACAGTGCCTATGTGAGCCAAACTATTCAAAATCCGGCATGAAAAACAAGCCCTACCATGTGCCAATATTATGTGGCCCATGCATGCAGACCTTTGCTGACTGAGGTCTCAATCTTACATTATATGGATCACATTCTTATTGCCCATAAGGACCCTAAGATCCTACAAGGAGCTTTTCAAAAACTTAAAACAAATATCTGAGCACTGGGCCTCACTATTGCTGCAGATAAAATTCAGTTACATGCCCCATATACCTTTTTGGGCCATTCTGTCCAAGATTTCATATGCCCTATATCCCCTACTCTTACCTTACCTGATAAGATCACCCTCTCTGAGGCACAGACCCTCTATGGAAACATAAATTGGATATGGGGCTTTCTACCCATGTCCACAGAAGGGATTACACCATTCTTTGACCTCTTGCAGGGTGCTGAAACAGCCTCCACCTCCCCAAGGTCTAGCCTGAGGCTCAATGCGCTATAACAATAATAAATACACACTTGTCTCAAACATTCGTTAATAGGGTACAACCTGGACAGCCTATCCAGGTCTTAGTCATTCCAACAAAAAACACCCCTATGGGAGCACTTTGGCAAGCCCAGGGACCATTGATATGGGTCCACTCTTCTTGGGAATCAATTGCATAAAATCACTCCTGTAATTGAGACCTGGGCAATAACAGCCCGAAAGCTCATTCAAACGTCCCACCTTCTGTATGACCATGACCCAGAGTTACTGGTCCTCCCTCTTCCACTCCCCTTGCTTCAAGCACTGTTTCTTGACAATGCTGACTTTCAGACTCTCCTACTGACTTATTGGGGAAAATATGATAATCATTACCCCCAGCATAGACTCCTCCAAGGAATAAAACAGCTTCCCTTGTCTTTATTTCCCCAGGCATTTCCAAAATGCAATCCCCTTCCTGAGGTTTCTCTAATCTTCACAGATTCTAGCAAACATAAATTTGGTTATGTGGTCTTCCATGAGGGACAGCTTTCTTCACAAAACTCCTTTCCTTTCAAGGATCAGCACAATTTGGAGAGTTGTCTGCTATGTTACAAGTCTTTCAAGACTTCCCCACAACCCCATGCAATGTATTTTCTGACACTGTGTGCCTATGTGAGCCAAACTATTCAAAATCTGGCATTTGCAGCCTTCCAACTTCACCGTAGCCCCCTTGATCTATTGCTCTCCTCTTTACAATTGCTGCTTGAGCAGAACTCTGCCCCTTGGTATGTTCAACACCTGCAGTCTCATACCAATCTTCCAGGGCTTCTGGCAGAAGGCAATGTTACCATTGACAGACTAGTGATGAATGCTACCCTGGGTCCTGCTCTCTTACAAGCCAGGGACTTACACGCCCGCTTCCATCTTCCTCCCCAAGCTATACATAGGCTCCTATCTACTTTGCCAATCCAGAGCTGCAAATATCTGGTCCATGCATGCTCCTCGTGTGCCCCCCTTGTGCCCCTGGGATATTTACAACCTTCCGGAACTCTCCTCAGAGGCCTCGGTCCTAATAAGATTTGGCAAATGGACATAACTCATTTTTCCCCCTTTGATAAACTAAAATACATTCATCATATTATTGATACTTACTCTGCTACCCTCTTTGCTTTGGCCTCAAGACTGCCTTCCATGCCATAAAAACCGTTAAATACGCTGTGGTCCTTTTAGGAGTTCCCTGGCAATTAAAAACAGATAATGGCCCCTGCTACACGTCCACGGCTTTTCGCCGCTTCTGCACTGACTGGACTATTCAACACATCACTGGCATCCCCTATAATCCTCAGAGCCAAGGAATCATTGAATGCTCCCATCAAATGCTCACCAAAGAATACAGAAAATAGGGGGAGACAGTAACAAAGGCCCCCGCTCTAAGGATCCCAATTTTGTTATACAACAAGCTTTATTCACCCTAATTTTTTAAAAATTTGACTCTAATGGCCTCCCACCAGCAATAAAGCATTGGGGGGCTTTCACTCATCCCACTCCCACCCCCATGGTGAGATAGAAGGAACCCTTCACAGGAGAGTGGAAGGGCCCACACTTATTGCTAACACAAGGGAGTGTCTATGCTTGTGCCTTCCAAGATAATGTCCCAGCCGCCATCTGGATCCTGGCCCAAAACATCACAGTTGCCTGTGATGCAGCTGACTCCAGAAGTATCGGCCTCAGAGATGGTGATAAAACCAGAAACCCAACCCACAGAGAAGGCAGCCCAATGCCGCAAGCCCTGGAACCAGCCAGTCCCACATACACAACAGATGAGAGACCTGAACATCAATAACCATCCAGGTGATGACTACCCCAACATCGGGTCCACCCAGTGATCTGGGGGGACATTAAAGATCTTCCCCACCTACTTTTATGAGCACTGCCTCCCCTCCCATTGTTAGGACTGAGGGCCTCTTGGGGCTGCTTTCTGCCACCTACTCTGTCCTTAATGCTTCTAAGCCCAGGTACACTTAGGACTGCTGGATATGCCTCTCTGCTGCCCCCCCATTTCTGTGAAGGATTGCCCAACCTGGGCAACTATACATTCCTAGACACCTAGTCTGAATACCGATGGCACATTTCTGCCCCCAAGATGACCCTGCAATCTATTTATGGACAAGGCCTCTGTGTCACCCCTCAAGGCTCTACCATTCCACCCTGCTATCAGCATCTCTATAACCAGACCACCTACCTCCCCTCTAATGAATCTTACTTATGACCTCCTCCCAATGCCTGGTAGGCTTGTTCTTTTGGGCTCACTCCTTGTATCCACTTAATCACCCTTAACTGTTCTGCCCCCTCATGGTACCTGCTAGCCCAGCTAATCCCAAAAGCCAACCTTTATTCAGGGGATGAGATGGACCTTAAGCTTTCCCCATTGGAACATTCTCACCATAAGAGGGCAGCTGCCCTGTTGATTGCTGGCACCACTCTTTTGGGGGTTCAGTATTGCCGGCACCCTAGGGTTAGGAACATTAGCACTGATCCTACAGGACAAAAATTATAATGCCCTTAGTATGGCTATTGATTCGGACTTAAAAAAATTACAAGCTATAGAACATCTTGAGAGTTCCCTGTCCTGCCTTGCCAAGGTCACCTTACAAAATAGGAGGGGCCTGGACCTCTTGCTCCTTCAACAGGGAGGATTATGTGTTGCTCTAGAACAGTGCTGTCTCTATGCTAATCATTCTTGTATCATAAGGGACTCCTTAAGCTTAGTCCACAAAAGGATCTTAGAGAGAGAATAGACCATGGTAAAGAACCAAAACTGGTATGAGTCACTATTCCAGTCTTCTCCTTGATTCACAACACTCCTCTCTGCCTTAACCAGGCTTCTGGCCTTGCTCCTTCTGGCCTTAATCTGTGGCCCAATTCTTTTAAGAGCCTTACTTAACTTCATTAGAGACCAATTTGCTACGATTCAACTTATGATGACACTGCCTCATTTCTTACCCCTACCCTCAGTCATGCCCAGACCCAGGTTTAAAAAGGATAAAAATTATGGCCACAGCCATACAATGGACCTAAAACAACTTGGGTTGTCCTGCTGGGAGCCTTTCTGGGGACTGCCTTGGCTCAGACAATGCAGATGGTGCTCTTAGGGAGTCCTGGACTGAAAATACATTTGAAGGCCCTGGCTCAGACGAGAGGATGCTAACAGGCTTATCCATTCAGGTCTTGTGAGCACACTCCAAGACGGTCTAGCCATTGCTCCAGATTGCTTCATCCGGTAGATCTCTTCCTTCTTCATATTGCACCAGCCTTGCCATGGCCCCAGTTTGGACCCCCAGTTTGGATCTCAAAATAGCCCATCTTTTAAACAAAAAAGGGGAGATGTTGGAGTATGTTTGTTTGCTTTGATAAACAGCTTTTTAAGACATAAGATGGCCCTCAAACCCCAGGGAACCAACCACCCCTCCCTCGCAGGGCTGATCATATGATTTATAGGAATACTAGTCCCGATCAGTAAAATGAAACTGTAAACCGAAACCTAAGCTGTCTGCCCATGCATGACCTGATCATTGTACTCTCCTGAATGACTTAAGAACCCTGTATAAGCTCTCTGTTTCCTCAATAAAGTAGATCTGCTCCACTAAACCTGGTCTCCTGTGTCTGAATACGGCTCTGATGACACAGCATCCCCACCAGCCCTGGGGTCTGGGATCAGGCAGCGGGGGCAACGACAGTGAAGGTGGCCTTAATGGATGGCCACAGATAAGAGCCTGGGGTTTCTCAGATAAAGGGGGATTCTGTGCCTTCCAATTATACAGGTCACTAGTTGAGAAGGATACACAGACTATTAAGGGGGGTCAGGCTCTGCCTTCTTCATCTGTAGGAGCAGGCCTAAGTGGGGACACTTCTATAAGGGGAGGAAGAGTTGGAGGGGGAGGATTATTCTTGCCCACTCTGGGTATGGGAGGGAGAAGATAAGTCTTTATAGAGCCTTGGGGTTGGAGGGGCTGGGTCAGGGGGACCTCCCTCGGACAGGGTAGGATCTTGAACTGGCTGAGATAGGGTTATAAGGCAGGGGGAAGTCATCCTCTTCCTTGGGGGTAAAAATGTGGGCCCAGACTGTGGTTTTAGGGTGGACTCTCTATTTCTAGTTACCAGAATGGAGGATTCTATTCTAGTGGCCTAGCATTGTATACAGAGAGGGGGATGGAGGAGGAGGGAAAGCCATCAGTCAATGTACGGGCACTGATCCACATGGCCAGGGTTCCCAGTGACTACCCACCAGACTCGTCAGGTTGTTGCAGCATCAAAAGACCCTGCATCAGTTCAACCCATGTCAAAAGTGGGCCATTTCAATTCCAATTAGCAATAAATGTGAAGTTTTCTTGGTGACAGTGTGACTCTGTAGTCTATGGAAATTCTTCAACATGCAGTCCAACATATTCAATCTTACTCGAACTGGTTTGCATTTCTGCAACAAAACTTAAAGGCACACCAAAAGACACAAATTCACCAGACAAATGTGAGAAGCATAAAGGGACAGAAAATCCCACCAAACTAAGCCAACCAAATATGGACAAAAGACTGAATACACAGGTGTGAGATAGGGGTTATAAGGCAGGGGGAAGTCATCCTCCTCCTTGGGGGTTAAAAATGTGGGCCCACTTCACTCACACTCATTAAACAGATTGGCTAGGACAACAACACCTCCTATTCCTGGAGACCGAACTACAATTATGTCCAATCTGTTTGAAGTCTCCCCAAATGTCCAGTACCCAGAAAATCTCATGGATGGTTCTGAATTCATCACCAGCTGCCCAGGATTTTACTTTCAATTTGGACAGTTTGGCTCAAGAATTTGCAGCTGCTATGAACTAGGCTCCCTGGGCTCCAGCAGGCCACTGAACCCACCAGGGGGGATTGCCCCAAAATTGGGCCTGTCCTGGGTCAGCTTCCTGGGTCTGGGGTCTCCCTGGATCTCAGTGGGTCCTCTAAAAATATTATGGCATTTGGGACCACTAGGAAAAGACCATCAGACACCAGGTCGTATTTCATTCAAAGTTTTATTCAAGCTAGCTACAGCCCTCAATTCAGGAGTACTGACTGTAGCCCTGGTGGAGTGGGGAGGCTACTTTTAGAGAAACAACAACAACAACAACAAAAACAAAAAAAGACAAGGGGACTTTCTGGGTGGAGGTATCCATCGATTACACGTGGCAGGCAGTGGTAATCATATCATGACAGACAATTGCAGGGTCCATGGTAGAGGGGCTTTTTTTTTGAGACAGGGCCTCCCTGTATCCCCAGCTGTCCTGAAACTCGTAAACAGGACTTTTCCAACTTTTTGGACAAACAAGCAAGAGGCACAAACAAAACAATTACAGCGACTGAGTGGTGACATCACTCTGTGGAACCTAGAGCTGCAAGAAGATCCCATTTCCTTCAGGGCACAGCGAGAAGCAAGATTACAGAAGCCAGAATGAGCAGTTAGAGACATCAGATCAGGGTTTGTAAAACCTACTTTTGTTCTCCTGTAGCCTTACAAGGAAGGCCAAATGATTTATAAGGACTGGGTTACTTACAAGACCTGGGGGTAGAGGAGAATTCAGCGCAGAGTTACTTCCTTAAGATGGAGTTTTCAAAATGGAGCCTCTCTGGCCAGCACAGCATGATATTACAAATAGTCCAAACAAAGAGGACTGAAAATAATGAAAGGAACATTCCAGAAAAGATGTAAAATCACCCTATGCTTTTGACTCAGAGGCTAGCCACAAAAGATACCTTTGAAGATCTATTCGATTTCAATTTTTTTAAGTTTCCAATATCACCTTAAGGAAGATGGGTGGTATATGCCTATGATCTCAGCATTTTGAAGGCAAAGGAAATCAAATCCTGGATTCTAGAGATGAAAAAAACTTAAGGTCACTTAGCACATTAAGTGACAGAAGAACTCAGAAAAAAAAAGTGAGAAAGTCACCCAAGAGGATTCATTAATTTACCATCTCCTAGACAAAGATTCTAAGAGAATCCATTTCATGTGGGAGATAAGTCCCTCTGAAAGTGTGCATAGGAGGAAGAAGAGAGGAAGCAATAGGATCAAAACACAAAGCAGTGTGTTACCAGATAACACCATGGTTTACTTCAGACTCCAGGGAAATTTAGGTATGGCACAACAAGACCCCTTGGACATCTACTGAAATTTCTACTGATTTCATGCAGTGCTTAAAAATAGCAACAGAAGTAAAGAATCCTGATATTTAAGACACAAGAACATCTGAAGACAGAGAAGCTTATGGAGCTCTATCCATGCAACAGCAAGCAGAAGCTGTTTCTACTACTTCTCAGATGTGAGAACAGGAAAACTATCTTCATGCTACATAGGAAATTATACAAAGTCTATTAGCTCCCTGCTGGATCCACTGCCATCATCAGAGAGCACTGACAAGAAGGACTAGAACTGCCCTGACACCTGACAGTGGATGAACTCAGAAGGTAGTCCACCAGCTTAGCAAAACAAAGGAATTAAGTGACACTGAAGGAAAGCACATTCAGCCCTCCTTCTTATACTGAAATATCTTCAGTCTCCCAGTAGCCCATAGGAAGCTGAGTTGGTAAGAATTTGTCTCTCCTTTAATAAAATATGTAGTCTCTAAGCATGCCATGTCAATAAACAGTGTTCAAATGAAGCTTAAAGACTTCAAACTACAGTGTCAAGTTCCCTAGTGCTTTGAACTTCATATTCCTTTTAATATTTCTTTTATTTTGAACGTTAAAAGAGGATAAGGACCAGTCAGAGTTTTGAGGTAAATAGAAGATGTTCTAGGGGACAGTGAGAACACATTACGTACACATGTGAAATTGTTAAAACAACAAACTTTACTTAAAAAATTGTCTAATATTAAAAAACTGAAAGGGAGTCTGGAGAGATGGTTCAGTGGCTAAGAGCACTATCTGCTCTTGCAGAGGACCTACATTCAATTCCCAGCACCCACACAGTAGTTAACAACCATAGGGTCTGACACCCTACTCTGTCCTCTGCAGGCATTGCATGAAACAGATGCACTTATAGACATGCAGGAAACACATTCACACACATAAAATAAAGATTATAAATACAGTATTTCTTTAAAATTGAAAGAAAATAAATTGGGCTTGATAAATGTTCAGTGCTATAAGTTCTACCTTCCTGGTAGTAATTTCTCAGTACATGTCTTTAGATACTGGATGTTGCTGGCTTTTGATAAGCTCTATCAAGTAGATACAGAAGCCACCTGTAATAAGGAGGTAATTGTTCTTTATACTTAGAGATTTTAAATGTTTAGGTACTAATGTCCCCCAAAGAAGTGAAGGAAAACCAATGAAATGTTAAAATATTTATGCTATGACAAGGCTATCTGATTTTTACATATAGCCATGTCATAGCATAAATAGCCACTTTCATATCTGTGATCCATGATATGACTTGACTTCATTTGAACTGATACTTTATGCACAGCTATCCTCCTGTCAGCCTTAGACCCCTGACTCTCTTTCCCCATGGGTTTGGGAACCATGCACCAACAGCAGCTTTCCAGAAAGCAAGCTCCTGATCCTTATCCCTGTGCCCTTTCTATGTACTGCAAATGCTCTGGACTTACAGAAGGGAAAGTGGACATTAGGGTCAAAGACAGTAGTAAGGTAGGATTTGGGCGCCTGATTACAATACAAAATTGCTATTTTTTGTTATTTTTTGTCATTTCTCTCAAACAAAAGCAGACTCCCTTTGGGGAGAAGGTACTCATGTTTTCTCACATGCTTTGTGTAATAATCTGGTAGAATAAATAACTGTTCAGATGGATGGTAGTTTCAGCTAAAATCAGCACCATCTCAATGCAATGTTTCCTGGTTTCAGAAGTCAGTAATCCTCTCAGACTTATGGGGAATGTGGGGCTGGAAATCAGAGGTAATCAAGTAGACAAACTTGTCCTCTTCCAAGGATATTTGTTAAAATAAACATGGTTTATGAAATGTAGACAGGTTGATGCTTTCTGAAAATCTGAGAACTTAGAGGTGGAGGGGAAAAGTTCTTCAATTAAGGTGAGCCTGGGTTTCATATAGAGACCCACACTCAAAATATGTTATTACAGAGGAAGTGTGATTGAGAGAAGGAGTTACCTACTGATCTTGCAGAGGACCTGAGTTTGGTTAAAGCACAGATCTAGAGGAATCTGATGCCTCTGGCCCCTATGGGCTTTTTCACACACGTATACATACATATACACAGGCATGCACAGTTTGTTTTTTTTAAAAATCTTTCAAAAAGGAATTTTAAAAAAATCAATGGAGTTACATTATTTTAATCATAACATTGTATCAGCTTAGAATTTCAACAATTAAAAACATTTCTACACAGAAAACCAACTTGGATATTTAAGCCATTTGTCAAATGTTACAATATAACATTGCATGTCAGACTCTTTACTCTTGAGAGATCATTTAATCTTTCTGGAAAGAGACTTCAGGATTAATGTATTCAGTAGTATTTTTGTTAGATAACTTCCTAATGCTTAGTTATCACTATGTTACCTACTTCTATACATGGATATTTTACCAAGATTCGATTAAATATGAGAAACTTGCAAACCAGCAAGCAAAGATATTTACTAGTAGAAAACAGATCTAATTGGAGTCATGTTGGGTATCCTATGGTGCATCTGATGTTATGCGTTCATGCTAGCAAAACTTCACTGAGCCCTCTGTTTCTAGACATATAAATTAGAGACAGCACAGAATGGAGCTCTGGAACTCCACGTTGGGAAATGCCTTCATCTTGGTGGGGATTCTGGATGGCAGTGACTTTCCTGAACTTCTCTGTGCCATAATCACAACCCTGTACTTTTTGGCCCTGACCAGCAATGGACTGCTGCTCCTGGTCATCACATTGGATGCCCGGCTCCACGTGCCCATGTACCTCCTACTCAGGCAGCTCTCTCTCATGGACCTCCTCCTCACATCAGTTATCACTCCCAAGGCTGTCATGGATTTTCTGCTCAGAGACAACACCATCTCTTTCGGTGGCTGTGGTCTTCAAATGTTTATGGAACTGTCGGTGGGTAGTGCAGAGGACCTCCTTCTTGCCTTCATGGCCTATGACAGGTATGTGGCCATTTGTCATCCACTGAACTATATGATCTTCATGAGTCATAGGGTCTGCTGGTTCATGGTGGCCATTTCATGGATCCTGGCATCACTAAGTGCTCTAGCGTATACCATCTACACAATGCAATATCCCTTCTGCAAATCCCGGGAAATTAGACACCTGTTCTGTGAGATCCCTCCTTTGCTGAAGCTGGCCTGTGCTGACACATCCAAATACGAGCACATGGTATATTTAATGGGCGTGATTTTGCTAATTCCCCCTCTTGTTGCCATTCTGGCCTCCTATTCACTAATTCTATTCACTGTGCTCCACATGCCTTCAAATGAGGGCAGGAAGAAAGCCCTTGTCACCTGCTCTTCCCACCTGACTGTGGTTGGGATGTGGTATGGGGCTGCGACAATCGTGTATGTCCTGCCCAGCTCCTACCACAGTCCCAAACAAGACAATATCAGCTCTGCTTTCTACACAATTGTCACTCCAGCTCTCAACCCCCTTATCTACAGTCTGCGGAACAAGGAGGTCACTGGGGCTTTGAGGAGAGTCCTGAGAAAACGATTGTTGTCAACACATCCCACCTTCTAGGACATTCTATTAGTTGCCTTCTAAACTCATTATCTCCTCAAAGTCGGAAGCTTTCTGATATGAATGAAATACTGTTGGAAAAAAACAAGATGGTAAAAAGTATCCTGTGCTATATTAGTATAGGAATATAAGTATCTTTATTAAATCCTCTTTGGATATTTTCTTCATGAAGTATCTTATAGAAAGAAAATCACTATTTAAAGTTATTCTGCTTTATCTTTAAAAGTAAGACTCCATTTTCCAATGTAACTGCTTAGATAAATGAGTCTAAATGGTATTACCACCTGAACGTGACCCCTGAGATTTTAAGTCAACACCAAAATAAAAGCCAGAGAAAATATTTTCAAGTGGGTGGCTCACATATCAATGGGAGAGAATGCTTGAGTCTTGCACACATTTTAAACAATGTAAACCTGGTAAATGTAATATAGACAATTGCAGATTTGTCCAATATCCTGTTGGTTGAAGTTTTCATTATGCTCGCTCTTTCTCTTTCTAAGCACCAACCTTTTTGTATACTCAGACAATGAAACGGTTTAGTGTGTATGTGTGTGTGTGTGTGTGTGTGTGTGTGTGTATTTTCACATGGGCACGCACATGTGTCCTATGTCATTTTACACTTTCTTCTTTTTTTTGTCAGTGATGGGAATTGTAGTGAACATTTACCATTCTAGCCTATGAATAAATAAACCAAACAGACAAATAAAACAATGATTTTACGTTTTTCTAAGCATGTCTTAAAATGTTTCAACAACTGTAAAATGTTCACATGCTTGGTTAGTGTACCTGAGTTAAATATTACACTATGTGTACATGTGTCAAAATGTCATATGATACCTCATGTATATGCATAGTCTGTATGGATTTACACTGAGATAAAATATTAGTCAGAATTATCATCAGATTGTAAATGACAAGAAATGTTGGTGGTTTGGCTTTGGGAAAAGGAATCCATTTACACACTGTTGGTTGGAGTATAAGGTAGTAAAACCGTCTTGAAATTCAGACTGGAAATTTCTACAGAAAATATAAATGCCATATAACCCAATTATGCTACTCTTAGGCATATACTCAAAGAACTCCATACAACTACAGAGATACTTGTGTATCAATCCAAGTTCATTGCAGCTCTACTCGCAATAGAATTTTATTCAGTTGTAGAGAAAAAAAATGCAAAAAAATGAATTTGCAGGTAAATAGATGGAACTGGAATAAAATAAACACAAATATTTTGAGTCAGGAATACTTTGTGTGAGGCATCTGGAATATATGATTACATTATGTATTCTAAAATATTATGTGGAAAATGTGCCCTGAAAGCTTTATTAGTATATTGCATCATCTTAAAATTTTGTAATGTAACTTGTTATTTCATCACTATAAATACCTAATGTTTTATGTGTTTGTATGTGTTTTTATTAATTAGCAATAATGGTTCTCTTGGGTATGTGACTAAAATTTTCCCCTAGGAAAACTCTTATGTGTTAAAATCAGAAAGTTTAAAATCAATCTATTGTTCTTGATATTAAAAAACAAATTGTTTTTCTGAAAATGCTAAACCTTTTCTGCATTTAATTTTACATAAAATTTTATAGTAGTCATAACACTAAATTTTCACAATTTGTATATTTCTTATTATTTTTTTTACAACTTCAGGGTTGAGGAGATAGTTATTAGCATTATTATAATTATGGTAACAATTTCTACTTGCATAGAAAATTTAGTTTAGGGATGCAGAGCCTGAGAGGTTACCCATGTTCCAGTAGACAGTCCTACATCCAATATACAAACAGGCAGTACTGGTTGGTTCGGTTGTTTTAAAAGGAGAATGCTTGAAATTGATGGAAATTGATGGAAAAGTGGCTGAGGGCGTAGTGAAGGAATTGGAAGTCAGGAGTTGGGGGAGTGGATTTGACCAAAATATATTATATGCATGTATTAAATTATCAAAAAATAAAAGTAACGAAAATAAAATGTGAGAAAAAAATGTCTGTGTACTAAAAGGCAGTCGTTCTTATTTCTTCTAATACTATTCTGTTCTTAAGGTATAATATAGCATGATCTTCATAGGAGGAATTTCTGTATTTTGCAGTTCTTTCCTTATTCATTTTTCAAATTAACATTAATTCTTTAAGGCAAATTTATAGTTTTTTTTCAAATGCTCAAAATGGTGAGACTATACATTCTTCTTCAGTTATCTCTTTCTTAAACCATACTTCTAAATAATCTGTTTTACACTTATATTTCTACTTAGATGACCTACTGAAATAGAGGTGAGATCACAGAGAGCTGAGAGCTGCATGGCTACCACCCAAGCTCTAGCTCTAGCGTCTCTTTCCTTCATTCTTAATGAGGATATTTAATCATATTATCTATGTCTTAAAAACTGTAAGCAATGCAATTATGAGAATATTATATTTACAATTCAGTCCTTTTTACAATAGTCAGCCTTGCATACCAGAATAAAATATTCTTTCTGCTTCCCAAACCCACTCATGTTCTTTGTAAATTTTCATACTGTAGGTCTCATTGATGATCCTGTTTCTTACTTTAATTGAGCAAAGCATTCAGTCAAAGACTCCTCTCTCTTTCCATCATCAAACATCCTGTCCACCTCAGTCTATAGACAGCTTATACTGGTTTTCCTCATTACAGCTGCCTATCAACTCCCAACCTCCACTAGCACCCTGGGTCCATGTCCACGGGTGTCCCCAAAATTTTGCTGGTGAACAGTCTTTTCTGCCTGAGACCCTTGTCTTCCATTGTGCTTTATGACCACGAACATACCTCATTATAGATGTTCCCTCACAACTTCATCTCATTGAGTTATTGCCAGCTTTGCTCAGTTACTGTACATAGAAAACCAATCACAAAATGAATTTTGTATTCACTGTCTCCCTTCTGGACAAACCTCATGGCACTGTTATTGCCATAGGTGTCATTATGTGCTGCATAGAACAGATCATTTCATATCGTCTGCCTTCAGCAATTCAGCAGCATCAACACTGTTGACCATTCTCTCTCCTTTCTTGAAGCCTTTTTCACCCTCAGGTTCCAGACACTACACACCATTGCTTTGCCTCGTCCTTCCCTTCATTCTATTAATTTTTTGGTTCTCTGTCTCTTTCTGGATGAAATTCAGCATACCAATAGAGACCTCTCTTTCTCACTCAGAAAGTTCTTCTAGAGTAATTTCCAGGTTTACAGGTTGCATACCATCTACAGAATAATAAAAGTTGATAATGTGCAAAAGTCAGGCTCTTTTATCTCACTACTCATGTTTAACATGAATTTCATTTTTATTCATTTTTTCAATGTATACTTTTATTGAATTTTTGTGCATTTCATATAAAAGTTCTTAATCATCTTTATACTGACTACCCATCCACACCCCACAGGCCCCCACACAGGATTTCATGTATGGTGTCATATATGTTAAGTCCTAGTGAGCCAAGTTTGTGTACCCAGATATCCTTCACTGCAAGTTCATCCACTGGAGTCTAGTCAACCTATCTAGAGTCTCCCCCTTAAAGAAGATCAGCTCTCCTTCACCCAGCAGTAACCAGCTGCCAATAGTTCTTCAGCTAACATTGGGACATGCTGCCCATTTCCCCAGTTTTATGTTGGGTTTTTGCCTGAGTCACTTTGCACGGGTCTTGTGCATGCTGACATGCATATTGTAAGTTCACATTAGGAAGTCCCCAGACTCCTGGAAGACTCGGTTTCCTTATAATCAAGCACCAACCCTAACTCTTACAATCATTCCTCCCCCTCTTCTGCAATGTTCCCTGATCCATGGGTGAGTGGCATTTAATAGGCCCTTATATTTACAGACTAGCATACCGTTCACCACTCATCAAAGAAGCTTCTTTTTGCAGCAGATGGAGACCATTACAGGGTTCCACAACTGGTCACACACAATAAGTGTCTGTGAGATGCTCAGCCCTTAAGTTTCCCATACACAATGGAACCTCTAACACCCAAGGCTCATGGAACATAGCAGATCAGAGAGAAGAGAGAATACTAATGCATCTCTCAACTCTCACCAGTGAAGCTTCCTCATAAAACAGTACGATGTACACAGAAGACCACAGCTGGCCAAATTTAACAAATGTTTTGAATTTCATATACTATATTTTAAATGTGTTCAGATCCTCTCCCCTATCTGCACCCTCTTACCCCATGCAATTTTACATATACATATATTATATATGTATATGTATGTATGTATGTATGTATGGCATATATAGTCAAATGTGTATCCCCAAATATTATAATATTCTTTGGTGTGGCTGCATCACTGGACCCTAGTTAATCTACAAAGAGTCACACCCATAAAAGTGACTATTCCTTCTAGCAACCATCTGTTGCCAATAGTTCCTAAGGCAGTATTTGGGTTTTTTCCCCACTTCCCTACTTCTGTGCTGGAATTTTGTCTGGCTTGAGCTTTCATGGGACTTCTGCATGTTGTCACCATTGCTGAGAGTTCGTATTGCTGAGAGTAGCTGCCCAGCTGTCTAGAAAACTCTTGTTTCCTTGTGCTCATCCACCACCTCAGGCTTTTACAATCCTTCCACAACCTCTTCTGCAATTATCCCTGAGCCTTGGGAGGCAGAAGTTTGATTTAGGTGTCCTATCCAAGGATAGGCACTCTGCAGTCTCTTGTTATCTGCACATTGGCTAGTTGTGGTTCTCTGGGTTAATCACCATCTGCTGCATAAGAAAGCTTCTCTGGTATTAATTGGTGGGTATAATAGTAAGTCATTAGGAATTAGATTCATATTTTATCAGAATGGTAGTATTAGGTTCTCCCCTATGACCTGTGACATGTCTAGCCATGTTACTAGGCCTGATATTAATGTCAGGTAGAGGCTCCTTATTATGATGTGGACCTTAAATTAGAATATGTCTGGTTACTCCCATAAATTTGGTGCCACTTTTGTACTGGTGGACATATCTTGCCAGACTAGATCTTGTAGCAGCTTGTAGGAGTCACATCAGGGTAAAGTTGACAATTGTTTTCTTCTTCCAGAAGCATTCACAGTAACTTCCAGCACTATAACACCCTGAATGTGGCCAATCACATGCAGATTCTCCCCTTCTCTGGTTCATCTCCATTACGCCCCCCATTTCATGTCCTCCATTACTATCTATCCTTTCTGGATAGCTTCAGTTATCAACTTGACGCTCTTGGGTAGGGGAACCTCAGCTGAGGAACTGTCTCCATTGTAATGGCCTGTGGCCATGTCTATGAGGCATTTTCTTGATTTTTGAGTGATGTGGGAGGGCCCAGCCAACTATGAGTAGAGCCACCCCCAGGCAGACAGTCCTGTGCTATATATGAAAGTAGGCTGAGCATGTGCCAGGAGAGCAAGCCAGTGAGCAACATTCTCCATGGTCTTTGTTTCAGCAATTTTCTCCAGGTTCCTGGCCTGAGTTCCTGGCCACTTTGGCTTCCCTCAGTGATGAACTATGAACTTGGAGATGTAAGACAACATTAACCCCTTCCTCCCCAAGTTAGTTTTGGTCAGTGTTTTTATCACATCCATTGAAAGCAAACTAAAGCAGCTATTAATTCCAATATATGCCTCCAATATACTCCTGGTATGGGTCCCTGCCCTGGAATCTGGTCAGCCTACAAGACATCACAACAATGAGGAAAACTGACTCTCCATTATTTAAAATTTTTATTTGTTTATGAGTGTTGTGCTTATATGTATAAAGTGTCACTATTTCCTCAGGCAGGTTTAGGGCTTCTTGCCCACCTTTCCCCACCACTATGCTGGGTTTTTATCTGGCTTGAGCTTGTGTCTATCGCGTGCTTGCTGTCAAAATTGCTGAGAGTTTACATGCACAACCTCCTTTCTGTTTGAAAACTATTTATATTCACTACTTCTCGTTCTAATAATCTGTCTATCCCCTCTTCCACAATGATCCTTGAGTCTCTGGTAGAGAGAGTGTGATACAGGTGACCCTTTCTGTGTTAATCTCCAGCACTCCAAGAAGCTTCTTGGGTGATAATTGAGAAATGCACTAACCTATGGGCATACCAGTAAGTCATTAGATGTTGATTTAATACTGTACTATTTAGCAAAGGAGTGGTAGTAGACTTTCTCCTATAGCCTGTGACCTGTCTAGCCATAGGTTTTTGGTACTGATAACAGTCTCAGGTATGGACTTCCATCTTGTGAAGCAGTCCTTAAATCCAATCAGAAAGTAGTTCATTCCTCTAATAACGTTAGTGCCAATATTGCACAAGTAGGCATATAATGCCACATATTCATGATTGTAGGTCACGTGGTTCACAGATGGGTAAGGCTGATGATTACTTTTCTCTTCTGGTACCATGCATAGTGCCTATCATAGTGCCTATGAAAGCTAGCCAATAGAGATGGCGATTCCAGGTCAGTACCAATTTGACTTCTTGTATTATGATGCACATATTTCAACAACAGGGTCTTACCAACAAGTTCTGGGTAACTAGGAGCAATAGCAATAACCAGCATTATTTGAGGGTCTACAGGACCCCCTTTTGAACAACTCCAATAGAGAAAGTTTATTCCTTACATTTTGCTTTTAAACATATTTTATCTACCCCGAAGGATATTTGGGGACACAAATATGACTCTTTATGTATAAATACACACACATACATAAAATATAGTACATGGAATTGGACATGGGTCTGGACACCCTTGGCCACTCCATGGCATTCATTCACAAACAGATGAAAAGCCTGAGTTATGTCAGGAAGCCCCAGTGCTGGGGCTGATATCAATGTCCCTTTATAAAGTTCCTTGAAAGCTTTTTTCTCCTTGTTTTCCCAACTGAGGGGACCATTTCCTCCCAAGTTCTGATATAATGGTTTTACTATTTCTTCTAGCCCGTCCTCCCCTACCTTCATGGCAGCTACCATTACTCAGGCCAGTCTCTTGTCTTTTTTCTCATTAAAGTCTCTATTATTAAAGGTCTTTTGGGTTATTTCTACTCACTGTGACCCATTCATTCCTTCAAACTATTGTAGTTTTTGTAACTCTTCAAATGACTGGAGCCAATTGGGTTACAAAGGCAATATTTATAGTCAGCTAGTTTTCTGGTTTTCTGGCACGTCAGGATCAGTAAGGGTGAATTCCCAGAGATGCTCCAGAAATTCTTCAGGGGACTCCTGACTTCCCTGAGTAATCTCAGATACATTTGAGAGGTTGGTTGTCTTCCTGGCCACTATTCTCAGTCCCGGCAGTAGGGTCTGATGATAGGTATCTACTGCCCCCTTACCTTGGTCCATGTTGGGGTCTCAATTTGGAAGGGTCAAGGGCAGACCTCACTTGACTTTTGCATTGGTATCCCCCCCTTGTGCCCCAGGACCAACTACAGCAAGGATTCGATCTCCTCCTCAACCTTGAGGAGAGTATCTAAGACTTGTTTGCAATCAGCCCATGTGGGGTTGGTGAATAAAGAAAACATTTTCTAGTAAGCTCATAAGGGCCTGGGACTTCTCAGAGAATGGGGGGGCGGGGGTGGGGTTCCGAGCTTTCCAGTTGTACAGGTCACTATTTCCTCCTGAGAGGGAGAACAGCAGGATGAGGAGCCTGGCTCAGTTTGAGTAGGGTGTAATCCACCAGACTTTCAGTGAGTGAGGGTGAGGGCATTGGTAGGGTATCGTATAGCCTGGATGATGGGGGTGCAGAAGAAGCAGAGGGGGCCTTCAGATACCATTGGTTCCTGATTTGGTTGGGTAAGGTAAGGTGGAGAGATGTCTTCCTCCTCTCCAGGAGTCAAAACTAAGGGTCTGGTCTTTGTAACTAGGGGCCTGGTTGTTAATACCAAGAAGCCCTGTTTTAGGGCACAACACTTCAAGTTAAGGAGGGAGAGTCAACGGTGGATACAAGGAAATGACTGGGATGACCAGGGTCCCCTGTAGCTACCTTCCAGACCTTCTGGGCAACTCAGGTGTTACAACAACCCAAAATCTGGCCATCCTAACCCAAAGGAGGGCGTTCCAGTTCACAGAAAATACAGGAGGTTTCCCTGTGACATCTTGACTCTGTAATACACCTTGTGGAATTCCCGAAAATGGCACAGCATGCAGCCTAGAGGGATTTTGGCTGTGCTCAGTCTGGCTCCCATGTCTGCAACAAAACCTACAAGCACACCAGAGGACACAGATCCACCAGACAAAAGCTAACAATAGGAAGAGACAAAATATCTACACAACGAAGACCATATAAACACAGACATACAGTGGTCACCTTCACCCACACATCTAAATCTTAACCAGGAAGACAGAGGACATCTTTTGCTGTCTAAGGAGACTGGGTTACAATTGTGTCTAATCTACCTGAAAAGTTTCCCCAAATGTCTGGAGCCCAGAACACTCACCTATCGGTCCTGCCCTTGGCGCATGGCTGCCAGTTATTTCCTTACTTGTTGTTGTTGTTGTTGTTTTTCTTTTTAATTTTTGGTGGTCATGGTCTCTGGCTCCCTCAAGCCTCTGAGCTCACAAATGGCCTCACTTCCATATCTGGTCTTACCTGGAGTCTGGAGGTCCACCTGAATCTCACTGGGGCAAGCCTCCAAATGTTACAGAGTTTGTGACCACTGGAAAGACCACTCAGACTCGATTAGAATCCATTTAGCCAAATTATTTTTTAGGCTTGCCAGCCAACAACAGCTCTAGCTGGGGAGGAAAGACTGCAGCAACTGGCAGGGAGACAGACAAGGCTTTTAAAAGCAAAAACCACAAAACATCATGGGGTGTCTTAGATAAACATGTCATGGGGTAGTCATGGGGTTCGTTGTAAGTCATGGGCCATCTTAGATAAACAATTCAGTTTCTGCTTAGGCAAGCAAGCAAAGATACAGAATCACAAGATAAGCAATTACAGTAAGTGAGTGTCATCAGCTATTTCTTGGGACCCTGAGGAAGAAGGGAAAGGAATTCACTTGAACTAGACTTAGTCTTGGGCCAAGCCTGCCTGGCTCCAAGGATATAAGATGGAATTGTTTTAGCCACACTGTCACACCAGCATATTTAGTTCATATTCTTTTTCTATGACTAAGAAGAATTATGAGTTCTGAATCAGTGGAGATATAGAAGCCAAATCAGAAATCCCAAACTAGCAAAGGTATAGCAGTACCTTCAAACTGATCCCACATGCTTACTTGCAGTGTAAGGACCAGTGCTGTAATGAGTACTACTCAAACCGTGGTCTGAGGCCTGAGACCATTCCTGCCACAAACATTTGTCATGGGAATGCAAGAATTCTTAAAACAGGGCATTTATTCCCTTTGTCTATTTTTCACTTTCAATGTAATTTTGATGAAAAAAATGTATGCTTGATAAAAGAATGATTTCAAAAACAAGAAATTTTAAAAAGAATTAATTGGTCCTACTCTGGAAGGAATGTGATAAATGTGTTACATATAATAGAACTATTCCTAAATAGGCTATAACCTTTTGACCATTCAAAGCTTACATGTTCTTCTTGGTTTTTTTTCCGGGGGGGGGACTCATGTCTAAGAAATCATTGCCAAAATTGAAAGCATAATTCATTAGAAGGTAAAAGAAGGAGTAAATGAATCTCATTAAACTACAAAATTATTATACACCAAGAAAAACCAATTGTAGACTGAAGAGATTTGGACTTAGTGGGAACCTCTCTTGGGTGTCACTATTGCCGGGGAGATGTGAACAAGTGTCTATCCACCCCAGATAGGGAGCCAATGAGCAAACACAATATGGAAACAAATTAAGTCCAAATTGACAAACCAATGAGTTTTATTGGGCTTAATCCTAGGAGTATGGGTGAGAGGTTACTTACAGGATTACAAATGACTCAAAGGCAACCTCATCACCAAAACCTCACCACAGCATGGGTGACAGCTCACAAAAGGTGGAAACCTGCAGCACAGTGAACGACTTGCAAGCAAATCAACAGGTTTAAAAGTGTCTTTTCCAAGTAGCTCAGTTTGTCTGAGCCTCTTAACTGGTAGCTAAGATGGTCTTGGCCTGCTCAGGTAGCTTGACTTGTCCCCGAGAGTCTCTCAGCAGCCTTACTGTTTCTCTATACTTCAGGGGGGTGGTGAGGGACCTAGTGTAACTTGTCAATTTCATGTCCTTCCTGAAGCCTTTACTTCATGCTGTTAAGATTTACTGCAGAATGGAACATTTCACTTCGTTTTAAAACTTCCATGATGGAAGTTAGCTCAGAGGAAATTTCTGTCCAACAGCCACCACTTTCAAACCATATGTGTGTGGAATTTACTAAAACAACAAATCCATGCCCACAGGTTTGACAAGTCACTTTCAGTGTTGTATGGACAATGACAGATATGAGGACATACATAGGAATAAGAAAAACTGTTGGTCAGATCAAGATGTAGCCTGGGTCTGATATGTATCAGAGTAACATGTGAAAAGAGATGCAGAGATAGTAAGACCTATGAGCAGGTTACATGTATGAGATAGGAGAGAGGACAGGAATGCCCTTGCCAATCTCAGCCTGATAAAAATCTGTGCATTATATACTACAGACTCAAAAGGGAGCTGTGTGTGAAAATAAGGAGTTGTACTTTGGACTTCATGAGTGCCTAGGTTGTGTTCCACCTGGTTGTCATTATAATTCTATGCCTCAGCAGCTATAGTAAAGATTTCATTGAAATGGTCAGGGCATCTTTTTCTGCAGCAGTTCCTCTAGTGTGATGCTCCTGAAGCAGCAAAAGAAAAAATATTTTAATTAAAGAAAGTTAAGACAGGGGCTGGGGTCCTCAGGTCTTCTCATTTGGGAAGTTATGTCCAGAAGATGGATAATCCGCAGTCCTCTCCTATCCACATGCTCTGAATCCACAGGCTCACCAACCGTGAATTGAAATTAGATTTTAATTGTTTCTGTGCTGAACATGTGGAAACTGTTGTAGGTATTAGTAAATTATCATTAGAAGATTTTAAATAGGAAAGATTATATGTGTAGATTATATGTAAACATGTTAATCAAGGATTTTAATATCTGCAGAGGTCCTGCAACTAATGCCCTTAGATAATGAGGGAAGAATAAAATTCTATCCATTGCATTTTATGCTATCATTATAGTAAACATTCAACTTGAATGATTCAGAAACTTTCAGATCTCAAATGTCCATAGGGCATGTTGATGCCAATCAATCTAGTATAGTACCTGACATCAGATGAGATGCATGTGCCTGTGTTATAGATTATTTTTAAGTGCCTCTGGGAACTCCTGTTGAAGAATGTTTTTTCAAAAGTAAAAGCTCTGAGTGCTCCAGAGAATGTTCTGATTATAGCACTTAGGACATTGTGTTTAAAAACTCCCTTGAGGAAGCTCTTCCAGGTTTTAGTAGATTTGGGTCTCAGTCCCTGCTTAAACAGAAATCCTTGAGTTAAGTAAGAGCAAGACTCAGTACCCAGACAATGCACAAGCCTCAGCGTATTTGGGAAACAGCCATGGATGTTGCCTGATATAGTGAAGACTCGAAGGCTGCAGAAGCCTTACCTTCCTTTATTTCTCACTCATCTCAGCCCTTGGCTCACTGTCGTGTGTTTATGCTTGCCAGTGTTCCAGGTGGGTGTGGGGAAAATTCTGCAGAGAATTACTCCTTTCGAGGTATCTGAATCTTGATTCTCTACACAGATGAGACTTTTGCCCTTGCTCTCTGTCCCTCTCTATTTGCCTGTGTCTTCAACAAAGAATAGGTGCTCTTCACGAATCTTGATCTGAATTATCCCTGAATATAGTTAAGTGCTTGACCAAAGGTACCTGAGTGGCTGCGAGGACATTCATACCTCTCCTTGGCTCTGAAAGCTAGGAGCCTGTGCTCTCCTCTCACCTTTCTACCTGAGTGCATGCTCTTCTGGATTTCCATCCTCATCCCCTTTTTATTTGAGTTTGGGCATTGGGAGCAAGCAGGGATAAGAAAGAACCTGAGCCTTCTTTCTTAGAGAGAAGCAAGACAGGGAGAGCAGGCTTCCTTGAATGAGTATAGAAGGCTGTATGTGTCTGCTGATATCCATGCACAGGCTGAAGCCTTGGCCTTGTCCTTAAGCAAACTACACTCTCATTTAACCCTGAAATATTACTAACAGTGAGTGCATAAGCTCCTTTTAACCTGGGCCTTTCCACCTCCCTAATCAAAGACCAATGTTTCAGTGTGTCTAGTAGCCCCTTTGCTCAAGCACAGCTCTCTTGGAATGGATGTGTTAATGTTGGAGTGTCAGCATTAGCTTTAATTCATTCAGCTAACAGTTTGAATCCCTGGAATGTGTCTAAAGATTCTGATCTTTAAATGGAAGAAATAATGTTTCAACATCTTAGGGTTATATATGTACATATATCTATATATAATACATGGACACATTCTAGATCCTTTTGGAGTGTTTGCTCTGTGATATACATTTTCTTACACTACATAACCAATAACTCTACTGAAACTTATTTGATAATGTGAATTTTCTAGCTTATCAAAGATACTAATTTTAGCATTAATCTAATTCTTATGCAGCCTCTTCTGACTCTGATTTCTAATCTGACCCATGGCATCTCTGTGTTTACAGCACTCTAACCTTATTTTTATTTTGTCTGTCTATATTGTCTGAATTATAATTCCTTAATTTTAAAAAATATTTATGAATTTAAATATATTTATTTCTCTCTTTTACTTAGAATATGTAGGTTAATTGTAAGTTAAATCATATAATCCACATAGGCATAAGAAACTAGAAATTCCTCAGTTACTTTCCCTATTTCCTCTAGAATCCAGTTCCCTACTACTATTAACAGGCTGTTTTCTATAGACTGACTAGCCAAGCATATACAAATTATTTTACCGTGGCATGATAGTAGTTTTCTAAAGGTCTTTAATATGTTTATCTTATCTTTTTTTTAACTTTAAGAGAAAGCTAAATAATAACTTGAGGCTTATATAACAGTGTTAATGACTCGAATTGCAATAATAAAGGTATCTTTAATTATACTGTTGTTATTAAAGTCAAGCTACTAAATGATAAACTTATCAAAATTCATAAATAGGTTAGAATATTATTAAAATGTACTTATAATATTGTGTTTTTAGTCTCTGTTCTTTGTATATTTAAAACATTTCATAGTAAAACAAACCAGAAACCCTTGGTTAATTCTAACTAAAACTTCCCTTTGTGTTCCTTACATGTACATTGAAGCCTTTAATTATCCAGTTTTGTATTTAGCCATGATTTCAGATTTGGCTATGACACAGCTCCAATCCCAAAGGATGAACAAAGAACCAAAGAATGCAAAGAGCAAAGTATGCTCTCCATCTGCTGTTATCTAACTTTGCAGTAGCAGTGAGATCTAGATCACAATCCTTTCATCATCATCATCACCATCATCATCATCATTTATTGGTGTTTTGTTTTTGACAGAGGTTATCAGTATGTAGCTATGACTGACCTGGAACTTACTATTTAGACAAGTCAACCCTTGAATTCACAGAGATCTTTCTGCCTCCATTCCTCAAGTGACAGAATTATTGGTTTGAACCATCAAATGCAACTGCAATCCCATCATTAAAATGAGACATTATATTTGGTTCGTAAGCCGTATTATTATCCTAAATTCTTTAACTGAATTTTATGAATCTTTACATCAATACTATTAGATATGTGTACTTTGTATTATATTGCACATATTATCAAAACTAAGCAAAAAAACTAATAACTAATTATGTGGTATATAATTTACCACACAACAATTAGACAAGAGATTAATCCTAGCAGTAAAGGCCCAGTGTTACTCAGTGAGCTACGCTTCATCCTCATCTGACAGCAGCTCATGGTCACTGGGCACTCACTGCAGGAGAAATGTCTGTAGAAATAATTGTGTATTATAAATGCTCATGTCACAGAAAGCACATGCTTTTGCACTTCACATAAAAGACTAAATGACAGTGGAATGGCTTGCTTTTCACCCAATCTATTACAGTCATGTTGTCTTCAAAGTTGGTTTTTGTGAGGTTTAAAATTCAACCCAAAAGGCAATTTTTGTGATTTCATTTGTTGTTGTTTTATTAAGTATTTTTTCCTCACTTTTTACAGCATTACCTATTATTGTTAACAAGGGTTTCAACTTTTGCATAATTTTCTAGTGTGTTATGTGTATTCATCGCTGAGTTTAAAAAACTGTAATTAGATTAAGAATAATATAAAATTCTATTAAATATATTTGCTGCATAGTGAATTCCAGACAGGACTGGAGTACATAGTGAGAAACAGAATGACTCTGCCTCAAACAATAGCAACAAAAATCTAATAACATAATAGTAAATGGCTATATGTGCTTAAAATATGGTAGTGCAGCAAACCAATGTCTATTTCATTTTACAAAGTAACTTTTTAATTGCTTTTATGACTTGAGCCAATACTGCACATACATGAATTCCAAATGCAGCACAAGTTTGTTACCGAGGGTCCTCAAGTTACCAGTTAGCTCTCTGGATTTGATCATCCAACATATCTGCTGCTCAGAATCCCCTGGCCTACGTCTCCCTATGTCAAACCACCTCTTATCCTCTACCCCGGTAACCATTGTTTAGCCTCCTCTCCGCTGATGTCTAACATGCTTATGGACAGCAGCCAGTTCCTTAGTTTCCCTTGCCCTAGGTTTCTTCAAAGGTAAAATGGTGATATAAATGATATATAGGTATGTTCATGCCAATATTTATCTTTCTTTTACTTTTTCTGTTAGCAGACACTTCTCAGTCTCAGGCAAATGATGACAAATAGCAAGATCTCATTCTTCTTCCAAACCGACCAGTGTTACACACACATACGCACACACTGCCAACACCAAAACCACAACCACCACCACTGCTGCCACCATTTCCTCATCCATTAATAGAAAATTAGTTGATGTCCATGCCTTTGTTACTGTGAATCATGGTGCAATGAACATGGAAATACAGATGTTTTTCTGTTCTGGTCCTGTATGATTGATGTGCTGTGTGCATCTTCTATCTGTATAGGTGTGTCTTTCTTAATTGGGGGAAGTTTTTTCCTATAATTCTGTTTAAGATCAGGTCAATGCTGTTGACCTGAGAGTCTTTATCTTCCTGTATGCCTATGATGCATAGATTTGGTCTTCTCATGGTGTCCCACATTTCCCACACATTCCATTCCTGTGTTCTGTTTTGTTTTGTTTTAATGTTTTCTTTGTTTGAGCAATCCAGTTCTTCAACTTTGTCCTCCAGTCTTGATATTCTGTTTTCCATTTATTCAGTCTGCTTGTGAGACTTTCTCCTGTCATTTCAAATTGGCTTACTGAGTTTCCCAATTCCATCGTCATTTTGACATGGGTTTTCTTCAGTATTTCGATCACTTCTGTGAATTCCCTTTTCAAGTCCTGATCATTTTTGTCATTTCATTCAGCTGCAAATCACACTGAGCTTCAGTCACAAGTTTGTGCCTGTCCTCACTGAGTTCTTTGCATCGTTTGTCTCTGTGTTCTTCAAGTTCTTTGACCACGTTTGTGATTGTTGTTTTATATTCTGCATCGTGCAGTTCTTCAGAGTGGTTCTCGTTGTATGGCACTTCTGTAGGACTGGGAGGTTTTGTTAGGGGCATAGTCTCTTGGTATTTCATATTATTTGTCTTTTTGTGTTGTCGTTTGGGCATATGAATTTTTTTTGTTGGTCTGATAGAAAATTCTATTCTGCCTTTGTTTAGTTGAAGTTTGATTCTGTTTATATTGCTAATGTAACCTGACTGATTTTTGCTCAAGTAAGTATGAAAAGTTAGTTGGTGTGTGCTTCAGATTCTTTCAGGGTAGTAGACTGGTCTGTGGCAGGCAGATCAGGAAGAAGGCCAAGGGCAAAGTGAGGGTAGTTACAGCCTGAGGAGGGTCTAGAAAACTAGGCAGGGTAGGTATGAGCCATGAAGCTGGAGAATGCAGCTAGCCTGGATACAGGGGATCAGGATGAGTGGGCAGAGTCTGGATTAGGAGGCTAGTCCTGAGATCTGAGGTGGAAAGAGGGAGCAGATGTGTTTATGAGGTAGTGATTACATATTCTTTAGGTATATACTTAGAAAAAAGATTTCTGGATCATATCATAGCTCTACTTTGAAATTATTTAGAAACCACCATGCTGTTTTCCACAAAGGCTGATAATATATTTAACTATAATAATATATATATATATACATGTAATACAGCTTGACTGGGTACCGATACTGGGCATGTATTGCCTCCTACGTATTGGATCTTAAATCCAATCTGTAGAAGTTTGTTATATCCATTACAGTCATGTCACTATTACACCAGTGCACAATCAGAGTTGGCAGGTAGGCATTGTGATCCACAAGGCTGACAGGTGAGCATTTTACCAATGCCATTTTACCTCCCAGTAGCCTGCATCACCCCTTCTTATCTTCCATATTATATGAATAATAACTATTTCATTTTGAATTAAAGATGATGAAAAGTGAATGCAATTAAACTGTTAATAATAACTACCAAATGGTACCTATAACTAAAGAACCCTGTTTAAAGAGAGGTAAAGTGTATAGAAGACAGACTTCTGAATATTTGAAAGATACTACTAAGTACCATATCAAAAAAGGAAGCTATTTTTAAATACTACAAAAAATGCCTAATATACGGGGCTGGAGAGAGATGGCTCAGTGGTTAAGAACATTGGTTGCTCTTGTAGAAGACCCAGCTAACAACTGTCTGTAACTCCAGTTCCAGGGGATCCAATGGCCTCTTCTGTCCTCGAAGGCATTGCATGACATGAGTGCACTTACATACACGCAGGCAATACACTCATACACATAAAAACAAAAATAATAAATAAAATAGTTTTTAAAAATGCCTGGCATGGTCGCATATACCTTTTATCCCATCCCTCAGGAGGCAGAGGCAGGAGAATCTCAGTGAGATTAAGGCCAACCTGGTCTGCAAAATGAATTGCAGGACAGGCTGTCAAGAAATACTACAAAAAATCCTTTGACTTAGAAAAAATAATTTGGGCAAAGATCAAGATCACGAAATATTTTTTAACTTAGCTTTACATTCTTGGTACAGCGATTTTTAGAATTAATTTATAGATGCAGTGAATAAACAGACATCAATAATATTGTAGACTTTAACCAGCTCCAGTGGATGGAGCACACTGAAGGACATTTAGGGAAAAATTTTTTGACTGAATAGGCTTTAATATATATGACAGAGTACATGAAATCCAGCAGTGGGTGGCTGTCAGAGAGGTGCAGATAGAGGAAGGGATCCAAAGAGGATCAAAGTGTACTGCGGAAAATGTTCAAAAAGTTCAATAAAAATAAAGAAGTAAATAAATAAGGAAACATTTTAAGTAGAAAATGAAAACAAATATTGTACAGTTTACAACATAAAGTGTAATAGGCTTATGGTCAACTCAGTGTGCCAAACCTACAGAAAGGAAAGGCACAGTGTGAGCAGCACCACAGCCTTCTCACCAGGCACGAGGTGGACCAGATGAGGATCGGTCATATAGAATACGCAGAATGATTTTTAATATTGATTAATAAAATACCTGAATTGCTCAGATGTTTGTGAATAACTGACTTCTGTTTATTTTAGTGGTATTGTACTTTAAACAGGAATACACATTCATGGGAGCGAACCAAACCTATGTGACAGAATTCATCCTCCTGGGCCTCTCACAGGACCCACACACCCAAGTCCTGCTCTTCTTCCTTTTTCTCCTCATCTACCTGCTGACGGTACTGGGAAACTTGCTCATCATCCTGCTCATTCACATGGACCCCAGACTCCACACTCCCATGTACTTTTTCCTTAGAAACCTGTCCTTTGCTGATCTCTGTTTTTCCACAACCACAGTCCCCCAAGTGCTCGTCCACTTCCTGGTGAGGAGGAAGACCATTGCTTTTTCTGGGTGTGCAACACAGTTAGTTGTTTTACTTCTGGTTGGGTGTACAGAGTGTGCCCTTCTGGCAGTGATGTCCTATGATCGGTATGTGGCTGTCTGCAAGCCTCTGCACTACTCCACCATCATGACACACTGGGTGTGTGTCCAGTTGGCTGCTGGGTCCTGGGCCAGTGGTGCATTTGTGTCCCTGGTGGATGCCACATTCACATTGCGTCTTCCCTATCGAGGAAACAATATCATTAACCACTTTTTCTGTGAACCTCCTGCCCTCCTGAAGGTGGCCTCAGCAGACACGTACAGCACAGAAATGGCCATCTTTGCAATGGGTGTGGTAATCCTCCTGGCACCTGTCTCCCTCATCCTCATCTCTTACTGGAACATCATTTCCATTGTGATCCAAGTGCGGTCTGCAGAGGGGAGGCTCAAGGTCTTTTCCACCTGTGGTTCCCATCTCATTGTGGTTGTTCTCTTCTATGGATCAGGAATATTTGCTTACATGAGGCCAAACTCCAAGGCAATGACCGAGAAGGATAAAATGATTTCAGTGTTCTACTCAGCAGTGACCCCCATGCTGAACCCCATCATTTACAGCCTAAGAAACAAGGATGTCAAAGGGGCTTTCAGAAGGATCACTGCGAAATAATTAATGCTTTTGTAGTTCATGTTGTGATTGTGCTTAGCACTGTAGAGAGAGAGGATTTCCTTAAACATTTCTCTTTCTCAATTCCTCCATTCTAGTCTTCCTTCTATATTCCTGCACTTTTCTCTGTTTGATCCCATTAATTCTCTTCCATTGACTCTTCCTACCTTACTTTTATGGACCCTTCTACAGTTATCAGGTCAATTAAATAAAAGAGAAGGAAAAATAAAATTATTGAAGAAAGGAAGGGGAAAAAAAGATCATGGTATAAAATAATTGGAGGGAGGAAGAGTTGGAGGAGGAAGTAAGAGGGAAGCCATTGCTTTAATCTTAATTCATACAAGTGAATAAGGATATTGACACAATTATCATGTAACTACATGTCACCAAACAGGAATCAATAAATTATAAGAGAATATATGTATATATGTATAAAAGTGAAATCATTTCTTTCATTCGTGCATTTGACAGTTATATTTTGAAGGCATATTATATATTAAGGTGGATTTACAGAGCTTGGGAAATAAATGTGAAAAATTATGTTATATTTTAATATGTCCTACAGTCCTAAAGTCAACATTTCTTAAAACTGAAGGTAGAGTGAATTTAAAAAAATAAGCAATGATCAAATTTTTTCATTATATTTTATTCTCAAAATTTTTATTTTAAAATTTTATGCAAATAAGTGGTACACTGTACATCTTTCTCTCAAACTCTTCCTACCTTACTTTTATGGAGCCTCCCTCCTCCTGTTTGTCCCTTTTGTCCACCTACACAAAACCATTTCCATTTTTATTTTATATATTCATGCATGATTTTATGTTGCTATAAAATCTAGGAGAAAAAAACATACACTTGTTTTTCTATTTTTTCTATACTTGCTTAATTTGTTGACCTCCAGTTACATCCATTTTCCTGAAAAAGTTATAATTTCTTCCTTATGACTGAGAAAATCTTCATTGTGTGTATCTACCAGTTTTATCTATTCCTCTGTTGTCAGTCACTTAGACTGTTTTTATAACTTAGTTATTGTGTAAAGCACTCCAATAAATACTGATGTGAAAGTATCTTCTTGATGTGTTAACTTCTAGTACTTCAGATAAATACCCAGGATTTGATTTAGAAGTAATTTAAGAGTCTGTAATTATATGATTGAATTATCCTCTTGTAATGGTTTTGTAAAAATTAATAATTATATAAATGACAAGTTGTACAGCATCTTGATCTAAAATGCACTAAGGTAGTCGAGCATTCTTTGAATCTACAACTCATGGGGACAGCTGAGCAGTTTTTCATAGAAAGCATTTCCATCAGCCACTTCTAATATGTTTCCCCTGGCTCTTATTGCATCAAGGTCTTCATCGTCTTGAATTGTTGATAAATGCAGTATTATTTCCTGTGTTCTCCACTGTTTTTCAAATATCATCCAAGACTGAATCACAGAATTACATCAGATCTTTTAAAAATATATAAAATGTGAATGTGCATGTCTGTGTCGTGTATCCTCTAATTTGTTCCTTTCCCACATTCTTCACTTATTGTAATCATTCACTATTTCCACACTTACCCCCATATGATTCTGAACATTGTATCACACTCTGCATTAGGATTGACATTTTCTGTCTTACGGTCACTGCTGATGCTATTCCTATGATAACAAGTGTATCTTGTATGGCTTGATGTTGCTGCTGCTGCAGTAGGGTGTTGGCTCTTCCCTGGGTAATGAGCCCTCAGGGGTATGCTTCACACTATGAAGGCCCCTCAAGCAAAACTGAAGGAGATCCAAACCAACATTCTTCAACAGATCAATTCAGATATACCGACATAGGTAAAATAATGGATGAAGATCTCAGAAATTTATTAGTGAAAATGCTCAGTGACCTGAAAGAGAATACAAATATCACATAAATGAAAAACATCACATAAATGAGGTAAGGAAATCAGTCTAGCATCTGAAAAGGAAATCCATCAACAGAGAGGACAACTCCAGGCTCCTTCAGCCTGCCCTCTCTGCCCTGGCAGCCCAGCTGACCATGCCCAAGAAGGCAACATCCAGCAACGAGAAATTGTCCAGCAGTAGGCCCAGGAGGAGAAAGTACCACGGCTGTGCTTTGCCCTAGTTCCGTGGTTCCCAAGAGTGCATCCCTGATAGGCAAGAGCTTCCTGTGGGTGTCTGTGATGCCTGGGCCCTGGATGAGATGACTGCTGAGACTGCTTCCCCAGCTATCAGGAGCACTACTGCCCTGGGCCAGTTTGAAGCTGTATTAGAGGCTGCTGTCACCCTGCCACCTAGACAAGGGCAAGATGCTGCTGTATTCTAGCTAGTCAGAAATCCATACTATTTGAGGGCCGCCCTGCCCTGGTGCATATGCAGAGTCGTTGGACACTATTATCACCTCTACAGCCAGCCACTGATGGCTCTTAAGCCGGCTCTTGGTGTATGATGTGAGCACACTGATGGCTCTGCCACCAAGCAGCAGTAGCTAATAAATGGGCCAGCTAGCTGTCCATCAACAGGTGAGTGGATGAAAGTAGCATGGTACATACACACAGTGGAATTTTACTCGGCTATAAGAATAATGAAATTATGGTATGGGCTAGAAAATGGATGGAACTAAAAATCATTTTGCTAAAAAATAAGCCTGACTCAGAAAGACATATATCTGATGTTTTCTTTCTCGTGCTTAATCTAAATTTAATTGGGTGTGTGTTTTCAACATGAAAGTATAAAGTAAGCAATGAAAGGAGAGGAAGAGGTATAAAGGAATGGGATGAAGAGAATGTGATCAACTACCTATGTAATGAAAGCAGAAGGGACATTATTTAGGAGGAGAAAGAGAATCATCTAGAACGGAGGGAAGAGGGAGCATGAATAGAACCTAAGTGCCACTATATACATTCATTTATATATCACAATGAAACTCATTATTTCATGCTAACCCAAAAATTAATACTAAAAGTATCACATGGGGATTATATGTTCAAGTGGAAATTCCTGACACTATATGTTCCACATCATTCTACTTTAAAATATTTTTTTTTATTTTATAGGTATGAGTGTATTGCCTGCATGTGTGTAAGTGCTCCTGTGTCATGCAATACCCTCAGAGGTCAGAACAGAATGTTGTATCTCCTGGACTGGAGTTACAGACACTTGATAGCTGCCGTGTGAGTGCTGGGAATTGCACGTAGGTCCTCAGGAAGAACAGTCAGTGTTCTTAACTGCTGAGCCATCTCTCAAGCCTTCCATATTATTCTATAGTGAGGATATAAATAATTTCTAAAGCAATCCAGGACCCACTACAGATCATGTTATTTGAACACTAGTCTGCATTACAATGTTCAAATGTTAGTAAGATAAAAGCAGTTTGCTACCTTTCTTTCCTTTACCTTATCTTCCTTTTTATCATTGTTGCCATAACTAATTCAATCTTCAGACACTTCCTAATTACATACTAAGCAGACTCTTTGGTATTAAATTATTGGAATTTCTTATTTAAAGCTTTTGTCTTATTTTAGCTTTGTATCATTGCTATTAACTTTACACATCCTCATAAAAATTTTATCATTTTAGGGTAGAAGATGGAACAGCAGTTAAGAGAATCTGTTGTTTTTCCAGAAGACCTGGGATCTGTTTCCAGCACCCACATCAGGCAGCACCACATGGCTGTAACTCCTGTTCTAGAAAATCAGAAGCTCTCTTCTGGCTTCTGCAGCTACTGTACACCCATAGTGCACATACATACACTCAGGTACACGTACATGTTACATATATTTATGAGCGAATAAATATAAAATTCTATCATGTGTTATTCCATTAATATACTGTCATTTCATTTTCTGAAATAATTGAGTTTAGGATTGAAAGCCATGCTAGAAACCTAACTCAGATTTTCATGTTTATATTCTAAGATCTGTAAAAGTATGTGCAATATATAATATTTCTTAAAATAAAATATCCAAATGTGTTCAAGAAGAAAATTGCTGCATTTCCAGAAACACATTCTCATATTGTGAAAGTTTATTGCTTTTTCTTTTTGTGTTTTTAAATTTTTTTATTTTTATGTGTATGTGTGTGAGCTTGTGGGAGTTTCTGTCTTCAACTTGAAAGTTATTCATTTAAAATCTTGCATGAAAGGAAAATTATGATCTTATTTTTGTTGTTTTAGTAAATATATACTTTATTTCATACTTATTGTTCATTTTTCCTTATTTTTGTCAACATTTGTTTAAACCTTTGCAAAATTTTCTAGTGAATCAAGTGTATTGGTTACTGATTTTAAGTGATTTTCATAGACTATGAATAATACAGATTTATATTAAATTTGTTTACAAATATTAGTTTCAATTTGCCTAGTTTTCATATTTGTGTATACTAGTTTTAGTCACCTGTGAAATAGTGATGTAAATTACACACACATACATTCAAACATACCAATATTTTTCTCTCTTTATTTTGTCTAAGAACAGCCCATATCCTATGTTCATCCAAACAACAACAAATGACAAGATCTCATGCTTCTCATGTCACACACACACATGCACACACACACACACACACACATACACGCACACACACACACATGCCCCACAGTGTCTTCATCCATAACAGACACTTAGGATAGGATATTTCCATATCTCAGTTTCTGTGAATAGCACTGCAATAAATATTGGAAGGTAGTTGTCTTTATGAGTCTCCTACACTCAACATGAGTTTTGATCATGTCTCCTATTGGTATTGACTCAGAAAAGGGATTTCTGGGTCCCACTGTAAGTCCATTTAAAAAATTTTAGGAGCCACCATTATCACCATTATTTATATTCAATAAATGCCATAATATGTGATTACTAGCTATGATAATGTTCAACATACTACATTACATTTCATATATCTTGGATATATTGATTTATTACTGATAATATGTATGATCTATCTATAGGATAAATATTATCTGTAAATGCTATATATATTCATATATATGTATATATGCACATACTATAGAATATACAAGGCATTGTAGAGTGGTGGTAAATTTTTATGGGTTCTCAGTATGCACTACACTAATGAGATTATGAAAATACTTTTCATACTAGGTAGGATATGTATACTTAACCCTCTATCTTTCCTACACTACATTTTAAATCATATTATACATCCCCACAAAATTCAAGTGCTAAATTACCTTAAAAATTCCTCTGCAAACTTAATTTATATATATGTAAATATTTTTATTGAGGTTTTGTAATTTCATACAACAATTCTTAATCAAATTTAGACCCCCTTCCTCATCCATGCCCCCCCCCATTCCCCACAAGACTTCATGTATTCCACCATATATATTAAGTCCTATCCATTCAGGCATTTGTACTCAAATGGTCCTTCAGTGTAAATTCATCCACTGGAGTCTAGTCAGCCCATGTAGAGATCATATGTAAGGCATATTCTTCTTCACCCAACAGCAATCAAACTCCAATATGTCTCAGTCTAGTGCTGGCCTGCCACCCATTTCTCCCTTCCCCTTTGGGCTCTTGTTGAGTTGGCGTGCATCATGTGCTCAATGCTACATTACCACAAATTCACATGTGCAAGCTTCTAGTGGCCTGGATGCCTCTGCTTCCCAGTGTTCATGAACCAGACATGGCTCTTACAATCTTTCCACCCCCTCTTCCACAGTGGTCTCTGAGCCATGGTTAGATGAGGTTCCATATAGGAGTCCTATCCTATACTCTGCAGTCTCTTATTCTTTAAAACTTGGCCAGTTGTGGCCTTCAGTGTGCATCGCATTCTGTTGTGTAAGGAAGCTTTACTGGTGAGAGTTGAGAGATGCATTATTTTTTTCTATACCCCTTGTTCCACTATGGTCTGTTAGCCTTAGTTGTAGAGGTTCAACTGTAGATGTGTCACTTAGTATTGGGCATCTCTCAGACGTATGTTCTCTTTGTCTGATCATATGTGCAATTCTGAAGTAACCTCTATCTGTTGAAAAAAGAAACTTTGATGAGTGGAGTATGGTATTCTTGTCTGTAATATGAGAATCAATATTTAGCAATTTCTTAGTAAGAAATTTCATTTATCTAGAGATGTGAAAGAGAGTTTTCTCCAGGGTCTATGCCCGCTTCTGTCATGTGTACTTGGCTGAGTTTACAGTGCCACCCATGAGTTCTTTCCCACTGAGAGAGCTTTAAGTTCAATTAGACAGTTTTTGATTACCCCTGAGATGACAGTGCCACTACCGCACCAATAAACATAGTTTGTTATGCCAGTTTTCATGGTTATTAGGCATTAGTGCTGGATTGGACTATTGATTGCTTTTCTCCCTTGGCAGTTTACATATCATCATCTAGCCAAACTTCAGTTCGAAGGCTTCCAGGTCAGTTCCTGCTCTATTGCTTCAAGTCCTGTACCCTAAGTATGTCCATCCTCAGCAGTCGGGTCTTACCTACTAGTTATGGGAAATATCCAAGAAGATTAGCAATATCTTGTGTTATTTTGGGAGTCTCCTGGACTGTCTTCACCAACCACTCAAAGAGAGGCCTCTTCTTTCTGGCACTGCGCTCCTTTTCAAGTAGTTCCCAGATATACATATGCACTATTGTTCAGACACTATATGTTACATTTCTCACTTGGTTTCTAGGGTATGACATTTCCCTTTAGGTTTAGTGCAAAGTTAATTTAAACATGAAATTTTGGTGATTTTCCTTATAAGGTCACTGTTTGTGACCTGGATGTTCCTCTGATGAGCTATGGTCCCACCTCCTTCCCACACTCTGCATAAGGAGTCAAGCCCATTAAGGGGTAGGGCCACTGCCATATTGGACAAGGGAAAACACCAAGTGAGAGAAGGTGTGTGTGTGTGGGGGGGGATGAATGGTACATGCATTTCAAATATGGAAAAAGAAAAGCCTGTAAGAATCCGTGTTTTTGTAAGTTACCCACTCCCAAACAGGGCTGGGAGATCTGAGAGTGTGTGTGGGGGTGGATCTCTCAGGAGGAAAAGGAAAATTTAGTGAAACACTGTTCTACGCATAAAATCACTGTCTCCATTCATACAAATGCCATGATGTGTGATGCTCTGGAAACAGGTCTTGAAATTATCTGAAGTGGATACCTAGTTACACTTAGCTTTGTTCCATTTGTGAAGGATTTTAAATTAACTTCTAGTTTGTTATTTGCATTAGGCATTTTTCTGTTGCTGTGATAGAAACACTGACCCAAGCAATTTAAAGAAGGAAGAGTTTATTTGAGCTTATGATTCCAGGGGAATTACAGTCCATCATGCAGGGAGGCATGGTGGCTGGAGGTGGCTGGAGCAGGAGCAGCAGAAGCTAAGCTTTCACATTATCACACAGGCACAGGAAGCAAGAGACCAACTGGAGATCTGGCAAGGCTTAAGAACTCTCTAAGCCACCTCCCCACAGTGACATGCTTCTTCCAGGATAGCCACACCTTCTAAAACCTCCCCAAACAACGCCATCATCTGGGGACAAAATGTCCAAATACTTGGAGCCTATGGGGGACAATTTCATTCAAACCATCACAGTTATTGTGATACATAATAGCACAAAATGTCTATATAAGCATTTTGTATCAGAACACAAATCAAACCAACTATTATGCTGGAGAATTGGTGCTGATTTTTAAAAAATACAATAAAATTATATGCATATTGTATTTATCTCATTCTCTTAATATTTCCTACTACTTACTGGACAATATAAACTAAAAACTTGAAAATAACTAAAATTATGCTTGACTGTTATTCTTTCTCTATTGATAACTCTGCCAAGACTAGCTCTAAAACCCTAGAGACAGAAGGAATGTGAAGTTTTTATCAAGCGGTGGATGTGAGCCACAGACAAAGAGAACGAACAAGAATAACTTTTGAACAAGCAGACAGATTACAGGATGCAGAAAGAGTCAGGAAGGCTGACAGTGACTAAATGCTAATTCTGTTTCATTTTTATCTTCTGTAATATATGAATAACAATTACCATATTTTATCAATTTAAAGAGGGCTAAAAGTGAATGCAATGAAACTGTCATTTTGAAATTTTGATGTTTTTGTCATTACTGAGGGGCATGAGGAGATCACTGTTGATGACCATTGATATCATTAGTGTTAGAGACCCCATACAAAGAAAAAGTTGTGCAGAATACAAACTGATGGATATTCAAAGGATGTTAAATGTAACAGCCAAAGACACAGATTTTTACTGATAATTCAAGTAACTCTTTTATGTTGAAGAATAGTAAATTTAGGCACAGGTTCACAGAATGCTACTTTATCCTTACATTAACAGTTCAATCCAGATAGAGTGATGCTTTATGACTATTTTGTAATTATAATGGGGAAATATCGGGTTTAATAAATATTAGGGTTCAGTTAGCAGCATAAAATGTTACTAGTTCAAAGTCACCTCAATTTCCTTGCTTCCCAAACCTTCTCACAAGTTCCTAAGTGGCTCACATAAGGGTTGGTCATGTGGTGTAAACAGAATGAGTATTCTTACTCATGTTACTAATAATTTCAGGGGGGGAAAAGCAAATAGATTTCACTTTCAATTGTCAGAACAATTTTTTGAATAGTGATTAATAAAACATGCAAGTTATTTCATGTGTTGTGAAATAACTGTTTTATGGGTTTCCTTTCTGGTACTGTTCTACAAACAGGAACACCCATTCATGGACAAGGTGAACCAAACCCCTGTGACAGAAATCATCCTCCTGGGCCTCTCACAGGACCCACACACCCAGGTCCCTCTCTCCTTCCTCTTTCTCCTCATCTGCCTGCTGACGGTGCTGGGAAACCTGCTCATCATCCTGCTCATGCACACGGACCCCAGACTCCACACTCCCATGTACTTTTTCTTTAGAAACCTGTCTTTGCTGATCTGTTTTTCTACAACCACATACCCTGAAGTACTCGTCTACTTCCTAGTCAAAGGAAGACCATTTCTTTTGTTGGATGCTCAAAACAGATATTTGCTTTACTGCTTGCTGGATATACAGAGTGTGAACTTCTGGCAGTGATGTCCTAAGATTGGTATGTGGCTGTCTTCAAGGCTCACACCGCATTTTCCCTACCAAGAAAACAATATAATTAACCACGTTTTCTGTGAACCTTCTGTCCTGAAGTTGGCCTCAGCAGACACTTTCAGCACATAAATGGCCATCTTTGCAATGGGAATGTTAATCCTCCTGGCACCTGTCTTCCTCATCTTCATCTCCTACTGGAATATCATCCACTGTGATCCGGATGCAGTCTGCAGAGGGGAGGGTCAAGGTCTTCTGCACCTGTGGTTCCGATCTCATTGTCATTGGTCTCTTCTATGGCTCTGCAATATTTGTTTACATGAAGTCAAATTCCAAGAAAATGAATGAAAAGTACAAAATGATTTCAGTGTTCTTCTCAGCAGTGACCCCCTTCCTGAACCCCATCCTTTACAGCCTAAGGAGCAAGGATGTTAAAAGGCTCTCAGCAGAATAACTGCAAAAATGGATTTGTGTTTGTGGTGAGCATTTAGAAATAGAGAATGGATTTCTTGCAAATTTTCCTTGTATCACCCCATTCTTCTACTTTTTTTCTTTCTTCTTTTTTCATACATTTTTCTCCTGTTACATCAAATGTATTCTCTTTAAAGACAAGCCACTTAGTAGACATGGGAAAGAAATTAAAGGCACAAAAATGAAGTTGTATATTATTGAGGGAGGAACAGCAGAAGAAAGAATGAAACAAGAAAGGGCAGAGTGAGGAACAGGGAAAGGATTGCTTCCCTTAACCTACTTGGTAAGAAAACTAAGAGTAGACATTTAGCTACATGTTAAAACGAAGCAAGGGCAGGCCAATAAACTATTACAAAAAAGAGAATATGTCTCTGGCTGGCAATGTAGTAATTTCATTCTTGCTTTCCTTTAGCACTTATAATTTAAAGGCTCATTATGCATTCTTGAGACGTTTATCATTTGGGACATAAACATAAAAATTAATGCTATGTTTTTAACATATTCTACAATCTCTGAAATTTAAAAGACAGTACATTAAAGGAAGAACAAATTATAAAATATTATTCTTTTTGTTTTCCTTAATATTATTCTTTAATTTCATACAGGTACAGTCACCCTTGAGCATATTCTCCCCAGTACTCCCTATCCTACTTTTCCCCTTCCTCCTTGGGTGACTATAGATGTCTAAGTTTATAGCTAGGACTTCTATTCTGTTACATTGATGTATGTGTCTATTTTCATGCCAGTACCATGCTACTTTTACGACTGTGCTGCTGTAATGTAACTTGAAATCCAGCATAGTGATACCTCCAGAATAATTCATTTTACTCAGGATAAGTTTTGCTATCCAAAGTCTTTTGTGTTTCCAAATAAATCTTTAATTTTTTTTTCTATTTCTGTGAAGGACAACATTGGAGCTTTGATGGTGACTGCATTGACTCTATAGATTGATTTTGGTAGGATATCCATTTGTACAATACTAATTCTCTCAACCATGAGAATGGATGGTCTTTTCATCTTATGTTGTCTTTTTTGATTTTTCTTGTGTGTTTGAAAGTTTTCTTTGTAGAGTTCACTGACTTCTGTGGTTAGGTTTATTCCAATTGTGAGACAATTGTGAATGGGATTTTCCTTCAGTATCTTTGCTAATATGTAGAAAACTACATAATATTCATTATGATCATTTTCTATCCTGCTACTTAACTGAAAGTGTTTTTCAGTTCTAAGAGTTTCCAGGGGATTGATTAGGGTCCTTTACATATTGTGTCATCTGGAAGTAAGGATAATTTGACTTCTTCCTCTCCTTAGTGTATGCCTCTTACTACTTACCATGTCTTATTGGCCTAATACATTCAATACAATGATTAAGAATTGAGAAAGTTTTCAAACTTGTTTTATTCCTGACTTTAGAGGAAATGTTTTGAAGTTTTCCCATTTAGTTCAATGTCGCTTGGGCTTTTCATAGATAGCCCCTATCATGTTAGAATATGCTTATCCTAATTTCTTTTGTAACATTTTATTCATTATTTTTATTTTATGTGTATGAGTGTGTATTGCCTGCATGTAGCAGGGCCTAGGATCCCCTGGAACTGTAGTTTCAGACACTTGTTAGCCACCATGTGAGTGCTGGGAATCAATCCTGGGTCCTCTACAAGGACAGCCAGTGCTCTTAACTGCTGAGACATCTCTCCAGCCCCTGTTCATAATTTCTGTAGGGATTTCATCATGAAGGGACATCAGATTTTGACAAAAGCCTTTCTTTCATCTATTAAGATGAATGCATATTTTCTGTCATTGAGTTGATTTATGTCATGTATTGTATTTTATTGATTTGCATATGTTGAACCATATCTGCTTGAATAAAGCCAGCTCCATCACAATGAATGATCTTTTTTATATATTCTAATTTGGTTTGCCATTATTTTACAGATAATTTTTGCATCTGTGCTCAACAGGAGGAAGATCAGTCTGTAATATATGTCTTTATCTACTTTATCTATTTTTGACATATGTATACTATTCACTCAGTACAAAGGGTTTGACACCATTTCTTCCTTTTCCATTTCATGTACTAGTTTAAGAAGCATTTGGGTTAGTTATCTCATTACTTCTTATAGATCTGTTTAAATTGCTTATCATTTCTAAATTCAATTATTGGTTTAGGTTTGTTGTTTGTTTGTTTGAGGAAGAGTCTCCCTGTAGCCCTGAATGGCCTGGGACTCACTATGTAGACCAGGATGACCTCTATCTCACAGAGATCTACCTCTCTCTGCCACCTAAGTGCTGGGATTAAAGGTGTGTGCCACTATTCCATGTCTCATTTAATAGGGTACATGCCTAGAAATTAATCCATGATATCATTTATGCTTCACTGTATTACGCAAGTGATACTTTTGGAACTTTCTATGGCCCATAACAGGAAAATATGGGTACAGTACAAAAAGACACAGTTTCAGCTTGGTCTGAATCTTGATCAGCTGCCTACAGGTATGTAATGTGATTCCCTTCCTTCCTCCTGAAAAATTGTAGATCAAGATATGTAGGGCTGGAAAAAAGAGAGACTGCTTCTGTTCATAATAAAACAGCCTTCATTTGAGACAGACCTAAAATATTTTAAAATACCTTTCTGGGCTATACCTACTTGACTTGTGATATTAAACTTTTCATGTATTTCAGTCAAACCTTTATTTAAATCAATTCTTATAAAGGCTTACTTAAGAAACAAAATATATGTCAAGATTTATTCAAGAATGTTTGGGTTCTTTCTACACAAGTAACTAAAAGTGCCAAACTGACCTACAAGATATAGGTGTAGGAAGGGATTTTCTATATTGAACAGAAATTGCTCAGGAATTAAGGTCAGCAATCAACAAGCGGGACCTCATTAAACTAAAAAGCTTCCATACAGCAAAAGAAACAATGAATAAAGTGAAGAGAAAACCCACAGAGTAGAAAAAAAATCTTCACCAGTGACACACCTGACAGAGGTTTAATATCCAGAATATATAAAGAACTTATAAAGAATGGCGCTGAAGAGATGGTTCAGCAGTTAAGAACACTGGCTGTTCTTGCAGAAGATCCAGGTTCAAATCCCAGTACCCACATGGAAGCTAACAACTATCTGTAACTCCAGTTCCAGGGGATCTGACAGCCTCTTCTGTCCTCCAGGGGCATTGCACAACATGGGTACACTTACTTACCTGCAGGAAATATACACATACACATAAAATAAAAATAATAAATAAAATAAGAAGAGAGAAAGCAAATGACCCAATGAAAAGATGGGCTAGTCATACAAACAGAGCATTCTCAAAGGAAGAAATAAAGATGGTTAAGAAACATCTTAAAAAGTGTTCAACATCGTTTCACCTTACCCCAATCAGACTGGCTAGGATCAAGAGAACAAATGATACCAAATGCAGGTGATGATGTGGAGAAAAGGGAACACTCATTCACTGCTGGTGGGATTGCAAACTCATGCAACCCCCATGGAAAACATTGTGCAAAACCCTTGAAAAACTGAAAATGAACCTAATATATGATCCAGTTATATATAATTGGCAGATACCCAAAGGACCAATCCTACCCTAGAGACGCTTGTACAACCATGTTTGTTGCTGTTCTTTTCACAATAGCTGAGAGATGCAAGCAACCTAAATGCCTTTCAACAAATGAGTGGTTAACAAAAATGTGATACATTAACACAATGCAGTTCTATTCAGGAGTAAAGAAAGATGAAATAATGAAATTTTCAGGTAAATGGATGGGCTTGTTGACAGTTGTGTTCCTTCATTAAAGCAAGGGTAAGCAGGGTCATTGGGACCTCACTGGAGTATCCAGCCACTCTTCCCAGCCAACTGCATGTTATTTGGCTCTACTCACACATGGTATCCTGGATTTGGGCATGACTAAAGTATATAGTCTGGGGAAGGCTAAGAAGAGAAGGCTTGATCCATGCTGGGTAAAGACTTTCCAGTTTGCAAACCCTCAGATCATTCATATACCTCATCAACCCCTCAGTCAGCTCAGTAAACTCATTGGTTCCCCAGGAAAACTTTAATCAAACATACGTTTGACACTAGAACCTTAGGATGGGATAAATATTGCTTAGTATCCTCAGGAAAAGAATTCTCACAACAGATGGAAAATTTATTTGTTAATGTTATTATATCTCACAATTATTAATAAAGAAAACAAGAATGTAAAAGAGAATGTCAAATTGGAATGGAGATATTATCCAAAGTAGAAAAAAATGAGAAAGCCTAAGCAAGTGATGAAGGTCTGTGTAGGTTTGTTATATATAAAGGATGAGACAAAAATAATGTACACATAATATTAAATTTTCTAAAGTCATAATTTAGTCAACTAGTTTAAGGAACAAAATATATGTCTAGTCAAGGTTTATCTGAGAACATTTAGTTTTGTCCAAGCTTTATCTACATAGTACACGGTAATTAAAAGTACCAGATTGGTGGAACTAACCTTCTTGGATGTTTAACAGCCATACTTTGAGGTCTATACTAATCCCGTCAGAGGGACTTAAAGGACATTTTTGCTCCTTGCCCTCCAAGGTAAACTAAGTTCCAGGGGACTATGGCACTTGTCTCAAAATGTCCTCTTAACTGTGGTGAATCACCGTCCCCTTGTTCAGGGAAACCTTGGAGACCCCACCAGACAGATGTGAATCAGTGTTCAGTCAACATTTCTTTCATGCTTCCAAGTGAAGCCAGCCATGGTCTAGCAGGACCTTTGACTTATCTTCATACAGATTCACTTATCTTCATATAGGAGCCAGGGGCTCCTCCCAAGCCCAAGTGACCTCTGAGGAACAGATCCTCCAACAACCTTAAGAGGACAAATAAATTGGTTTATTTGGGCCAACTGTATGGTCTTAAACACCCAAAAGGAAAGTATAACCAAAAATTATAGTGATCAATATATTTCTTTAAGAGTTCAAGAGATTATACTTTCCAGACATGAGACTTAAGTCCATATAAAATGTTATTTAGAAAATTATTTCTCATTGATGGTTTTATTTCTAAGCAGAAAGTGCTGCTCAGATTAAGACTGCAAATCTTGGTCTGTAATACTGCAGTGCCCACCTTTAGCTAAGGGAGACAACCCACTATTTTTCTAATACCTAGAAGCCTTTGAGAGGGAACTGACACTGATTCTAGTCATTCCAACAACTACCAACGAGCCTGAAAACAAATCCTGAGTTCATCACTCTCAACTCCAGCCTTAGCAGACAAAAGAAAAATGAGGCAGTACCCAATAGAGGGATGCTTTTGGAATCTCTTGTCAAGAAACTCCAAAGGACTCTAATATGAACATTTGAAATTTGTCCTGTTCTGACTTTTTACTGGTTCCCTGTCTAGGACTTGTAATGGTAACTACTCTTGTCTTTACTTCTCCTTCACATCTCCTAGGCACTAATCAAGGACTTTCTTTTCTCCCCACAGTTGAGTTATGCAATTTGGGAGTCTTGTAGATAGACCCACTGAAAGGGTACCCCAATTGCCTCTGTTCAGCATGGAAGAAGACAGAGTGGTCTGAGTCCCAATTCCCTGTCATCAATTTGGGTAGCCTCTTCAGAGGATGGTGTGGTAAGAATAGGAAGTAGGAATTAGCTAAGGAGTTAGGGTAAAAAAAAAAACCAAAGAAAAGAAGCCAGTTTCTGGGCTAAAATTCAAAATATCCTTGGGCCTCTTCACAACATACTCTGTCCCAAAGGCCAAAAATGTCAAAAGTATTTGGGATCTCTTATCTAATCCCTAAAAGAATTTAGGGTTACCTGTTCAGAGGGGGAAATGTTAAAGTAGCAAGAAGCCCTGTAAATTTAACTGGTCCAGACTATAAAATCCCTAGTCTATCTTTGGGAGGGCCCACCTTTCCAATCTCACTGGTCAATCAGCTGGTGATAGAACCACCCCTAGGAAGCCAGGCTCACCTTAAGTTATGCTAAATAAGTGGGTGGAATACCTGATGTGTTAATGAAGTAGCAAATTTTTTCCTGGCTGGTATCACACCTTGTAATAGAGAACTCGGCAGAACTTCTGACCAGCCAGTCATATAGGTCTCTGTAAGTCTGTCTGCTTTCTTCCCTTTGGGTCCATTCTTCAATTCTTCGATGAATGAGACTAAGAACCCTCTAGGGGACCCTCTTTCCCCCCATGTCAGTATAAGCCAAAATTATGGACATATGATGTCTTACTTTTTAATTAAGAGACAAAATGACCTATAGTAACAGTATGTGAAGGTGTTTTGCAGACAATGATAGACTGGAACCAACCTTTGAAGTATCCTGGAAAAAAATTCATTTTGTACCCTTCGTATGTTCAGAATGTGGCATTATCAGAAACCCTCAAAAATAATATTAAAAAATTTTTTTAAAGTACCAGCTGGTGTGACTGACCTTCTTGGATGTATAATAACCATACTTAAAGGCCTATACTAATCAAATCAAAAGGTCTACAAGGGGCAATTTTTGTTCCTTGTCTCTGAGATCAACTAAGTCCCTGGGGACTATGGAACATCTGAAAATGCTCTATAACTGTCCCCTTGTTCAAGGAGGTCATGAACCTCAATACAGAGACTCAAACCAATGTCCAGTCTACAAAGAAGAGGGTCAACACAGGAAAGTTTCCTCCACGCTTCCAAGTGAAGCTACAGTTGAGCAGGATCTTCTGATATATCCTCACATAGATGAAACTGGTAAAAGAAAAGCCAAAGGAGCCATGCCCCCCCAAAGCCCAAGACCCCTGAGAATCAGATTCTCAACTGACCTTCACAGTAAAAAATAATAGTTTATTTTAGCCAATTATATAGTCTTAAAACCCCCCAAATGTATAAGCAAAAATTAGAGCAATCAACAAATTTCTTTAAGAGTACAAAAAATTATACTTCCCAGATAATGGACTTAAATTTATATAAAATATTATTTTAAACATTTATTTCTCACCAATAATTTTATTATTAGCAAAAATACTACTTAAATATAGGGCTTCAAATCTTGGCCTAATTCAGCCTATCTACAGCCAAGAGAAACAAGCCCATTATTGCTCTAAACTACTGTACTATGCTTAATCAACTGTCTCCAAAGATTCTTTCATTTTTTACATCCAGAATACTGCCCAAGACCAAGTCCAGGCCATGTTCTGACTCTACTCCACAAGACCCAGTACCAGCCCTTTGCCTTGGAGCACAAAAACCCCTACCCACTCTACCCATAAGAGAGCAGAAAGTAGCCCCAGCCCAAGAGAGAGCTGTGTCCCTACTCCTTTTTTATGTCTTCAGGGTATGGAATGAAGGAAATTGGCTGCTGCCCATATATAGGACTCAGACCAGCCCCTATGCCCCTTGCAGTAGCTTCCATTCTGCAGGAAGGCTGTTGCACCTCACTGTGTTAAATAAACACAGTCTCCTTTGTTAAGGTCAGTTGCGGTCACTTTCTTTCCCTTCTATTGTTCCTGTATTCTATGCTCCAAAATCTATCACCCTTGCCTATCTCAGCCTGATAAAAGTCTGTCCATTATATACTAGAGAGTCAAAAGTGAGTTGGGTGGGAAAAAAAGAATTTTGCCTTGGGCTGTTTATACAGGTCTGGGCTGTGTTCTGAGCTCTCATTATAATCTTCTGTGCTTCAGTAGCTATAGTGAAGCCTTCCTTCAAACAATCAGTGCACCCTGTTCTGTTCCATGTACCACTAGTGTGGCTTTGCCATGAGAGTAGAAAACAGTGGGCATCTTTGAAGTTAGACAGACAGGGCTTCAGGAATTTGTCATTTAAGGAGAGTTATACAGAATATATATAATCCACTGTCTGTTCCTCCTTTCCCTGAGTTCTACATCCACACATTAGCTAACCCTAAATGGTTTTTTATCTTGTCTGTCCTGAACATGTGAAGACTGTCGTAGCTATTTATGTTATCTTCACCTGATTTGACCATAAAGGAATATGTTTGGGTTACATGTAAATACTAGGTAATTACTTAACAGACTTGATAATCAAGGGTTTTAATATCTGCAGAGATGATGGGACAAATGCCCTCAGATACTTAAGGATGAGTGTGATTTTATACACTGCATTTTATTCTATCATTAACATTTAAAGCTCAACTTCAACAATTCAAAAGCTTTCAGACCTCAAATGTCCATTGGGTATGTTGATACCATCAATCTAGTGTAGTACTTGATATCAGATGAGAGCCAGTTTTCTGTGCTACAGATTATTGTTTTTTAAATGCCTCTGGGAATTCTTGTTGAAGAATGGACTTTAAATAAGGTAACAGCTCTGATTGCTCTAGGAGTGCTGTGATTATAATCGTACTTAGGACACTGAGTTTAAAGACTTCCTTGAGGAAGCTCTTCCAGGCTAGTGTGTTGTGCAGATTTGGGTTTCAGTCCCTTCCTAAACAGAAATCCTTGAGTTAGGAAAGAGTAAGATTTATAACCCACATGATGCACAAGCCTCAGGACATTTGGGGAACAGAAATGGATGCTGCCTGATATATCAAAGGCTCAGAAGCTACAGAAACAACACCTTCCTTCATTTGTGGCTCTGTCCCTTGGTTCACTGTCATGTGTTTACAACTGTCAGTGCTCCAGGTAGGAGTGGGGAAAATGCCGAGGGTATTATTCCTTTCAAAGTGCCTTCATCTTGACTCTGTTCACAGATGAGGAGACCTTTGCCTTTGCTCTTTCTCCTCTGTTTTCCAGTGTCTTCTAGAAAGAATATGTCCTTTTCATACATCCTGTACTGAGGCTACTATGGATATATTTAAGTTCTTGACTAAAGATCCCACAGTGACTGCAAGGATATCCCTGCCACTCCTTGGCTTGAAAGCTAGGATCCTGTGTTCTCTTCTACATCTTTCTAAGTGCATACCCTTCAAGGTTTCCCTTCTCATTCTCTTTTGCTATGTGAGTTTGGGCATTGGGAGCAGACAAGACTGAACCTGAGCCTTCTGCCCTGAAGATAAGAACTGAGATCAGGCTTCCAAGAATGAAGATAGAAGGCCATTTGTGTCTCTTGAAATCCATGCATAGACTGCAGCCCTGTCCCTGTACTTGGGCAAACTATACTACCATTATTTTTTAAATGCTTAAGATTATTTATGTGTGTTTGTCTATGTGCAATTCATGGACACATTCTAAATCCTTTTGTAGTGGTTTCTCTGTGATATATGGACACATTTCCTTGTCACTTCATAACCAATGACCCTAGTAGGATTTATTTAATGACATATATTTTCTAGCTTGTTAAAGATGCTGATTTTAGCATTAGTCTTTTTTCGTTTTGTTTTGTTTTTAGAGAGGGTCTCCCTGTACCCCAGCTGGAACTTGCTAGTATACCAGGCTGACTGGCCTCTACCTCACAATGATCCCTTGCTTCTGCCTCCCTCATACTGGTATTAAAGGCCTACATCATCTTTAGGAAATGGACTCATAAAAGGGATTTTTGGATCATGTTGTAGCTCTCCTTTTAAAATATCTAGAAACCATTATACTGGTTTCCATAAAGACTTCAATAAAGGATAATATGTTTATCTATAATAAATTTCAATGCATGTTGCTTTACATTTCATGCATCATATCTTGGATATATTGATGTATTGTCAATATGAAATATATGTGTACAATCTGTAGTATTTATACACTATATATACTATATATACACTATATAGCATATATATCCTAGCATTTGTACATTGTAGTATATATAATATTATTCTAATATATTGATCAAATTCTTATGTCTTCCCAGTATCCATATGTTAATAATACTCTTTAATCCCTTCTTACTACACAGCATTTATAGCACTATATTACTTATTTGAATAAAATGCAGACATATTCTAAACTACTTTAAAGCCCTCTGTAAAATTAACTTTAACTTGAAATTCCATTAACTTTTTTACCTATTTCTTTTATTGACTTTTTGCAAATTTCATACAACCTATTCTGATCATATTTAGACCCTCTCTCCTATCTGCACTCCTCTTATAGACTGCCCCCAAATCAAACATCATGGACTTAGTCATGTATGTTAAGGCCTATAGAACCAATTTCTTGTCCCTAATGTCTTTCAGTGTCCACCCACTGAAGCCTGGCTCACCTATCACACCTAGCACCACATCATTAAGGAAAACCAACTTTCCCACTCCCAATAGATATGATGCTACACATAAAAGATCCCAAAAATTCTAACAGAAAATTTTAGAAATAACCAACACTTTCAGCAAAGTGGCAGGATACAAAATAAATTTACAAAAGTCATTGACCTCTTTACATACCAATAACAAGCAATCAGAGAAAGAGTTTGTGGAAAACTCCCATTCACAATAGCATCAAAAAATAAAATATCTGGGGATAAACCTAACCAAAGACCTCTGCATTGAACTGTTTAAACATTTGAAGAGACTGAGGAAGACACTAGGAGATGGAAAGAACTGGATTGGTAGGATTAATTTGTCAAATTGACCATCCTACCTAAAGCAATTTGTAGATTCAATGCAATATTAATCAAAATCCCCATAATGTTTTCAGAGAAATAGAAAAACCCATCCTAAAATTCATATGGACTCATAAAAGACACTGGATAACTAAAGCAATCCTGAATACAAAGAGCAATGCTTGGGGTCAGGGAGGTATTGCCATACCAGATTTCAAACATTATTACAGAGCTATATTATTAAAAACAGCATGGTATTGGCACAGACAGAATTCACAAGACTTTAAGCTTCTCTACAGTAGCTTTTGAAGAAGAAAGGCTATAGGTGAGAGCCTAATACTATTATTATGCTATGTAGATATATTATTATCTGATTGTTTAAACAAGATATCACTATATAACTCTGGCTGGCCTGGAACTTATTATTTAGACCAGGCTGTCCTTGAATTCACAGAAATTTACCTGCCTCTGATTCCAAAGTGCTAAAATTATAGGTGTTAATAACCACACTCAATTATTCCATTCTTATAATAACACCTAATAAAATATGAAGAATAAGCCTTATAATTGTCATAAATTCTTTAAGTGGCTTATATGTTTATCTTTAGACCAACATTATTAGATATGTGCAATTTATATCACCATTGTACAACTGAGCTGAAGCAGGCAAACAAAAACCAAGTAATTTACTGATGGCCACACTTCAACTAGACAAGCCAAGAGTTTAACCTCTTGAGCTACAAAGTTCCAATGTTAATTAGTAAGCTATGCTGCATCCTTGCTGACAGCAGTTCATGGTTACTGGACAGTCACTTCAGAACCAACATCTGTAGAAGTAGGTGCATATTATGTATACTTATGTACACATAAACATGTCCATTCACTCTTCATGCAAAAGATGAAATGGCAAAGCAAATACAAATCGGGGTGGCTTGCTTACCACTTCACAATCTGTTGTCTATATTGCCTCATGTCGTCAAACTTGGAAGTTACATTATTTAAAGTTTTGCAAGAAAAGCAAATCTCATGTTGTCTTAGGAATTACATTTTTGTTTTGTATTTGTCTAGCTTTATCTTTTTGGCTAACAAGGGTTTGAACATTTACAAAAATTTTTAATTGATTCAGTGTTTCATTACTTAGTTTTAGAGATTGTCATTGAAGAGGAATAACACAAACTTCTGTAAATTTGTTTGTCAATATTTGTCCCATATTTTTAAAAAGTTAGGATTATTTTATTGTATATATTAAAAGTATACAATGTAACGTTATATACCCAGGCCAGGTGGCACATGGCAGTATTCCCAGCACTCCAGAAGCTAAGGTAAGAAGATCTCAAGCTGAGAACCACCCTTGGATACATAGTGAATTTCAGACCAAATTGTAGTGCATAGTGTAACCCTGTCTCAAGCAAGAACAATAACAAAAATCTAATAACAAAATAGTTTAGATTCATATAAATAATTGAAATGATATAGTGGAAAAAAACTAGCATATACATCATCTTACATAGTAAGTTTTGGATTCTTTTATGGCAAGAGCTACTGCATTTTACCCATGAATCCAAATACAGTATAATCTACTACCTATGGACTTCATGTTGTACATCAGATCTCTAGACTTGTTCATCCAATGTATCTGCTGCTTAGCATCCTCTGACCTGAATCCTTCCAATTTCCAAACCACCTCTCCATTCCATACCCTCATAACCATTATCTAGTTTTCTATCTCTGGTGGTATCTGGTATATTTTTTATAACCAACAAGAAGTTTTACTTAGTTTCTGGACCTACTTTTGTCCATGGTAAAATGATGGGTAAGGGCATGCCAATATTTTTCTTTTTATGTTTTGCCTATTAGTTTTGTGTCTGCCAGACTCACCCAAATGAAGTCAAATTGCAAGATCTCATAGTTCTTTAGAATTGACTAGTATACACACACACACACACACACACACACACACGCACACACATACACACAAATACACACACATACCACAATTTCTTCATCCATTAATAGACAAAGGTTATTTCCATTTGTCTACTATTGTGAATAGTGCTGCAGAAAGCACAGAAATACAGATATTTTAATGAGGTAATGACTACATCATCTTTAGGATATGGATTCAGAAAAGGGATTTTGGATCATATTGTAGCTCTCCTTTTAAAATATCTAGAAACCATTATGCTGGTTTCCATAAAGACTTCCATAAAGGATGATATGTTTATCTATAATAAATTTCAATGCGTGTTGCTTTACATTTCATGCATCATATTTTGCATATATTGATTTAATATCAATATGCAATATATGTGTACAATCTATAGTAT
>NW_008354494.1:411179-413163 GCF_000622305.1 Nannospalax galili
TTCTGAGCTCCTTGGCATCTGAGCATGGATATAAAGTCATCAGGTAGATTTCAATGGTAATGTTTTTCATATCTACTAATTATTAAGGAGAAAAATTTTAATGCTTTGAAGAATTCTTTTTCTTTTTTAAATTTATTTATACACCTACTTCCCAGGTAGCACCCTCCCATAGCCTCCCTCCCCTCACTAGAGCCCTTATACTCTGATATCCCTGCTACTTACTGTCTGATGTGTTGTTGGCACCCCCAGCCATTCCCTACTACTTTCCCATCTGGTGAATCTAGGCAGCCCACCTAGAGGTCTTTGTTTTACGAAGGTCAGCTGTTCCTCATCTAGTGGTAATCAGTTGTCTATATTCCTTTGGATAAGATTGTGGTCTTCTGTTCATTTTCCTAGTTCTGTGCTGGGTTACTATCTGGGAATCCCTTTGGCCACCCTAGCCAACAACTCAAAAGAAGGTATCACTTGTCTAGCATTGTTGCTTGTTATGTAGCATTTAGCTATACATATGGACTCTTAAGTTATGTTGGTCCATTTAATCTTTGGTTATACTTTCCTTTCGGGTGTTTAAGGCCATACAGTTGGACCAGATAAACCGATTTATTTTTACTCTTAAGGTCGTTTGAGGATCTGTTCCTCAGAGGTCACATGGGCTTGGGAGGAGCCCCTGGCTCCTTTCTTTTACCAGTTCTGCCTATGTGAAGATAAGTCAAAGGTCCTGCTTGACCATGGTTGGCTTCGCTTGGAAGCATGGAAGAAGTGATTCCTCTGTGTTGACCCTCGTCTTTATAGACTGGACACTGGCTCAGTTCCATCTTGTGGGGTCTCCTTGGCCTCCTTGATCAAGAAGACAGGTGACCCACCACCATTATAGGACATTTTGAGAGATGCTCATAGTCTCCTGGAAATAGCTGACCAAGGAGGGCAAGGAGCAAAATGTGTCCTTTATGTCCCACTGACCAAATTATTATAGACCTCAAAAATGTCTGTTAAACACCCAAGAAGGTTAATTCCACCAGTCTGGTATTTTTAATTATTGTGTGTCATGTAGACAAATCTTGGGCAAAGACCCTCAGATAAACCTTACCTAGACATATATTTCTTGATCTGCTATGTATAATTTATCAGTCGGATGTAGGAGTGATATAGTTCTCTCTCATTTTCCAAACTTGTTAGGCATTGTTTATCTCTCACATTGTCTCATCACTCCATCACGGTTTTCCCACTTAAGGTGCCCCCATCCCCCCCCATTTCTCCCTTACTAATGCCATTCTCCTATGGTCCTACCTGTCTTGAGCTCCTTCTTTCCCTTTATCCCCTAGGTTCCTTGTATACCTTTCCCTCCCCTCCTCCCTTAAACTAACCCAATTTTTATCCATATCTCCCTTATTAAGGCCTGTTTCCTACTGTTCTCCTCTTTCAGGTTCTTTCTTTTCCTTTACCTCCCGGTTTCCTTTCCATTATCCTGGTTCCTATAGTTAGGTCCAGTTGCATACTTATTTATCAGAGTCTGGTTCTAGGATTCACATATGAGGGAGAACATATGTCGATTGTTTTTTCTGAGTCTGTGTTACTTCACATAGTATAACAGTTTCTCGTTCCATCCATTTACCTGCAAATGTCATGATTTCGTCTTTCTTTACTGCTGAGTAAAACTCCATCCTATAAATGAACCACATTTTCATTATCCAATGATCAATTGAGGGACACTTAGGTTGCTTTCATCTCTTAGCTATCGTGAAAAGAGCAGCAATAAACATGGATGTACATGTGTCTCTGCAATAGAATGAGTTCTTTGGGTATATGGCAAGGAGTGATATAACTGGGTCAAATGGTAGGTTCATTTGTACTTTTTTAAGAGTTCTCCACACTGCTTTCCATAGGGATTGACCCCGTTTGGAGCCCCACCAGCAGTGGATGAGTGTTCCCCTTATCCCATATCCTCTCCAACATTTGGTATCATTTGTTTTCTTGATCTTAGCCA
>NW_008354494.1:413606-414655 GCF_000622305.1 Nannospalax galili
AGTTTCAGAGTTTCAGGCTTTACATTGAGGTCTTTGAGCCATTTGGAATTGACTTTTGTGCAGGTTGAAAGATAGGGGTTTAATTTCCTTCTTCTACAAGTGGAGATCCAGTTTTGCCGGCACCATTTGCTGAACATGCTGTTTTTCCTCCATTGAATGTTCTTGGCCCCTTTGTCAAAGATCCAGGTGCCTGAAATTGTATTTACTCATATTTGAGTCTTCAATTTTGTTCCATTGGTATATGGGTCTATTTTTGTGCCAGTACCATATTGTTTTTATGACTATAGCTCTGTAATACAGCTTGAAATGTGGTATCATAAACCCCTCCCCCACCATTGCTCTTAGTGATCAGGCTTGGTTTGGCTATCCGAGGTCTTTTGTGCTTCCATATGAATCTTATGATATTTTTTTCCAATTCCATGAAAAATGTCATGGGGATTTTGATTGGCATTGTATTGAATCTATATATGACTTTTGGTAGGATGGTCATTTTCACAATATTAGTTCTTCCAATCCATGAGCATTGTAGGTCCTTCCATCTTCTGCTGTCTTCCTCAATTTATTTCTTTAAAGACTTAAAATTTTCATTGTACTGGTCTTTAATGTCTTTGGTCAGGTTTACTCTGAGATTTTTTTTTTTTTTTGCAGCTATTGTGAACAGGAGTGTTTCAATGTGCTCGTTCTCTGATTGCTTGTTATTGGTATATAGGAAAGCTATAGACTTTTGTAGGTAATTTTGTAACCTACCACTTTACTGAACGTGTTAATAATTTATAGTTTTTGGGTGGAATTTTTTGGCATACCTTAGATATAATATCATATCATCTGCAAAAAGGGGTAATTTGATCTCTAATTTTCCAATTATTACTCCTTTAATTTCCTTCTCTTGTCTTATTGCTCTTGCAAGAGTTTCAAGTACTATGTTCAAGAGGAGTGGAGATAGTGGACAGCCTTGTCTGATTCCTGATTTCAATGGGAATCCTTCCAGTTTCTCTCCATTTAGAATGATGTTGGCTGTCGATTTGTTATATACAGCTTTGATTATGTTG
>NW_008354494.1:414887-415905 GCF_000622305.1 Nannospalax galili
AACAATGCCAGATAGGAGATACCTTCTTTTGAGTTGTTGGCCAGGGTGGCCCAAGGGGCTCCCAGATAGTAACCCAGCATAGAACTGGGAAAATGAACAGAAGACCCCAATCTTATCTAAAGAAACATTGACAACTGATTGCTGCTAGAAGAGGAACAGCTGACCCTCCTAAAACAAAGACCTCTAGATAGGCTAACTAGATTCAACAGAAGGGCAAGTAGTGGGGATTGACTGGGGTGCCTACAACACAGCCGACAGTAGCAGGGATATCAGAATATAAGGGATGGAGGGAGGCTATGGGAGGGTGCCATATGGGAAGTGGGTGTAATGTTTAAAGTATTCCCTTAGGATGTTCTGTATCTTTCTGGTGTCTGTTGTGATGTTTCCCCTTTCATCTCTGATTTTGTTGATTTGGAGGTGCTCTTTCTTTCTTTTGGTTAACTGGGCTAGCGGTCTGTCAATCTTGTTTATCTTTTCAAAGAAGACTTTTAGAAGTTGACAATCACGTGGTCTTACCAGTAGAACTACCAATTCGAATACTAATCTCTTCTTTTGAACCAGGCTGGCCTTGAACTCACAGAGATCCGCATGCCTCTGCCTCCCCAGTGCTAGGATTAAAGGCATGTGGTACCACGTCTGGCTGTTTCCGATTTTTTTATGTAGGCACTTAGAACTATAAACTTCCCTCTTAGGACCACTTTCAGCATGTCCCAGAGGTTTTGTCTTGTTGTATTGTCCTTTTCATTTAATTCCAGAAATACTTTTATTTCTTTCTTAACTTCTCTTTTGACCCATTCATCATTCAGGCATGTGTTGTTTAATCTCCATGTGTTCATGTGGAGATTAAGGCTTCTTGGGGTGTTGACTGTAAGCTTTATTGCACTGTGGTCTGATAGAATGCATGGAATTATTTCAATCTTTTTGTATTTGCTGAGCTTTGTTTTGTGCCCCAGTATATGGTCGATTTTGGAGAAAGTTCCATGGGGTGCTGAGTAGAAAGTATGTCCTTTGGTGTTTG
>NW_008354494.1:416536-417610 GCF_000622305.1 Nannospalax galili
ATATAGTTGTACCCTTCCATAGTTATTGGAATTCTTTCTGCAATCCCTTGGGTATAGTCATTCCTTTCTTCAGCTCTTTGTATTGCTTCCAGAAATCTCTGAAGGGATGGTTTTGTGGAAATGAATTCCTTCAGCCTATTTATGTCATGAAAGATTTTTCTTTCCCCTTCGACTATCATAGACATTTTGGCTGGGTGTATTAATCTTGGTTGGCATCTGTGGTCATTTAAAACTGGGAATACATTGGTCCAGGCTCTTCTGACTTTCATAGTTAGCACTGAAAAGTCAGCTGTAATCCTCATGGGTTTTCCTTTATATGTAACTTGTTCCTCTTTTGGAGCTTTCAGGATTTTCTCTTTGTTTTGTGCGTTTAGTGGTTTTGCTATGATGTGCCATGGAGAGTTTTTTTCTGGTCCTGTCTGTTTGGTGTTCTATATGCTTCTTGTATTTGTATGGGCATGTCTTTCTTTAAGTTTGGGAAATTTTCTTTCACGATTCTGTTGAAGATCTGGTCCATGCCATTTACTTGGGATTCTTCACCTTCCTGTATGCCTATGATTAGTAAATCTGGTCTTTTTATTTTATCACACATATCCTGCATATTCCATCCTTGTGATTTCTTAAATTTTTCATAAACTTTGCTTGAGTGGTCCAGTTCATCCACTTTGTCTTTCAGTCTTGATACTCTGTTTTCCATTTCATTAGTCCTATTGGTGAAGCTTTCTCCTCTCATTTCTAATTGGCTTACTGAGTGTTTCACTTCCTTCATCATTTCAGTCTGAGTATTCTTCAATATTTCTAACTCTTTTCTGAATTCATTCAGAAGTTTATCCCTATCTTCCTTCAGTTCTATGATTCTTTTTAGTATGTGTGTTCTTTAAATTCACTGAATTCTTTTATCATGTTTATAATTGTTTTTTGAGTTCCATGTCCTTCATTATCTCTAGGGAGTTCTCATTGTCCTTCTCTAGAGGATTATTGGTATTTAGTGAGGATATGTTATTTTGATTTTTCATGTTATTATTTTTCCTCTGTGATTTTGACATGTGAATTTCTTTTGTAGTTTCTGATTTT
>NW_008354494.1:417712-431215 GCF_000622305.1 Nannospalax galili
CAGATGTTTTCAGGCTTTCTCCTAAGGTCTGGATCCATCCAGGAACAATTTTGGCCTCGGGAATTTTGGGGTTGGCCTGGCCTGGGAGCCTGGCCCAGGAAAGATGCTTGTATAGGGCAGCTGGTGGCTGTGCCACCCAGAGATGCAAAGGCAGATGGGTCGGGAAGAGGCCCCAAGGACTCCTGGGGACTGCACTGAAGAGTTTTGTTGGTCTGTATGCAAAGGATCAGGAAGAGGAAAGGTCAACCCCAGCATCCCAGAAAGAGGCTGGTGGGTGGTGCAGGTCCAGGGAAGCAAAGGGAGTTGAAGACGGGGCCAGGCCCAGAAACAGTGCTCCTGGGGCCCAGAGAAGGCACTACCTTGGTCTGGATGAAAAGGATCAGGGAGCAGTATTGGTTCCCCAGGTGCCTGGGGCCCCAAGACAAGGAATGGGGCAGGGCCCAAACTGGGAGGAGAGAATGGCGGTGGAAATGGGAGGGTGAATTAGGCTGGGGGAGTCAAGTCAGGGAGGGTGCAATGGACTTACTCCAGAGAGAGGCCTGCAGGTAGGAGAGAGGCCTGAGGTGGGTCCTGTAGGCCCAGGGAAGCAGAGCTCAATTAACATTTTTTAAATAAATAATTTATTGAGAATTTCATACATATATATATAAGGTGTTTTGACCAAAACCATGCCCACTCCATCCCCTCCATCTCTTCCCATATCTCCCATGGTAGTCCCTGATCCTGAGAGTGAATAATGTATGTATGTCCTGTTTGGGACTGAGCACTGAAAAGTCACTTAGTCTCAGCAGCCATGAGTCTGTGTCATCACAGTTCACCAAGAAGAGAAACCTCTCTGATTAAGGCTGAGAGAAACATTTGTCTATGGATGCAAACATAAACATTTAAAGAGTAGTTTGTCAGCATGTCAGTTTATCCAATCTACAGTAGTAGTTCTCTTCTGGGGCCTAGGATTTCCCCAGTCATGGATTTTTGATTAGGTTTACAATACCACATATGTGTTCCCTCCTGTTAATTGGCCCTAAAATCCAACTGGAGAACTGTATGTTACCTCCATGACTACCATGACACTACTACATTAGTGGGCACATCAGGCATTGGCATTGTAATCCAGAAGGTCCAGAGCTGGGCAAGACCATTGATGTTCTTTTCCACCAGTGGCCTGCATAACCTCTTCCCATCCCCAATACTGTATGAATAATGACAATCTCAACTGGATTTAAAGATGATGAAAACTGAATGCAATTCAACTGCTAATAATGAATGATACCAGGAGATACCAACAGATGATAACTATTCATTAGTACCAAAGGACCCTTGAGCAAAAAGAGATAAAAATTTGTGCAAAACAGACAATTGGATATTAGAAAATAATGCTGAGTGCCACATCCAAAGACAAATCTATTTTAAAAATAAAACAATGAAATCTTTTTGTGTTAGAAGAATTAACTGTGGCAAGGATCAATTTCACAATGATATTTGTTTTAATTTAGTTTTACATTCTTGACACAGAAACTTTTAACATTATTTTATATATACTTAAAGAAAAATCAGGCTTTATAAATATTATAAAGTTTACACTATAAAATATAATCAGCTTAAAGTCACTTATATATACTTAAAGAAAAATCAGGCTTTATAAATATTATAAAGTTTACACTATAAAATATAATCAGCTTAAAGTCACCTCTACCTGCTTGCTCCCCAAAGCTGCATAATGGAAGCACCTGCATAATGGAGTTGTGAGCAGCACCACCACCTCTTCTCCAAGGTGGACCAGATGAGGTTGTCCATGCAGAATACATAGAATGGTTCTTTCTTATTGCTGTTACAAAATGATACAAGCAGAGAAAAATGGATATTTGCTTTCAGTCATTGGAACTACTAAAACAAAAACTCTTTTGGAATATGTAAATTTTAAAGAAAGAACTTAATATCCAAATTTTTAATATTGATTAATAAAATACCTAAGTTGCTCAGATGTTAAATAACCGTGTTATGCATTTATTTTAATTGACACTGTTCTTTAAACAGGAATAACTATTCATGGGCAAGGAAAACCAAACCTCTGTGACAGAATTCATCCTCCTGGGCCTCTCACAGGACCCAAACACCCAAGTCCAGCTCTTCCTTCTCTTTCTCCTCATCTACCTGCTGACGGTGCTGGGAAATCTGCTCATAATCCTGCTCATTCACATGGACCCCAGACTCCACACTCCCATGTACTTTTTTCTTAGAAATCTGTCCTTTGCTGATCTCTGTTTTTCTACAACTACAGTACCCCAAGTGCTTGTCCACTTCCTGGTGAAGAAGAAGACCATTTCTTTTGCTGGGTGCGCAATGCAGTTAGTTGTTTTAATTCTGATTGGGGGAACAGAGTGTGCCCTTCTGGCAGTCATGTCCTATGATCGGTATGTGGCTGTCTGCAAGCCTCTGCATTACTCCACCATCATGACACACTGGGTGTGTGTCCAGTTGGTTGCTGGATCCTGGGCCAGTGGTGCATTTGTGTCCCTGTTGGATGCCACATTCACGCTACATCTTCCTTATGAAGGAAACAATATCATTAACCATTTTTTCTGTGAACCTCCTGCTCTCCTGAAGGTGGCCTCAGCAGACACGTACAGCACAGAAATGGCCATCTTTGCAATGGGCGTCGTTTTCCTCCTGGCACCTGTTTTCCTCATCTTCATTTCCTACTGGAACATCATCTCCACTGTGATCCGGATGCAGTCTGCAGAGGGGAGGGTCAAGGCCTTCTCCACCTGTGGTTCCCATCTCATTGTCATTGGTCTCTTCTATGGCTCTGCAATATTTGCTTACATGAGGCCAAACTCCAAGATAATGAATGAAAGGGACAAAATGATTTCAGTGTTCTACTCAGCAGTGACCCCCATGCTGAACCCTTATGTATACAGTCTGAGGAACAAAGATGTCAAAGGGGCGCTCAAAAGGATCATTTCAAAATAATATATTTCATGTGATATTGTGATGGTGATGACCATTGTTGGACTAGAATGAGCTTTTCTTGTACTCATTGTCTACTTTCACCCATTCCTCCACTTCTTTTCATTCTATTTGCCTATCTTTTTCTCTGATCCAATTAATTTTCCTTTGTAGACGTGTAAAATAAAATAAGTAAGAAAGGGAAGGGAAAAAGAAATTAGCAGAGAGAGGAAGGATGTAGAGGAAAGACGTGGAAAGGAGAAAGGAAGGGAGAGAGGAGGAGGAAACAACAGGAAAGCAGTCACTTTTCTATTAATTCATACAAAATAAGTAAGGAAATTTGCATAGGTTTTCATTTGACTATATGTCATAAAACAAGGAAAGAACCAATAAACTATCAAAATAAGGGAATAGATATCAATGGCAAGACAGTCACTTCATGCTTGCATGTATTCAGGATTTATATTTTGAAGGTATATCTTCTGGGTGCATTTATGGAATTTTTAAATAGACATGAAAATTGATGCTACATTTTTAACATACCCTGTACTCCCATAATCAATTCTTGAAATTAAAAATAGGGTAAATTATAACAATAAGTAACCAAAGATAGCATTTTTAATTTTTAATTTTTTTTATTTTCTTAAATTTTCATGCAGGCATATGATAATTGAGAATATGTCTACTAAAACACCCCTACCCTAATATTTTGCCTCTCCCTCTTCCTCTTTACCCTTTTGTTCTCCCAAACAATATCATGACCATTTTTCCATATACGTGCATTATCTTATGTAATTATAAAATCTGAGAATAACAAAAACATATGGAACTTGTTTTTTGAGACTGGTTTAATTTTCTCAATATAGTTGCTTCCATTTGCATCCATTTTCCTGCAAATTCTATAACTTCCTTCTTCTTTATGACTGAGAACATTCAATTGTATTTTTCCATATTTTTTCCATTCCCTTGTTTTTGATCACTGAGTGTGGCTTCACAACTTAGCTATTATTAATAGTGCTGGAATAAATATTGATGCATAATTTTCTCAATACTGTGTTTGCTTGCAGCTCATCAGGTGAATTCCCATGCATTTGTTTGAAAGTCATTTAAGTCTGTAATTATGTAATGCATATTCTGTGCTCATAGTTTTTACCAAGATCAATAATTACTAAAATGACAGGTTAAACAGCTTATGAATCTAAAATGCATGAGGGCACGTGAGAAATCTTTCATGAAAGCTTTTCTACTGGCCACTTCAGGCACACTTTTACTTACGTTTCCTATGGCTCTTGCTGATGTTACTGCCCATGCATCCTCTTGAATCATTAGCAAAATCCTGTGTTCTTTTCTGTATTCTTCCTTGCTAGCCTTCAAGGATCAGCCAGGACTGAATTGCAGAATTCCATTAGAATATTGTTATTGTTTTAATTTGCTTTTATCTTTTTAATGTTTTAGATTTTTCAAAAATTTATTGTGCTTTTGTATATCTCATACAACAGTTCTTAATCAAATTCAGACCTTTCCCCCATCCATGCCACCTCACCAGACCTCATGTATCTCACCATACAAGTTAAGTTCTATCCAGTCAAACATTTGGACTCAAATGTCTTTTGGTACAAATTCATCCACATAAAGCTTTTTATTATTTGTTCATTTTTACCGAATTTTTGTGTATTTCATACAGATCATCTTTATAACCCCTTCCCCACTGGCACCCTCCCTTGGTCCCCCCACTGGATTTCAAGCATTTTATCATTTATGTTAAGCCTGATCAAGTCAAATTAGTGTTAAATATGTAGTATGTGTGGACATTGTGGATCCTTCTCTATTTTATCCCTTTCCCTGCCTCCTTTGATTATCTAATTCGTTTACTACGTCCACATTTGCCCCTAAAAGATTCTTAACTTTGTAGAACAGTGTTAGGATTGTCGTTTTCTGTCTTGTGATCATTGGTAATGTTATTCCTGCCATGACTGATTTTAAGTAAGTACATTCCTGTATCTTGTATGGTTTGGTGTTTCTGCTATTACAATAGGATGCTGTCTCCTCTCTGTGGTGTGCTGAAGAATGATCTCTCAAGGATATGCACTAAACAGGCCCCCAAATGAAACTGGAAAAGATTTCTAAACCAGTATTCATCATAGGTAGAACGATGGATGAAGATCTCAAAAGTTCACTTGTAAAAATGATCAGTGATCTGAAAGAGGGTAAAAACAATCACACAAATGAGGTAAGCAGATCAGTCCAGTATCTGAAGAGAAAATCCAGTGACAGAGAAAAACATTAGTGAAATGTAGGTGGAAAGCAATGATGTGCACTAAAATATCAACAATATGGAAGGAAAAAATTAACAAGGAAATTGAGATCTTAAAAACAAAAATAAGAATGCTGGAAATGAAAAAATGAAATGACCCAAATAGAAAACATAGTGGAAGCTTGACCAAGAGACTCGATTTAGGCAAAGAAGAAATACCAGGTATGGGGACTGATGTCAATAAACACTATATTCAGATATCAATGTAGAAAAAGAAATAAATCACCGTGACTAAGTCTAAGAAAACTGGGACACAAAGAAAAAACCTTACAATTTTCTGATCAGAAGAAGCAGAAATAATAGCAGAATTTTTCCTAAATCTAGGGAAAGAAATGAACATTCAAATATCAAAGGCATTGAGAATCCCAAAGAGATGTGACCAAGGAAGAATCTCTTGGCATTGTGTTAGAATCAATACATGAAAAAGTATCAAGCAGGAGAGCACAGAAAGAATAGATTTCCAGAGAGGAATCAATGATCAAAAGAAAGACACAAGAAGGAAGGAAGTCCAAACAGTCACCAGGCAATGCCTAATATCTGTAATGGAGGAAGAAAAAAATATCAATAATCCAGCCAGCCAGAAAACACACTAATAACATTACAGGAATTAGCAAACATCTCTAAAAAATAACCTTAAATCCAAATGTATTTGACTCATCAATAAAATGATGCTGACAAGCTTTAAAGTATTTGACTCATCAATAAAATGATGCTGACAAGCTTTAAATAAAAAAAAAAAAAGCCAACCTCATCTTACTTCCAAGAAACGAACTTATTGACAAAGACACTCATGAACTGGGAATTAAAGGATGGGAGGTAATTTATCAAGCAAAAGTAAATTAAAAACAAGTTGAGGATGGCTGCAGCGCAGAGCGGGGAAGAATGCAGAAGTAGAGGTGCTCAAATCTGGGCTACACCTACCAGCAAGGAGGGGATGAGTCCCTAATCCTAGGTCTTGGTCCTTCCTTTCAATGTCTATCCCTTTGCTCTGGTTGAACAAGTGTGGGCCAGGAGCCCAAGCCAGAGGCCGACTCCATAAGATGCCTTCTGAGCTAGAAAACCCCAATGAAGCCCTTGCTTGGGTGACATGTTTTTCTGGCCTGTGGCCTCTGCAACGCCTGAGGCACAACATGGATAGACTTTCCAGGGCAGGTGGCAGCCCAGTACTGGGTGTGGGTACCAGGAATGTGCTTCATTTTGTCGAGGTGACTCCAGGATGGAAGGCACTACTGCAGTGAGTCCACCATGCAGCCACCCTCAGGACTGTGATTCAACGTGGCGTCCACAGTGGCCGCCAAGCCTATGGCCCTGCTGCCTGGCCACACTGGAACAGACAGAGAAAGAGATGAGGCCGCACCAGCCCAGCAGTTGTGGTGCCTGGAGCCAGCATGCACAGAGGAGCCTGAGCGCTGGAGCGCAAATGGACTGAAGGTGCAGACTGCCAGGGCCTCCATCGATGCTCTGTCCTTGAAGATGGTGGGAAGATGGGAAGGAGAGCAAGAGGAAGGAAGGACAAGGTGCAGCCTCTTCACCCTGCCCTCTTTGCTCAGGCAGCCCAGGTGACCAGGCCCATGGGCAGCGGCCAGCAGTGAGGACTTCCCCTGCAGCAGGGAGGGAAGGGAACAGACCATGACTATGATGCTCTAGTTCGCAGTCCCCCGCATCCCAAGCCAGCAACAGATTCCCTAGGGCTCTTGCCCTGGAGCCCTCCCCGGTGACTGGTCTGGCTACGGCAGCCCAGAGCACTGTACTTTCTGCAGTTGCTAGCGCAAGGTTGTAAGGAAGACACCGAAGCCCTGGCCAGCTCAATGGCTTCAGCAATGGTAGCATACTACCCAGCGGCTCATCAATACCCTTGGAAGGCCCACTATCAAGGCAACTTCTTTAGCTGGCTGGGGCTATTTTGCCAGCTGTGTTAGAAGCTAGTGTCAGTCTACCATGAAGACAAAGCAGGTGGTTCACCTGCTGTTGCTGTCTAGCTGTGTGTGGCCCCCTGTGCTCAGAGGACTTCCCTCTGGTAGCACAAATGCTGAATCCACTTACCACTGTAGTCTGTGCAGACAGCCTCTAGTCCCTGTTCAGCCAGCCCTTGGTGCAGGCTGTGACCACACTCACCGGCTTTGCCCCCAAGTGGCAATAGCTAAGAAATGAACCAGCTTAGATGTCAATCAACAGGTGACTAGATAAAATCAAGTACATATACATAATGGAATTTTATTCAGCTATAAAAATAATGCTACCATGATGATGTGCAGGAAAAATGGATGGAATAGAAATAATTTTATCAAGCAAAATAATGTAACTCTGAAAGACAAATATGTAGTGTTTTCCCTCTTATGCTTAATCTAGATTTAAATGTGTGTTTGTGTATGTGTGTGTGTGTGTGTGTTTATGTATACAACATGAAAGTACAAAGTAGGACATGAGAGCAGAAGAAGAGGAATGGGGATTCAAGAAAATGCGATAGAATAAATATGTAATGAAACAGAAAGAGGAAACTACTTGGGAGGAGAAAGGGAAACATCAAGAGCACAAGAGGGATATGGGAAGCAGTGGGAGCCTGAGAATGACAAATGTCTTTATATGCATTCATATATACATATATGCATTCATATATATTCATATATCACAAACATTATTTTTATGCTAACCAAAAATCAATTTTAAAAGAACTACATAGAGATTATATGCTCAGGTGCGAATTTCTGAAGCTAAATGTTCCATGTCACTCTATATTGAGAATATAAACAATTTCTATCAAGCAACCCAGGTCCCACTGCAGATCACATTATGTGAACACTGGTCTGTATTACAAATACATTAAAAAACACAGTTGGCCAGACTCTTTACTTTACCTTATCTTCCTTTCTATCATCATTACCATTAATCATTCAATCTTCAGACACTTCCTAATTATGTGCTAGCCTGATTCTTTGGTACTGATTTCATGGACTTCTTATCTGGACTTTTGTCTGATTTAACTTTACATCATATATCATCACTTTACATATATGTATAAAAATTCTATTATTCGGGGCTGCCACAGTGGTTAGGAGCACCTGCAGTTTTTCCACAGGACCTGGGTTCAGTTCCCAGCTCCCAAATGCCTGCAACTCCAGTTGCAAGAGATGTCGTCTTCTGTCCTCCACCAGCACTACATGCACTTGCACATGTATACACATTAAATAATAATAATTTGTTATTCTTTTCATGTACTCTTTTCAGCTTCTGAAATTTTTAATTTTGAAAGGCATGCTAGGATTATAACAAGTTTTCATGTTCATATCCCTAGCTTTATAAAATTTCACGCAATATAATCTCTTGAAAATGTAATTGCCAAACACGTTCGAGTCTGAAGCAAATTACAGCATTGCCAGAACATATTCTCATATTTGTGAAAGGTTGATGCTTTTTCCTTTGTTCAATACAGTGATTTCATTTTTGTGTATATGTGTGTGCACTCACAGGGTTTCACGGACACCATGTGTATGTAATACTCATTGAGGCTAGAAAAGGGCATCACATCTCCCGGAACTGGAGTTACCAAGGGTAGCTAAAAACCATTTGTGCATTGGGAACCAAACCCAGGTCCTCTGCAAGAGCAGTAAGTGCTCTCAACTATTGAATCATATCTCCAGCCATGCTTTGTTCTTTTATGGCATGTAATTAAATGCTTGTTCTTTTAGCTTCCATATTCACTGGTATAAGTTAAGAAAGAAGTGACTGCTTCCCTTTCCTGCTCCTTCATCCTCCCTCACTCCTGTCCTGCCCTCCCCCTCTACCTCCTTCCCTCTTCACTAATAAATTTTCCCCTTCCCTTTTCTTTGTTCATTTAATTTAATTACTTTCCCACATCTACAAAAGTGCCTTCCTTTTAAAAGGGAATTAATTGAACTAGAAATACAAGGGAATGGAAGAAGTAGAGATAAGGTGTAGAAGAAACAAAAATCTGTAAGATAAGCCATTGTCTCTCTATTCTGTGATGGTAAACAAAATCACATCACCAGTGCCAGAAATGCTATTTTTCAGTGATCCTTCTGAGAGCTCCTTTGACATCCTTGTTCCTCAGGCTGTAAATGGTGGGGTTCAGCATGGGGGTCACTGCTGAGTAGAACAGTGAAGTGATTTTGTCCCTTTCAATTCATTATCTTGGAGTTTGGCCTCATGTGAGCAAATATTGATGAGCCATAGAAGAGACCAACGACAATGAGATGGGAACCACAGGTGGAGAAGACCTTCAGCCTCCCCTCTGCAGACTGCATCCAGATCACAGTGGAGATGATGTTCCAGTAGGAGATGAGGATGAGGGAGACAGGTGCCAGGAGGATTATTACACCCACTGCAATGATGGCCATTTCTGTGCTTTAAGTGTCCGCTGAGGCCAGCTTCAGGAGAGCAGGAGGTTCAAAGAAAAAAATGGTTAATGATAGTATTTCCTCGATAGGGAAGATGCAGTGTGAATATCATGTCCACAAGGGACACAAATGCACCACTGGCCCAGGACCCAGCAGCCAGATGTACACATACCCAGTGTGTCATAAAGGTAGAATCGTGCAGAGGATTGCAGACAACCACATACTGATCATAGGACATCACTGCCAGAAGGGCACAATCTGTACACCCAACTAGAAGTAAAACAACTAACTGTGTTGCACACTTAGCAAAAGAAATGGTCTTCCCCCTCACCAGGAAGTGGATAAGCACTTGGGGGACTGTGGTTGTAGAAAAACAGAGATCAGCAAAGGACAGTTTTCTAAGGAAAGAGTACATGGGAGTGTGGAGTCTGGGGTCCATGTGAATGAGCAGGATGATGAGCAAGTTTTCCAGTACCGTCAGCAGGCAGATGAGGAGGAAGAGCTGAACTTGGGTGCTTGGGTCCTGTGAGAGGCCCAGGAGGATGAATTCTGTTACAGAGGTTTGGTTCTCCTTGCCCATGAATAGTTATTCCTGTTTATAGAAGAGTATCAATAAAATTAAAACATGAATCAGTTATTTCAAATTGCATTGTAACTTAGGTATTTTGTTATTCACTCTCCAAAATTGTGCTATACCTTCAAGTTTGACTTTTATTTTACTCAGGAGCCTGACAGTTCGACATTAGTTTGAATTCTTATCCTCTTGGATCTTATAATAGCACAAACAAGAAAGAATCATTCCGAGTATGAAATATGAGCAATCCTTGATCTGTCCACCTGATGACCGATAGTTCTCCGAAAAATAGAGTTTCTTGTAGTTCACCTTTCCTTTTATGTAGGGTTTTAAACAAGCTAACTGATGTTCTTTTAAACCAGTTGTGTCTCTATGCTATAAGTTCACATAATATTTATGATGACTACATTTTCTCACAGATATAACAAAATTCTAAATAAACACCCTGGGTAAGAAATGAAAACAAGTACAGATATCTGTGATCCTTTCCTTTTACCAATCACTTCTATCATTTATTTTCAGTTTGAAGAGTGATGAACAGCATTAGGAATAGCAGCATCTTTTAGGGTTGCATTCAGTAGTATCTTCTGAGCAGCACCTCATCTGTGCTGTGTGGTTGTTCATCCTTGTTTCTGCAGAAAGCCTATTGGCAATCATAACACGAATTTGGTGTAATGACACCTTATTGCCAGTTACATTTTCTTTACTTTCTCTTTTTTGTCAAATTCTCTTTAAGATTTTATGAGACTATTATTATTCCCAGCTAAAAGTTGATGAAAAAAATAAAGGAATTATCAATCTGGTTGCTCTAAGGCTTTACCTGTCATTCTGTATCCTGTGCCTTTGAATGAAAGAAACCTACAATTGAGACTACTTCAAAAAATTATGCAGAATAATTTCAGTGAAGATGTATTGAAATAAAATCAATGAAAAGAAAATCAATTACAACAATTATGCATGGTTTAAAAGTCTGTGAGACACCATGAAATAAGCAAACATGGTGTGTGTGAATGCAATAGATGCAAACAAGAAGGGGAAAAGAACAGAAGTCCTGTTTAGTAAGATAACAGTTGAAAACTTTTCATGTCTTGGGAGAGAGAAAGACATCAGTGAATGGCACCAACTCCCAATTGGATTCAGTTTAAAGTTCTGCTCTCTAAATCGCATCATAATCAAGCTGTCAGAACAGGAGGGAGAATCCTATGAGCAGCAAGAGGGAAAAATCAAGTCACTTGGAATATGAGACTGAAGCAAGCAAGGATTTAGAACAGTTTGGCAAACTAGGACTTTGTTCAGTTTTGGCTATCAATATATTCCCTTTCTAATAATGTACTTGACGTCCCAAAGCACATACCTACCAACCCATTAGCAGCCTATGACTCCACCTTCCATGAGCTGCACACGCATCCCTATCTGAACAATTGTATAAGTTTCTCTTCCCCTTAAGAACTATGAAATATAGACAGATTCTATTCAGTTGTACTGCGATTATGTAAGGTACTAGGGTAGTGGAGCTGATTGGACTGGTTTTGGGTGACTGTGAAAGAACACAAACTATGTCCTGTAAGTGAACTTTTAGGGAGAATTCCCTATTTATTGTATTAAGCCTATGCATAATTAGACCCGCATGATATTAAAATTAGATGGATTTCAGGAATAAACAAGCAGAGTGGACAAAGACTACAAAATCTAATCTGTCAAACAGAGAACCAACCCAAGTAACTGAAATCAACCTTTCTTTAGACCCCATAAATGAAGGCATGGGCAACATTCTGAGGCCTTTGAAATTCTCACTCAGCTAGCCTGCTGTCATTCTTGAGATAGTATTTATTTCTGATCCATACTATGACTCTGTTTTTAAATAAAGGGGTTGGTTTTTTGGCCAGTTTGCAAGTCTGTGCACTTTTTTTCATTTTTTTTAATAAGCTGCCATGAACCTGGAAGCACCCAACACAGACCCTGAGCTTCAGAAACAAGATAACAGCAAAGGAAGAGATGATTTTTTTCAAATGGGTAAAAGAAAAACAGATCCTCCAGGTAAGAAAATTATAGTGCATCTGTTTTCCATTGCTGTGGAAAAACTACCTGACATAATCAACTTGAAAGGAGGAAAGTTTATGACTCAGGGTTTCAAACCATGGTCACTTGACCCTGTTGCTTTGGGTCTGTGGCACAGTGATACATATTGGGAGCCAATGGTCAAGGAGCTGTATTCATATCTACCCAGTCTGGCTTCATAGAGAGGGAAAGGGGTGCAGGGCACCAATGCCTCTTTCAAACAGGTGCCTTTAATGACCTAATTTTACTTACTACATGTCCCTGTGCCTCTGGATACTCCCATGCTGCTATGCTCCACATCAGGATAACAGACTTTCATCACTTCAACCTACCTTTGCAGCCTTGGGAACCTCCCCCAGTGCCCTACTCTTCTCCATGTAACCCACTGTCCCACATCAGGATTCATCCTGCATCCTGAGTGTGCTAAAATCACATAAAAAATAACAACCAGCAACTTAACTCCAGAATATAGGCCCACAAGATTTTACATTCTAAGAATCTTAGAGTTAATAATCTAAAAGTAATGGCAGTAATACATGCTCATGGAAGGATATCCAAAATTCTTTTAAAGGTTCACTTTTTATTATTTTAAATTGTGTGGTGTGTCTGTGTGTGGATACATGCACGTGCCTATACGGGACAAAAATGTCATGTATCCTGGAGCTGGAGTTACAGGCAGCTGTGGGCTGCTTCATGTGAGTTCTGGGAATGAAACTCAGTTCCTCTGTAACAGATGGAATCCTCTTAACTGCTGAGCCATCTCTCCAGCCCCATTGCTAAGAATGTTTTATGTTACTCAGCTTGTGAGGATATGTTCCAAAGGACCATAAAAGGAAGTCAATAAATAATAAATATTATTTGAAGATAACTTGACTGTATATAAAAAGTTTAATAACTGAAAAAATGGTGGGACATATAATGAATAATGAGCCTCCCCATGTTATGTCTAAGTAACCAAGTAAAAGATAAAGTAAAAAAAATCATTTGAACAAGAACAATGTTTCACAGCCATGAAGCAGCACAGCTTGCTTAAGGGAAACTGCTTGGATAAAAATCCACTATGGAAACAAAAACTGAAGCAAGATATCTACAGTTGAGTGGCAGCATAAATTTATATTACTTAATCTATAAATTCATCAAAATTCCAGCCAGTTAACAAAGGATTTGGTAAGAGAATTTAACAAGCTTATTCTAAATTAGATAGCTAGATAGATGATAGAAAGATGATAGATAGATAGATAGATAGATAGATAGAT
>NW_008354494.1:431253-457676 GCF_000622305.1 Nannospalax galili
GTAGATGATAGATAGATAGATGATAGATAGATAGATGGTATATATATATATATATAGTTACATTACATAAAATGAAGTTTTGGGAGTAAAAATGACCATATTTGTGCCTTCACTATTCAAAAATACCTATGATATGTGGGAGAGGTGTCCGTCAGTGGAGAAATGGCTTTCACCTATAATAAGATTTCAATTTAAAATATAAAAACAGAACTTAAAATAATTGCATATTTTCATATTCTCTACATATAAAATGCTGTCAGTTTTCCTTTTTATGTAACATATAATGATTAGGCTTAAAATATTTGATCAGTAAATATGAAATTGAAACAGACCTTATTAAAATGCAAATTTAATATATAATACAAAAGATATGAAAGAAATAATATGTTCTTCTGTGTATATATACATATATACAGCTGAATATATGTGCATGTATAATAAATAATTAATCCAAAGTGTGATAATGATATAATTTTTAAAATTTTATATGAAATTAAATCATCTATGTATTTGTCTGTCTTCTGTCTGTCCATCTATCTTTGGGTAGTAAAAGCTTCACTATATATGTATCAAAACTGAAGAAAAGAAAGAGCACGCTAATGACTTTACAATCAAAAATGTTAGATTTCTGTGTAATGGATGCTACTGTGAAAAATAAAATATAGAGAAAACTTATCTTAGAAAAATATAAAATTGAGCAATTTTTTTTTTGCTCCCAATATATGAAAAATCTCTTAAAATCAGTAATAAAAGCACGCGATATGGCCCCACACATAAGAATTAAGACTCAGCAATAAACATGAAACAAAGGCAAGCATATTGAAACAATGAGGTATCTTGCTTTGCATTGTAGGTGAAAGTTAAATTGCTATAACCTTCAAGTTTCATGAAAGAGAAAGATAACCAATGGTGGAGAAAGTAAAAGGCCAGTCATCAGCAAGAGGGCCATAAGGTAAAATAGCAGGTAGTGGTTAGAATTTTTTTTCATCTTCACTAGGATTATGTGATTCTTCCCTGCTCTAGGAATAACAGTTTGTTTCCAGACATGGAGAGGAGAAGTGCTGTACACAACTATCAGTCAAATTAAGTCTGGGTGACCTTTCAGATGAGAAATACTTCTGTAAACAAAATCTTTTCCTGCCAATGTTTCCTGGCCTAGAACTTCCTACCCACTAGACCAGATGATACCCAGGCAGCAATAGGTAATATTAAAACTTCCACAGGCACAGATAGGGCTTTCTTAGATTGGATGCTATTTCACAAATGTATAGTCATCTGTTCAATCGCCTTTTTCTCAATAACACCTGACACAACAGAGGACTTTAATAGATGTTACTTGGATAAATAAGTAAGACTAAATAAACTCACATTCACTGTGAGTAAGGAAAGAGTGCTGCTGAGACCTTGGGTTCTGGTTTGGGGATGGAAAGGATGTGACTGAGAAACAGCCAGGATTGCTCTCCGTGTGAAAGGGAACTTATTAACTCACTATCAGCCACATCTTAGGGAAAATGGTGGGTCAGTTTGCCTGGGAACACAGATGGGCCTGCATGCCTGCAGATGCACACAGCTCCTATGGGGATCCAGGGAAGCCTGGCTCATCCAGTTCCCACCCAGGTCATGAGGCTCAGGTGGTTTCCTTGTCCTGCCTGCTTTGACTGTCCACATTCAAGAGGCAGAAGAGAATTTTGGAGTTTAGCTTTTAGAGCTAAGGAGAGACAGTGGGTATCAACAGCCTTTATAGTCACAATGATACCTTCAGTCAAGAGTCTAACTAGGCCCAGAGAGTCACAGACCACAATTCATAAAGGGCACCTATGCTCACTAGAAGATAGACAGGAAAGAGGGGTAGAGTGCAGACACACCCTTCCCTCTCTGTCAACAGGCTCAAGACCCAGAATCCTTGGAAGGAGTAATTTCCCCTCAGCATCTTCTCATTCTCCCATGGAGCACTGATAGATGTAAGCATAGCATAGTTGTCCAGTAATGAAGAAAAGAGTGGCACATGAAGGAAGGTGTGGTTTCTGCATCCTGAGAGTTCTGACCCTAGTAGGCAACCTCCATTGTCATTTCTCAAACAAGCAGAGGCTGGGACATCATCTGGACTGTGAGTCTTATTCAATACTAGCCAAAAGAGTACTCTTTTATGAAGAGTCACAATCCCAAATCTACTAGGAAACCACTAGCCTGGTTCGGGAAGTTCCTCCAGAAAAAATCTTCAAACCTGAAATCCTAAGAGGTGTCATTAGCCTAGCATTCCCTGAGTAGTCACTGCTCTTAACTTCTTCAACTTGTCTACAAGAGATCCCAGGGGCATTTTAAAAATAATGATCTGGGGCTGGGGATATAGTTCAGTGGTATATATGTAAGGCACTAACTTCAATTCCCAGTACCAAAAATACTAAAAATAAAAGCAAAATTAGTAAAAATAATGTTCTTCAACAGAAATACCTGAGTCTCATGTTGTATCAGAGAATACATTGGTGGGTCTCAAGCCACTCTATAGACACCTGAAGTTTCCATGCCTTTGTCTGAATGCTTAAAGTAGAAGTTTCAGTTCTGAGGAGCATGTAAAACACAGATGACAAGTAGAGATATCCCTCAAAATCTGTAGGGTATTTGTTCCATGACTCTTGTGGATAGAAAAATCATTGTACACTCAGCACCCTCATATAAATTAATTCATACGACGCATTCAAAGCCCCTTATGTTTTAAAGTAAACCTACAGATTACTTATGATAACTGAAAATGTCTTCACATATTCAGTCTCAACTCCATAGCTTTATCTGAGGAGCTGACTTATTCTTCAGCATCTCAATTACCTCCCATAAACTAAAAACCACCAGAGAGGTCCAAAACCCTTGTCTGTATTTATATTCAAAATACACTATTTACCTTTATTAACTTTTGGGGGGTTTTTTTGGTCTTGTTGAGACAGGGTCTCCTTGTAGTCCCAGCTGCCCTGAAACTCACTATGTAGACCAGGCTGGCCTTGAACTCACAGAGATCTGCCTGCCTCTGCCTCCCGAGTGCTGGGATTAAAGGTGTGCTCCACCATGCCCAGCCCTACCTTTATTAACTTTTTAGAATATTTTATTTATTATTTTTATTTTATGTGTATGAGCATACTGCCTGAATGTATATAACTGCATCCATGCAGTACAATGCCCGCAGATATCAGAAGATATCAGATACCCTGGAACTGGAACTACTGATGATGATTGTTAAAGGTCATGTGGGTGCTGAGAATCAAACCCAGATCCTCTGCAAGTACAAACAGTGCTCTTAACCTCTGAGCCATCTCTCCAGCCCTTTATTAATTTTTAAGTCAGTAGCTATAGAACTATTAATATAGGTGTGTGTATGTTTCTGTGTGTCTGTGTGTCTGTGTGTGTAGGTTAGCTTACAAAATGGTAGAGAAAAGAACTCTCATAAACCAGGAAGTAATAGCAAGGAACAACAAATGGAATCTCATCAAACAAGGAGACGAAATAACAACAGGACAGCCGATAGAATGAGAGCTAAGCTCTGCTTACCCTTAAGGTTTTAAAACTATTTGTTCTAGGCACCATAGGTATTTTTCAGAATAGGATCACTCCTGTAATTCTGGTTTCCTATGCATATGTCTTCCCCCAGATACTGTTGCACAGCTGTTGACAGCAAGAAGTTAATTGGAGCTTGGCATTAGAACTTAAAAGTTGTCATCAGCACCTGATTTTCTTACCTTGTTGACGGCACTAATTTCCTATTAGTGGTGAGTTGTATGACTTTTATAAAATCAAAGTGATTATTGGTCATGTTTTAATTCTAACTTTTGTTGCAACTTCCCTGTTATTTAATAGTGAATAAATAGAAACCTTCTGAATGGCTACAAGATAGTAGCATGTCTTAAAAAAATGTTGCTATTCAAATTATCTTTAAAATAATGTTTCTATAATGATCTGAAATGCATTGACAACTTTTTGCTCTAGTACTTTTTCTAATTTTCTACACATTATAAACTGACAGATTTGTAAAGCATTTTTTCCTGGAATAATGAACTGAATCTAGGAACAAAGATGTAAAAATAAAATCCAAGTGTGGTGGTATCACATTAAAGAAAAATTTCTTCACTCTTGGAGAAGTTTAACCAAGAATGGGCCCAATCTGCTCTGAGCTGTTCCTCAGAACTGTGTATATTCTATACTTCGGTCTAACAAAGGGCTTCCTCTCATTTTATTAAACATCATGTCATGCATGACATGGGAAAGAAAATATTTAACAGCTTTTAGCTGACCCTACTTATTCAGAACAGCATACACAACCACAAACAGACATCATCAACCTATGCCCAGATGTTGCACCCATCATTTGTGGGGAAGATGTTGTTTTCAAAGTCACTGTTGTTTTCAACATCATCACTGTGACATCTCATGCACACATTCATTATTCTGAGTCAGGAGCTTAGCTGAGTCACAAATAGGGAACATGGCATGAGATTAAAGCTGTGTTTAGTTTAGCTTATCAGAGTTAATTACTGATATCATGTTTCCAAATTTCCTTTGTAAAGGTTTGTTCCAAAGAAACCTTCTGCCAGGCATTGTGACACATGCCTTTAAACCCAACTCTTGGGAGGCAGAGGCAGGCTGATCTCTGTGAGATGGAGGCCAGTTTGGTCCACAAAGAGTATGTCTTAGAAAACTCATTCCCACGCCTTAGTTTTTTAAATGACTATATTCAAACAGGTAAAACAACTTTGTAGTTATTATAAAAGTTTTTGAATATTTCTTGTTACATAAAGTACTAAGCAATTCATGAAACATGCCAGCCCTAGAGTCGTGTTTTGCATAACACAGTTTTATAGTGTTGGTTTTATAGCACAAGCATAAATATAAAGCAAATTATTTCAAGGTAATGCCTGTGACAGTATCACAGATTTTTTTATCAATGCAAAATACATGAGGTCCCCTGGGGGAGGGGTCTAAATTTCATTAAGAAATTTTGTATGAAATGTACAGAAGTTCAATAAAAACACTTAAAAAAATAAGAGAAGACATGAAGTGAGGGGGCAGGAAGGTGGGGGTGGATATGAAAAGAGATGAGGGAGTTTAAATATGATCACAATACACTGTATGAAATTCTCAAAGAATCAACAAAATATTGTTTTAAATAAGGTTATCACAATACATTGTATGAAATCCTCAACAAATCAATAAAATATTTAGATAAGGTTATCCAGTACCTCCTCTACATATGTTTCAAAATTCTAAAAATTCAAATAAAATAATTGCTTATTAAATGTTGGAAAAAGTTCTTAGAGAAACCTTATTATTTCAATAGGTTTTATTGCATTCTCTTACTACAATAACAAGTCTGTTTTTATTGTTTGAGATTTCATACATGCATATAATGTGTTTCGATCAAATCCTCCCGTTCCCTCCCTTCCAATTTTTCTCCTCTCCTCCTAACCCTTTTCCCTTCCAAACTTGTGTGCTTTCTTTTCTTTCTCTTTAATCCCAGAGTCCACTTACTGTTGCCTGTATGTGCATGGGTGTAGGACCAGCTACTGGAGCAAGGGTGACCTTTCAGGAAAAATATTCAAGAAGACAGTTACTTTTCCTCATCCACTAGAAGTTATTAGCTGCCAATAGTTCCTCAACTGGTAGCTGATGACCACCTCTCCCATCCATGTTGTGATTTTTGCTGGCTTAATCCTGTGTAGGTATTGTGCATTCAGTCATAACTGCTGAGAGTTCAAATGTACAACAGCTGTGTCGTGTCTAGCAAATACCGTTTCACTGCAAATGTCCACTACCTCTAGCTCTGACAATCTCTCTCCACCATCTTTCTCTTATAATCCCTGAGTCTTGCAGGGAAGGTTGAGTTATAGTCCCATTTAGAGTTGAGCACTCCACAATCATCTGAGTCCATTTGGAATACATTTTTCATATTTCGCATTAGATAATGTCAGTTATACCTTGTTACAATACCTATTCATCCTGTAAGCCTTCTTAATACTTCAAATTCTCAATATAAAATATATTTCAATTCATAAGCTTTAGGTATATTTATGGGTTACAAGTTAAGGGATTTGCACTTTTCAAGTTCTTAACTACTGATTTCTTGAATCATGCATCATTTAGAGATTATTCAGTGCTTGGTGAAATAACTCTAATTTCACCAAAATTCTATTTTTTATAGATTCATCTTAGTTATGCAAAAAATGCTATATACATTTAAATATATTCATATATATGTATAGTGAATCTATCATTACACTTATTTATTCTCTGTGCAGAGTGATTCTACACACAATGTATGCAATTCAGCAAGGAACTATTAGTGGATGGATATGGGGAATGTCACAAACATGTTGAATTCTGGGTAAGACATTAGCACCTCTTCGTCACCAATGGTGTTTCTGTCCTGGGTTGTATAGAACTAAAGAACTCCATTCATGGCACAAACCAAACTCCAAAATGACTTTACCTATTGCATTCCAGCTCCTGAGAGGAGAACACAACAGGAAATAACGAACTCAAACATACAAAGCAAGTACTGAGGAAAGTAGAGCTTGTCTAGGGATGGACAGCTGTGATGTTATGTTACAGATAAGAAGGGTTTCTTACAGGACAGTTCTGGTGGAGGACACAGATTCTCAATTTTAGTTCCTTCTAACGAGTAATTGTTCTTTGAGGGAGGCAGTGTGGGCAATATTAAGACTTGATCTGGATGTGAAACTCCAAACCTTGTTTCCATAACAACAGATCCCCCACTTTTGGTTGAATTAGCTATAGTAGTTTGCCTGTTTGTTTTTGAGACAGAGTCCCACTCTGTAGTTCAGGATGGACTAGAATTCCTATGTAGCTTAGATTTGTTTAACTCATGAAAATCTTCCTGCCTCAGGCTCCTAAGTGATGAGATTACAGGTTGGTACTGCCATACCAAGTTACAGCAGTAATTTGTATATCTGTAGATTAAAACAGTGTTCTCTGAAGATGGCTATGAATAATGGTCAGATAATAAGAGTTTGACAAGTAGCTGTGGACTTTAGAACCAAAAGGAAATACCCCTGGGTGAAAATTGACTGGTGCATCAAGTCCTTAACTCCAGTTCCAGGGGAATCCAAAGCCCCCTTCTGACCTCCGTGGCATTGCATGACATGGGTGCACTCACATACATGCAAGCAATATACTCATACACATAAAATAAAAAGTAATAAATAAAATAGTTTAAAATATTTTTACTATAGTAGCCAATAAACTGTCATGAGTTAAGTGAGTGGCATCTACAAAGAATAAGCTTGAGCAAGGTTATGTAAACAAACATTTCTTAGTAACACCAGAGTACTTGTACAAACTTTACTTTCAGAATAGAAATAGATCCAAGTGAAAGACATTGAAGCTGTTGTCCTTGGTGTGTCTCCATCTCCCCATACACCTGATACCTTCTATATTGGTCTACTGTATCTGTCTTCTAAGCACTTCCCTTAATGCCTCCTTCACATCCTTGTTCCTTAGACTGTAAATGAATGGATTCATCATGGATGTTACGACTGAGTAGAACACTGAGATCACCTTATCCCCTTGATTCATTTTCTTTGAATTCGGCTGCATGTAGGTAAATATTGTTGAGCCATAGAAGAAGATCACAACAATGAAATGGGAACCACAGGTAGAGAAGACCTTGAGCTTCCCTTCTCCTGATCGTATTTGAACCACAGTGGAGATAATATTCCAGTAAGAGAAAAGGATGAGAGAGACTGGACCTAGGAGAATTATTACACCCATTGCAAAGATGACCATCTCAGCTTTGTAGGTTTCTTCTGAAGCCAGCTTCAAGAGCGCAGGAGGCTCACAAAAATAATGATTGATTAAATTTGGTCCTTGGTATGTCAGGCATAAAGTAAATGTGGTATCTACTACAGACACAAACACTCCACTAGCCCAGGACCCTGCAACTAGCAGAACACAAACTCTCTGTGTCATGATGGTGGAGTAGTGCAGGGGCTTGCACACGGCTATGTAGCGATCATAGGACATCACTGCTAGAAGTGAACTTTCTGTACACCCCATTATGAGGAAGAAAAACATCTGCATTGAGCACCCAGTAAAAGAAATTGTCTTTCTTATGACTAGAAAGTGCACTAGCATCTTGGGAACGATAGTTGTAGAAAAACAGAGATCATTGAATGACAGGTTTTTGAGGAAGAAGTACATTGGCATATGAAGTCGAGAGTCAACTTGAATGAGGAATATGATGAGCAGGTTTCCAAACACAGTCAGCAGGTAGATGATGAGAAATGCCACAAACAGCAGGATCTGAGTCTGATGATCTGAAGAAAGACCCACCAAGATGAACTCAGTCAGATCGGTGTTGTTTTCTTTGCCCATGGATGCTTATTTCTTTCTATAGGTTTAGTAAACAAAAAGCAACAAAGTGTTGGCTATGACGGTCAAATCCAGAAAGTTTAGATATCATTGAAAGAAAAATCGATTTTGTTTTAAATATTATTGTATTTAATATGTTGCATTTTTAAATTACAAACACCTATATTGCTAAAGAAGTCATTTTGTCTGTAGATACAATGAAATCAAGATCATGTCTTCTTCGTGATCCTTGTTGACAGAGTCCTGTCATCTATAGAGCCATTGCTCCACAGTTACATGGATCATACCAGCAAATATCTTCACAGACAATTATATGTCATCAATCTAACATGTAAATTTGCCTGATGTGAAGGAATATCCAAGCCATATAGCAAGGGTACAAATATTATATAACTTTGAAAAACAGTAAGGAATTCTTCTCCCTTTACTGGAAAGCTCTTTCTGACTTTTACCTTATTTTGTCTTATTGTCTTTTACCTTCTAGTCTACTGATCATAAGAATATTTTAGTTTTGATTTAATCAAATGCAAATAAACCAAACTTTCCATTTTCTTCCCAGGGGATTCTTTATCATCTTTCCCAACAAGAAGGAGAAATTATGAAGCAATTTTCAGTTGTGTCACAAGACACAATTTTGTTATCTCCCAAATTTTTCTTGGATCGTGGAATCAATGATTGAATGTAATGGCAATACTGGAGATTAAGGCAGGAAAGATCCTTGTTATGTAAGGGAAAAACAGGAGAAAGATTGTCAGACTTAGGTAGTTATACACACTGTGGAAACCTGTCACTGAGACCAAAAGCAGTCGCCACAGGAACTGGCTGAGATGACAATGTCTTATGTGGACTCACAGGGTTGGACCTCATCTGTGCTGTGGTTTGACTCAGAATATCCAATCCATTGGTTGTGGACATTGGCATGAAAATGGGCACTAGTCAAGGCCTCTGAAGCCAGATAGGAAGCACTGTTCAAAATCTATAGTTTGGTGTATGGCTGCAATAAACAAAGAATATGGTGGCTGGACGCAAGATACATGATCAGAAAGTCATGGATACGTGATCGGAAAGAGCTAAGGAGAGCAAACAGCTGAGACTTGCAGCTGGAGTGGATATCTCTGGGCAGGACTGAAGCACTGATGTTAGAATGAACTTTAGAATGAAGATGGTGTCAGAGCAGAAAGTGAACCATACTGACTGGACCATCTTGAGATAAGAAAATTCAAGGACTTAAGTAAATAAGATTTATGCTTACACATAAGGCCTTATATCTAAGTGACCTACAGGAAAATTGTGAACTGAACCTTTGTGTCTGGACCCCTGGCTCATGAGTTGCAAAGTGTGATTGACTTCAAGACCACAGGTTTGTCAAGCTTCCATTAAAGAGTTCCCATAAGAACTGAAACTGAGCTGAGTCTAGCTTGTTATGTGGGCGGTTGCATTGACTTTGAGGGACTGTCAAGGACAAGTCAGAGAGAACTTTAGAGGACTGATCAAAGCAAATAAGAAAGATCTTGCCCCTCAGTTCAGTTTGAGACTGCACAAGAGGATTAATGACAAAGTCAGTGCCATCAGTAGCCAAAACAAGCGCTTGTCATGTGCTTTAGAAACTATTATTTATATGTTCATTTGTATTTCTAAAACTGAAAATAAAATATATTTCTTGCAATAACATAACCACAGTTTCAAGAAATATTTGTTCCAATATGTGTAAACTTTTAGTGTATAATTGACTGCTATGTTCATTGTGTCCCTTATTAAGGTGCATTGTTGAAAGCTTTAAGAAGAATGTAGTTATAAGTCCAACATTCTTAGATATCAATAAAAGCCTCATTGGTGATCTCATTTGCCAATAATTTTTGGTAAGTGTATTTTCAATGCTTTATTGTGACAAACTTTATGCAATGAATGCTCTATATTTCCATGTACAATTTAGTGAGACTTACATATGTATGTAATAATATGGTTATAAATTTACTTATTGATAGACATAATTATAAGTTTCAACACCTGACCATGATATGACTCTAGGTTTCTTCAAGTTAATAATCCTACCTCATCCATATATCTGCACCCTTTGATAGGTCATAATTTTCTAGAAACGTTCACTAGCAGAATGAATGAAAACTGAATCCACCCAGCAATGAATGAACTACCCCCCCGACACACACACCCCACACTCACCCGTTCTTGTCACACACATGCATTCAAATATTCTAAGCACCGCTCATCCTGTCTAAAGCATATTGTAAGACTGGAAGACAAAATGTTGGTACAATGAGGTAGCTCCCTTAGAATAGGGAGATCCTGTGACAAAGGAAAACACAAGGTCATATCACCTTGTGCTCCATGTCCATGTAAGAGGACATCACTGGCAGTTCTAGTGAGATTAAAAAAAAAAAAAAAGCACCCTCAGGGCCAGAGAGTTAGCTCAGTGGGTAAAGGCACTTGTTGACAAGCATGGCAGCTTGAGTTCTATCCTTAGGGCTCATGTTGTGGAAGCACAAAACTAACTCTCTCAAATTGTCCTCTGACTTTTACTGCACACACACACACACACACACACACACACACACTCCCTCTCTCTTTCTCTCTAAACAAATAAATAAATAAATAAATAAATAAATGTGACTTTTCAAAAAGAAACACCTGAATCGCAATCCTTTTCTCCTTAGCATTCTAACCCCATATGTAATGTGTCCATTTCTCTGAAGATTGTTGGACTGGTGTCTATGAAACCCACACAAGCCACCATTAGTACTTACCAGAGTTTGGCTCCCTCCCACTTCCCAGAGTTGCCAACTGTAGGCAGCTCTGTCTTGCATTGTAGACAATGCTCCATAATTACAGTGGGCTTCACCAAGGAGAGATCACAAGAAGAGTAAAAGAGGAAGAGAAAAAAACTGAACATTCGGAGGACAGGGAAGTCCTGGTAGGTGAAAAGCAGTGTCTCAAGGGCACTTATCCTATTGGTTTCTCAGAGCACTTAGGACCTAAACTGGTTCTCTTATCAAGAGCCTAGTCATAAGATTTCTAGGGATGCACATTCAAGAGAAAATGGAGAAAAAGAAAAATACCTTCTCCCAAATAGGTTAAAAAGAAAGGATTCAGAGGATGGCAAGATGGCTCAGCAGGTAGGGACATTTGCCACCAAGCCTGATGATCTGAGTTCAAGTCCCAGAACCCACACAGTAGAGAGAACTGAATCTCATAAACTGTTCTTCAGCCTTTACATGTGTAATGTTGCAGCTGTACCCACACACATAAACACACAGAGCAAGGGAGGAAGGAGGGAGGAAAGAAGGGAAGGAGGGAGGAATCTTTTTAAAATGTTAAAAATATGACTTTTTGTAGGATAGACTCAAGGTTTCTGGGGTTGAGGGATGGTTTTTCAGTATCTTTTTACTCTGAGGCCTGGGATGAGTTTGTTTAGAGAAGAGGAACTACAGATGAGGAACCTCACACTAAGTACAATAAAGATCCAGATATCTGAGTGCAGGTCTTGAGCTAAGAACCCAGTGATTCTCAATCTCTCCTGGCAGCTGGGCCCAAATTGGACTTCATAATAGACTCCATTACAAACTCTCGCTATATTCTTGACAGAAGTAAACACTTAGTTTTCAAGCATCCACACTGTTATGAATCCTTTTCTTGGAGGAATTTTTAATGACAGATATCCTAAGAGGTGCTACAAACAAGAAAATCCCTGGGGTTCTCATTGGCAAAAAAACGATGGCTCACTTTATTAACTTTTCACACAATGAGATGCCTTGGGAGACTATTCTGTTGATTTGTAACCATAGCTTGAATTCTGCAGCTCTCCTAGAATTTCCAGTTCCTCTCTAAACATAAAAAGAGTTTTGCATTCTCTGGGTCTGAGAAGGTCCCAGTAAGCCACTCAGACCTATCCCTTTATGGAAGCAAAGTGAACTGTGAAGTACACACAGACATCTTGGTATCATTAATTGTCATAAAGATATAATGTAGAATTTGTTTTAGCAGTTCTCTAGTAAAATAATTTCAAAAGTATTGTTTGTCTGAAAAAGCCATGACCACTATTAAATATTTTAGCTTGTATTTTTAAAAGTTAAAAACTTAACTGTAGCTGAGATTTTAACTTAAGTTTCTATAAAATTAGTGTACCTGAATCATATGCCAGATGTTAGAACAATTTCATAATTTCTATGCTATGACATTGAATTTGGTTAATGATGTGGTTTTTCATCAATATTTATATAATATGGAATTTTTACCATATTTTATCATATTTCCTACTGAATTTTACCCATCTACCTCTTTTTAAGGCTACTAGTGGAATAATTATTTGTAATAATTTACACATTTTATCATCCAAACTTTAATTCTATTGGCGGGTCATTATTTATAGAGAACTTTTAGACATCAATTAGCTATTACTAGGTTGAGTGAAAAAAAATCAATCAAGAGGGCTTTGAGATTTTTGTGGGAGAAGATTGTGGATGCTTGTGACACATAGATGACAGATGTAGAGAAGGGTGGAGTGACTTGTCATCATTACTGATCTTTTATTATAGAAGAAGAGATAGAAAGTGTTAGAGATTAAGTGGCTCATCCAAGACCAAACAGAACTGAAATACTATGAGCAATCTCTTTTACTTCCTCCTCCAACTCATCCCTACTTAACTGCTTCTAGGTAAGAGCAGCAAGTGCTGTAGAGCTGTAGGACATGATTTCATCTGAACAACTTCCCAAATTTTTTAAAGGTTAATTAAATTTTGTGAAATAGTGTCATTTACTTGCTTCTTTTTAACACTATACTAGTGTCTACACTAAAGCATAACTCTCACCTCAAAGAGGATAGGAGATAATTTATTCTGGAGCCAAATATGAGTGACCATGGCCCGGGAACACAGATTCAGGTTACCCCAAATTCCATGTTCCAGCATGGAAGCAGTTTTATGGAGTTTTTATAGTAACATAATAAAGAAGAGTCATAAATCAAAACAATTTTCATATGCATTTGTGGAAACGGCAAGTAGCTGGATACAGCAAAAGAGAAATCTCAGCTACGTGCCTCAGATGCTATCTGATGACACTCCGTCTTTTGGTTGGTAAAAGTTGGTGATCTGCTAAGTTAATACATTCCAAAAGTTGTTTATCTGTTGGTCATAGGATGTTAAGTCAGAAACAAAAGTGGGCAAGGAGTGAATATTTAGGGTGCAAAAAACAGCCCAAGATAAATGGCAATTAGGCTGTGGGCCTGCAACTTTCCAAACTCTCCACAATCACCGAAGTTCTAATCAGTTGATCAACCTTTGTAGAATGTTCAGTTTCAATATGCAGTTTTTCAGGAAAAAGCCAAAAAAGCCAGCATTTATTCTTGAATACTCAGTACTACAAGTCTATGTCTTCAAGTTCCTCTTTTCATGATCACTCTAATCACTGGATTGGCACCTCAAATGATTTCATTTACCTGGTTACCTCTTTTAAAACACCGTGCTTTCAAATAAGGTCACATTATGGTATGTTATAAATTTCCATATATATTAGTTTGAGAAGGAATTCACAATTCAGTTCACCCCAGAATTTAAAAAACATTGTTGGGGAATATATTTAACACATACTGTAATCATCTTAGTAGAAATTCTACTATAATCATTTTAGTAGAAATTTCTCTATTTAATTTTTATGAGAGGCTGTAGAGATCGTGTCAGTAGAGTATGAGCTGAGGGTCCATTGCCCTGGAGTCCAAGTTCTTTCCAGAGACAGAGAAAGAATTGAATGCTTAGCAGGGAATGAAGTAAAGATGTCAGTGTCAGATATGGGCTCCATCTCGTGAAATGAACCCCATATCCTTGACACTATTTAACCAGACATCATATCTTGCCACACCAGTTTTTGAAGCAGGCAAGATCCACAGCTGTGTAAGTTTAATGATAAATTTTTTCTTCTCATAATAGGCATAACACCTTGCAGTACTGTGAACGCTAGACAATAGAGATGAAGATTTGAAATCAGTACCAGTTTAATTTCCTCTTGTTTTTCTAAGGCCCATGCATGTAGTATCTTCAGGTATAGAGACATACTGTCAAGTTCTGGTGGTTAACCAAGATCAGGGGCAATAGCCAGTATTGTTTGAGGTCCTGCTGGGAGGGTTGGTGTGAAGGAGCTGCTATGGAAAGTAGGTCCTCGAGAACTGGCTTGGTTCTGGGATCTGTGGATAAAACAGAACCTAGTTCCAACAAGACATGCCAGGATTCATGTCTACTGAAATGTCCCTGGAACCATGGTCGTCTACTGAAAGCAGACCCTTGAAAACATTGGAGCACTGTGTTGCAGTGGAGAGTGTGGAGCTGGACAGCGTGGATTCTATGTCTGCATTTACCAGTTTGATGGCTAAGATCAAGTTTAGAAGGGGGCCTAATGCTGGACGTGATCTTGAAGATTTAGATTATGTAAGCTAAACTGCCCCTTCTCAACTAAGGAATATGGTAAAAGGAGAAAGCCTGTAGACAAGGAAACAAACCTAAAGACTGGGTGTGTGGCTGCTAGTGTGAATACAAGCATATAAAAGATAAGCTGTACAAGTAGGACTGAAGCCTAGTACTGTGGGCATGTGGAGACCACTCTAGAACTGAGCATTGCAGTGACCACCTGACCCACAGGGGACTCTTCCAATAGTTGCCTCATTAGAGTAAAAGACATTCTTTTTAAAAATATATTTTATTTATTTATTTTTATTTTATGTGTATGAGTGCTTTGCCTCCATGTTTGTAAGTGCACCCCTGTCGTGCAATGCCCTCAGAGGTCAGACGAGGATAACAGATCATCTGGAACTGGAGTTACAGATGGTTGTTAGACATGTGGGTTCTGGAGTTTGAACCTGGGTCCTCTGTAAGAGCATCCAGTGCTCTTAACCACTGAGCCATCTTTCCAGCCCCAATAAAGCCTTTTTATAGTTCAGGAAAATTCAAGCAATTTAGAAACTTTGTGTCAGCCCAAGAACCCAGTCCAAAATGAAAACAAAGGGTTCTCCCAGATATCTTCTCTCTTTCAAGATGGCACCTTGTTATTCTGTCAACCAGTGGTAAAGAACTCTGTTTCCTCACATGGCACAGGGTAGAAGGGCAAGGGGACCAAACTCAACGTGGAGCCTCTTCTATACAAAACTCTATCATGGGAGGGAGGAGCCCTAATAGTCTAATCACTTGTTAAAGACTCTAGCTCTTCATACTACCACATGGGCCTTTAAGTTTCAGCACCTGAATTTTGGAGATGTGTTCTCCATGATAGATGCCCAAGTTCTGAAGACTATTGTGAGTCTCGTCATTGACTTGAAAAGTTGTCAATTTATTGGTAAACTTCAAAGCCAAAACAATGGATACGTTTTGCAATAGAATATAAAAAGTTGAAAATCTGATTTCTAAGTTGTAAAATCATTATATTTAGAACAGAAATATCTTTAGTAAAGTGAAATTTGTACTTAACAGGTGGCAAATAGTGTGGTTAGATTCATACAGATATTGATATTCCTTCTTATGCTATAAATGTTGTCACCCAAATCTAATTGATTATTTAGCAAATGCTGGACCAACAATTTAAAATAAGAGTAAACATTTTCTAATTTTAATGATTTTTGAAATTTTAAGAGCTTAATGAAGGATTCTAAGTGTACCTCAAAAAATGTTTTCAAACTCTGTATGGTTCCTAGATATATGTTATGAAGTTTAGTGAAAGTTCAGAACATTCTCAAAGGTGATGTTCAGAAATGGGTAGAATTGAATATATCTGTTATGGCAAATCTGTGCTTGCTTTTAATACAGGTAGTTCATAACAGAATAAAATCAGGCTGTGATAGAAAACAGGATAACCAAAGGACTTTTATTTTTATGATACTTCTGTTAGAACATCAGTTTCCTATTTTTTATTAATAGAATTGTTATATTTTTATTATTCATACTATCACTCTTAAATTACAACCACCTCTTTACTCCTTATCTTGATAAAAGTATAACTGTTCACACAAAATAAAAACACCAAATTATAAGCAGGTTCCCAAGCCAGTCAAATGCAACAACAACACTAAGGGTAAAGCTGCCTTACATAAGAATCAGGATGTTTCTTAAAGCATCAGGAGATTTTTATTAAAAACTAGAATTCTGATAACATAATATATATGTTTTAAATGTGTATATGTATGAATGTTTGTAAGATAAAGTAACCATAAAATGACTTGATTGTTTCCATTTCTATGCACAATAGCATTTGTTCATTTTTAGTAATAATAAGACAACTATTTCACAGATATTTTCAGATTTAATTTCCATGTGACAACTAGATAATTCTTAAACAGCATAAAACTATATCTACTTTTTGTGCCATGAATCTAAAATCTTTTGTCTTCCCAAGACTTACTCTATATTTCAACAAATCCAGAATAGATTGGGAAAGATCAGATTAGAGAAATAAAAATAATGTATAATACAAAGTCAAAATTTGAATAAAATGTGCAAATTTTATGTTTGTCTCCACATCTTATATAAAGCTAACAGTAGCAAATATTTCTAAGATTTTTTTCTTTCAAAGGATTGTTTTAATCATCATCATCTTCATCATGACTGTCATCATCATTATCATCACTTGATTCTTCCTCTGAGTCATAATCATCATCATCTTCTTCATCATCATCTGTTTCATCCTCGTTCTTATTTTTATGTTCATATTCTAAAAATTCAGATTTATAAAACAACTTGATTTTCCATGTTTGCTAAATAATTCTACTTAATTAGAATTGTTAGCTCTTTCATTTGTCAGTATAGAGTTAACTATGACCTTAGCTTGGCTCTCATCCTCTGATGGTCCCTACCAGTGCCTTTAGTCTTTGGATCGATGTATCTAGTCTATCAAAATCAAATTATCTGTACTAGATTGCGTGTCTAGTCATGGCCTACCATAAATCTACCCTTCTCTAGGAGTAACTGACTCATCTCACAGTTAACTCTCTACCTATCTCTGTATGAAGGCTCTGTAGGCCCCAATGTCATTGTTTTCCTTGAAGGTGTTGCTTATTTGCCAGATCACTGAATAATTTCTCAAGAGTGTGTAAAACTACACAATCATTAGGGATGATGGATTTACTAATTTTAAAAACAGGTATTGGCTTGGGGGTCTTTTAAAATGAGTGATAATGATAAAACTAGTCTAAGCTTGGGGCTGGAGAGATGGCTCAGTGGTTAAGAGCACTGGATGCTCTTGCAGAGGACCTGGGTTCAATTCCCAGCACCTACATGGCAGTTGACAACTGTTCATAACTTCAGTTCCTGGGAAATCTGACACCCTCTTCTGACCTCCGTGGGCACTGCACAACATGGGTGTACTTACATACATGCAGGCAATACAATCATACACATAAAATAAAAGTAATAATAAATAAAATATTTTTTTAAAATAGTCTTGGTTAATACACTAAGAATACTATCAAGGCTATTTGATGGGGATAGAGGAAATACCTTTCAGGTTTAGAGATACCTGATGGGACAATAGCCACAGGGGCTGAACTTCTGGGCTTTGACTCACCTTTGATCATCTGACAGAGCATCTCAGCCACACTTCTCTGGCGAATTTTCTTGAGCACCTTCATGGTCACCTTCAATGCTTTATTTGACCCATAATAATTTATCATAATTTCAGCAAGATCGTCACTGTCTTCAGCTTTCTTAATTTGTGCCTTGGGAATGTGCTTCATATTTTCTTTCAGGTCAGCATAAGTGAGTTTACTCTTAAACTACTTCAATTCTTCTTCTAAAAGTTCTTGAAGAGAATTTGCCAGATGCTCACATACTATGTTCCAATCTGAAGCCATTGATCAGTATTTATTAAGGAATTAAAAGCCAGATAGAATAGCAAAGAGTAGTATCTGAACTTTGTCATAGTTTACTGCTTTACCTTTCTAACCTTCAGTTAAGATTCATGAATACATAAAAACTTCAGAAAAAAAATCTAAGAGGACGAGATAACCAGATGATGACCAGATAAATGCAAGAAGAGGCAAATGGAGTCTATAATCCATGAGTGGAAACAGGAAGTATTGAAGGTACTATTCTACAGTAAGACTGAAACATGTTATAAATAAGAAGTCATCTCTTTGATTAACTTTGTCAAGTAGACAACTAAAAGAGCGAAAATACAAAAGATAATTACTTTTTTTGAGATGGAGTCTTGCTATGCTGCCCAGACTCAAACTTCCTGAGCTGAATTGCTCTTCCTACCTCAGCTTCCTGAATGTTGAAGATGTACACATATCCCACTGTGCCAATTCAATACAAGTTTTAGGTTATAGGAATTAATGGGATGAAAAAATAATCTGTAACTAAAATGTAGTCTAATCATTGGTTTTTATGAAATCTAAAACAGAGAGGATAATATCTTTTCTAGCAAAATATGAAGATCCCAACAGTTCAAGCTGGACCCCAAACACTTCAAGTAAAATTTTCCATCTCTTAGAGATGATCAATGCTGAGTCTCCTTACCATTCCATCTTCAGAAATGTAGAAATATGCTCAGAACTCAGTAGTTTGCAAAAATCAGCACTCATTACATGTATGTATGAAATTTTCACACAATAAAAACATGAAATATAAGCAAATGGTGTTTAAAGATCATAGACAGCAACAAGGTGGTTACTCACCAGAGAAGAAGTCCTATAACTTACTTTTTGTAGAAAATATTTCTGAGTAGGCAATAAGGTGATCTGAAATTATTCCAGAGCCTTATTTAGAGTGGCTCTCCAAACTACTGTGGAGTTTGGTGCCTGGTCTCTTTTTATAATCTTTTTTTTAAAAATCTGATCTTATCTGACTGGCTAAGTAATGATACTGGAAAATAGATACATTACATACCCAAGAGAAAATGGAAATTTTGATATGAAAGAAAGGAATGTTAAATAACAGCCTGAAGGCTGTTGAAAAAAAAGAATAAATCCGGTATCTGACACTACTAATGACAAAAAGATAAAGGTGGGTAAACACTTGTCATCACATATTTGTATGAGGAAGACTCCAGGTGCGTTTGGCATTCATACATACAAAATACTGGATAGAAGCAAAAGGACCATGAATTACCACAAAACAAACAAGTAGTATCAACAAATCCCCCCTTCTCTGTGAAAGTCAGAGTTAAAGGAAGAGAAAACACGACACAAGAAGAAGCAACTTGCAAAACATCCCATTTGATGAACAACTGCTACCCCAAATATATGAGGCATTTATAATTCAACAGTAAGAAAATGGACAGTCTGATTAAATGTGTATGTGACAATGCATGAGATCTGGTCAGGGGACTCCTGGGAGTGCAGATGGTGAGGGGGTCCAAATATGATCAAGATGTATTGTAAAAATTTTCCCCAAAAGTGAGCAAAAGATTTCAACTGACACTTCCCCAAGGAGCACAGACAGATGGCAACTAAATGTGTGGAAAGGTGTTCAGTATCATATATAATTAGATAAATGAAAAAAGAACAGTGAGGCCAGGCATGGTGGTGCACACCTCTAATCCCAGCACTGAGAGGCAGAGGCAGGAGGATCTCTGGGAGTTCAAGGCCAGCCTGGTCTACATAGTGAGTTCTGGGCCAGCTGGGGTTACAGGGTGTGATGGCTAATCCTGGGTGTCAACTTGACTGGATCTGGCATTAACTGAAATGAGAGAGATCTTCTTGATTGGATCATCTGAAGCTGGAAGACACACCCTAAATGTAGGTGTTACCTTCTGATGGCAGTCTATATAAAAGGCCAAGGCAGAGGAGAACGCCTGGCTTCTTGCTGCTTGCCTTCTCTCTCACTGGTGAGTTCGTCTTGCTGCTGTAGACTGAAGACTAGCTTATCTTTTGGAATTCGTCAGACCTTCAGTGCCAGGTTGGGACTGAGCGACTATGGACTCTCAGCCTCTCCAGTGTGGTGCAGCCATTTTTGGACTACTCAGACTCTAACCTGTGAGCTAAGCTGATAAATCTCTACATATATATATATTCATCCTACCAGTTCTGTTTCTTTGGAGAACCCTGACTAATACACAGGGAGACCCTGTCTCAAAAAACAACACCAACAAACAAAGAACAGAAAGATTCCATTTTATCTATTGTAATAACCAAATCCTAAGCCCTCAATTCTTCTAGATGTTGATAAGGTAAATGAGCAAGAAAACTCTCATGCATCATTGGTCAGTATACAAAGTGAAATCACTAATTTGAAAGACAGTTTGGCACTTTCTTGCAGATCTAAGCACTTACCATACAATCCAGCAACTTGATATTTACCCGAGTTAATGATTTAAATCCACACAAAGATGCTAAACACAGTTATTTACATTATTAAGAACTGCCAGCCAGGTCTAATGGCACACAGTTTTAATCCCAGAATCCAGGAAGCAGAGGCAGGCAGATTATGAGATCCAGGCCAGCCTGGTCAATATAACATTATAGTGAGTTTCAAGACCCATATATTAATGCATCTCTCAACTCTTACCAGCTGGTGATTAATACAGAAACCCATAACTTGTCAATGTGCCGAGAACAAGAGGCTGAAGAGTGCTTATCCCTGAACAAAATACATACATCAAAATTCTTCCCCTTTATTCTCAGGAACCTTCTGGAGGAGGGGGCAGAAAGATTTTAAGAGCCACAGGTGGTCAATGACCACAAGAAAATAGAGCCTTCCAGACAGCTAGTCAGTTACTCACACAGACTCACAATGGTGACAGTATGCACAAGAGCCATGCTAGTTCAAACCAGACGAAACCACACTGTACACATGAGCTCCAACCACACCTAAGGAAACTATAGCAACAGGTGGCTGATGGAAAGGACAGAGACAGTCTTCCTCAAATATTGGATTCTTGGTCAGTTAACCAGACCACAGTGGATGGACTCACACTGAGGGACATTTGGGGACACAAACTAGTTTCTATAGACATAAATTAGACTCTATATACCTTTATACATAGATATATATGTATATAAAAGTACATTAAATTTGCCAGGGGAAAGTCTGGGCGGGATGGAGCTATGGAAGGGGATCTAAACAACATCAAATTATATTTTATGAAAATCACAAAAATTCAATATGAAAAAGTATAAAAAATAGCATATAAATGGAATACTATACTCCCCAGCATTTTGAGATTATCCTTGAAAAAAACACAGCATAATTGCAAAAGCTCAATTAAAAAATGAACTCAAAAAAGTTAAAAATTAAAATAAATTTAAAAAACAGAATAATGCCTTTGAGAATTTGTGAAATTCCCCCAATCCATGTTGGCATGTCAGCTGGTGTTGTCATTATATACATCTTATTTAGGTGACTATATTTTTGCGATATCATAAGTGCAGCTTTCCCATCATGTGTAACTAGTAGCTGGTGGCAGCATGGTCCACTGGCTCTTACAATCTCCCTGCCCACCCCACTTCCTTGTTGTTCCCTGAGCCTTTTGTGTAAGAGTTTCCTTTTATGAACTGGGGCTGGGCACCCAAGGAACTTGTTCTCTGTATTTTGATCAGTGGTGACTCTCAGTAATCACTACCATCTATTTAAAAACAATCTTCTTTGATGAAGCGTGAGAACTATACATGTCTGTGGGTTTAAGTATGTTATTTGAAATATTTTATATATCATTTTTATTTTATGCATATGAGTGTATTGTCTGCATGTATGTAAGTGCATTCATGTTGTGCAATGCCAACAGAGGTAAGAAGAGGGTGTTGGAACTCTGGAACTGGAATTATGAGCAGTTGTTAATTGCCATGTGTGTGCTGGGAACTGAACCCAGGCCCTCTGCAAGAGCAGTCAGTGCTCTTAACCTCTGATCCATCTCTCTAGCCCCTGGGTTTAAGTACAAGTTTTAGTAGGTTCTCGTCTAGGGTCTATGGCCTCTCCAGCCTTGGGCTTTTGACTAGGTTTACAGTACCAGGCATGAATTCCCTCCTATTGACTGGGCCTTAAGTTCAATTAAACAGTTGTTGGTTGGTTACACCCAGGCTAAAAACACCACAACTGCACCTTTAAGAATATCTTGCTGGACTAATATGGTTCCCTCTGTTTTTTTTAAACTAGCTAGGCATTATTTATCTCTCACATTGTCTAACCCTTCCACCATGGTTTCCCCATTTAAGGCTCCCCCATTTTTCCTATTTCTCCCTTAATAATACCCTTCTCCTATGATTCCACCTCTCTTGAGCTCCGTCCTTCCCTTTATCCCCTAGGTTCCTTGTATACCCTTCTCTCCCCCTCCCCTTAAAATAACCTCATTTTTATCCATATCTCCCTTATTAACATCTGTTTTCTACTGTTATTCTCTTTCAGATTTTTTCTTTACTTTTACCTCCCTGGTTCCTTTTCATTATCCTGGTTCCTGTAGTTATGTCTGGATACATAATCACTTATCAGGATTTGGTGCTAGGATCCACATATGAGGGAAAACATACGTCTTTTTTTGGGTTTTTTTTTTTCCTGAGTCTGTGTTATTTCACTCAACCTACTGACAAATTATACACACAACTAGATCAAAGAGTATAATATATGCCTAGGCAAGGTTTATCTGAGAGCTTTTGGTCCTTTCTCAAGCTTTATCTACATGGCACATGGTAATTAAAAGTACCAGACTGGTGGAACTAACCTTTTTGGATGTTTAACAGTCATACTTTGAGATCTATACTAATGTGGTCAGAGGGACTTAAAGGACAGTTTTTGCCCCTTGCCCTCCAAGGTCAACCAAGTTCCAGGGGACAGCTCTCAAAATGTCCTATAACTGTGGCGAGTCACCTGTCCTCTTATTCAGGGAGGACATGGAGAAGACATGAGATAGACTTGAACCAGTGTCCAGTCTACAAAGAGGAGGGTCAATTCAGAGGAAACATTTCCTCCACCCTTCCAAGTGAAGCCAGACATAGTCAAGCAGGACCGAGCAGGACCTTTGACTTACCTTCACATAGATGGAATTGCTAAAAGAAAGGAGCAAGGGGCTCCTCCCAAGCCCATGTGACCCCTGAGAAACATATCCTCAAACAACCTTAAGAGTAAAAATAAATTGGTTTATCTGGGCCAATTATAGGGTCTTAAACACCCAAAAAGAAAGTATAACCAAAGATTAGTGGGGTCAATATAATTTTTTAAGCGTCCATATGTATAGCTAAAGGCTACATAACAAGAAACAATGCCAGACAGGAGATACCATCCTTTGAGTTATTGGCCAGGGTGGCCCAAAAGACTCCAAGAGAGTAACCCAGCAAAAAACTGGGAAAATGAACAGCAGACCCCCATCTTATCTAAAGAAATACTGACAACTGATTGCTGCTAGATGAGGAACAGCTGATCTTCCTAAAGCAAGGCTCTCTAGATAAGCTGACTAGATTTAGAGGATGGACAATCACTGGGGAATGGCTGGGGACACCAACAATACAATGGACAGGAACAGGGATGACAGAGTATATGGGCTCCAGTGGGGGGGGCACCTATGAGAGGGTGCCATTTGTGAAGTGGGTACATAGGTGTATAAGATTATGTGGGATGTTCTCTATGATATACACACCAAAGAATCAACAATTTTTTTAAAAGACATATAATTTACTTCATGTTAATTAGTACAGGTGATAAATATTACCAATGGAATCTAGCTGATGACTTTATATCCATACTTAGGTGCCAAGGATCCCACTGACTGTGACTAGTAATAAGCAGACACATAGAGAGTAGAGACACATGTACAAACATCTAAGTGTTAGTAGCATTAAAAATGTAGGAAACAGCATATTTTAAAATGAAATGGCAATCGTCTTTGAAGGTTAAAAATTCATCCAAGTTTATATCTTACAGGGTTTATACTGAGTTCAATACTGTATGACTGTATCAATTCAACTGTGAACCTAAAAATTTATAGCCACTTTTGAAAGAGATGTATCCTTGCTCTGGAAATTGTTACTGACTGTGTTAAGGATGTAATGAAATGCTTCTTCTAATCATGTGATTATTAAATAAAAAATAATAATAAAAAGAATATCTTGCTGGGCAGGTCATTGTGGTTTGTAGACTTTGAAGCTCAGTAGGATTATTGATTGCTTTTCTCCTTTGGCAGATTGCATATCATCTTCTGACACTGAAAGATGATCTTCAGGGGGAGTCTCCCAGATCAGTTCCTGTTCAATTCCTCCAATTCCTGTGTTTGAAATATGTGATGATCTGCCCGGGATTTGAACCAGAGACCCCTGGCGAGGTGAGGATTGGGGATGAGTAAGCATGCCATTCACCAGCCCATGCTGCCCCCATTACCCAAGGACACTCAGACGCAACGGGGAATCTAGTCAAGCTGGGACTCATTTTATTGCAGGTGTTACAAAGTTTATAAAGGCACCTGGAACTCTACCCTCCCCCCTTGAGGGTATATCTTAAGGATGGTCATGCTCTGATCATGCACTCCTGAGCAGTATGGAAGCATTCTTCAGACTTTCAAAGCAAACCAAGCTGCGCCCCCAGTAACTTCCTTTAGGACCTACGCAAGGTGGGGCCTTTAGGTCCCCACATATCCCCTTTTTATTTTTATTTTTATTTTTATTTTAAGGCCGGACTGACTTTATTTCATGGGTTACCCACCTCATAGGCGGCTCCCTGAGGAGAGATGGCTATCTCCTTCCTCTACTCTTATGCATTTTTGCCTGTCTTAGGTTGTGTCACCTCTGACCAAGCCTTGCCCATCATTGGATCATGCACCTGGCCATGTGCATGTCCTGTCTTAGGAGTACTTTCATGGGACATCTTACCCGTCTTTGGCTAAAAATGTGTCATGATTGAGGGCAGCCACGTGGGTAATGCCAGTCCATGACAGTCTTAGTCTCTGCCTAACCGGTTAGCCAAGCACGAGGAACCGGAGGGGGTCCTGGGGGAGTCTGTAATCATGAGGAGGTGGGCCGTGGCAGTTCCAAGGGTCCTCTGTCACTGAATTATCTGATAAAGACACTTAAAGATAAGCATTATCAAGAGAAACAAAGCAAGCCATGGTGTAGGACAATACTCTGAGACCATATACCTTTTAGCCAATCAGCCAGTTGTAGAGGCTGACTGGCAATGAAGCCAAGGAACTGGGTCCTTGACCTCAGATGGATACAAATAAAGAGAGGAATTTTTTCTCATGAACTGTTGTCCATGGACCGTCATGCTAGTCAGTTGGATCCTGGCCTACCCACTTAAGGTTTTAACAGGCACCCATATGGGGTTTGAATCTCCTGTAGGGTAGACACACCCAAAGCTTTGACCCATGGTTAGCAATGGATATGGTCCTTTCCATTGCCCAGTGATGGGATCCTTCCATCTTATCCATACCTCAGGTCTCTGCTCCTGTCGTCCCTAGTGCTTCTCCGAGATTCCAACTGATTTTTTTTGAAAATTAAGAACATTAATAGTGAATAAGGCCATACCCAACTGTTGGTGGGGGCTTATTCCCCCTTTTTGCTTTTGTAATTGAATTTTTAGGTTTTGATGGTTGTGTTCTATAATGGCTTGACCTTGGGGATTGTAGAGAAGTCCTGCATTGCATTGAATTCCCCAAAGTGAGAAGAAATCTTGTAAATTTTTACTCACAAAACATGGTCCATTATCAGTTTTAATTCTTTGAGGCAATCCCAATGTAGCAAAGCACTGGAGAAAATGAGACTGAGCATGTTTAGAATTCTCTCCTGTATGAGTGGTAGCCCAACAGGCCTGTGAGAATGTGTCAATGGACACAAAAATATACTTAAGCTTTCCAAAAAGACCATAGTGTGTGACATCTGTTTGCCATAAGGAATTGGGCTTGAGTCCCCTGGGGTTTACCCCTGGCTGTTGCAGAGGTGGTACCTGTAGAAAGGGTTGATAAGACTTACAGGTATGCACAATATTATTTAGGCCCTTGATGGGAACTTGAGGAAACCTCTTATGGAGTCCCCACCAATTTACATGAGTGAGGTTATGTAACCCCTGGGCTTCATTCAGGCCTGCTGACAGGACCTGGGTGGAAGCCACCTTGTCTGCCTCTGCATTGCCTTGGGATAAAAGCCCCAG
>NW_008354494.1:459966-519128 GCF_000622305.1 Nannospalax galili
ATGGGACCTCCTCCTTTCTAAGAATGGTCCTATCAGCCCCCATGTCCACTAGGCAGCAAAACCTCCTGCCACCTATTTCAAGATCCATCTTGGGCCTTACACCAGGGATAATAGGAACTGTCCAATTCGCCATAGGTTTTTCTCCTCTCCCGATCCCTCCCCGAGGGCATTGTAAATGTAGCCAATCATGGGGAAGTCCTCCTTTTATCAATGGGCCTGGAGGCTGCCCCCACTTAGTTTAAAGGCTTTCCTTCAATATCAAATCTGGATTTACATTCCATTTGCCAATGGAGCCCTTTGCAACACTGGGGACAGGGCATAGATGGGGGTCTTTTTGATACCCTACCTCCAGGCTTAGGCCAGTTCTCTTGCTGAGGGCAATTTCTTTTAATATGGCCAGGCTGGCCACAGCCAAAACATGGATCTTCTACCCCTCTAGGCCCCATTGTTACCTGCTGACCCAAATTAAGTGAATTAAATGTGTGGGTTAAGGCATGGGTCGGAGCCTCTCTTTGTGTCTGTAAGACAGCAGCCATGGCTTTGGTTTGCCCCTTCTGTGTTCCCACCTCCTTGGAGGCAATTATCCATTGTTCCATGGACCTGTCCTTAAGGCCAGCACAGGCTATCTTGTGATCAGCATCCATTCCATCCCATACCAAGAGTTTAGTGAATTGCTCCCTCAGTGGGCCTCAGGGTAATTTTCATTTTAAGATCTTCTCCACTCTGTCTATAAACTCGTAGAGGGGTTCACCAGGCTTTTGATTAATTCCTGCAAGGGGGGATTCGGTAGGCCCCTCGTCCAATTTTCTCCAAGCATTTAATCCTATGACCCTGACCTGTTCTGTATATGGGGCTGGAATGCCCAACTGTTGCTCCCCTGTGGCATAACAGTGACTTAAACCAGTCAACATCCCAAAAGTAATGGGGACCGGTGGATTGGCACTTGCACTCCTCTCAGCCTGTATCCTGCATTCCTCCTTAAAGAGGGCACACCATTTAATATATATAGGGCTAGGAAGGACTACTTTGGTGAGGTCCAGCCAATCCTTTGTAGTACATTGCTGATGAGCCAAGCCTTGGAGGAGAGTATCTACCCAGGGTGATCCCAGGTCATCCTCAGCCACCACCTTTTTTTAATTCCTTCAAATTCTTCGCCTCCCAGGGATACCAGGGGTCAGGGCATGTGCCTCCTGGGTTTACATTAATAAGATATGCTTCTACCCATGGCCTCACAGAAGCCTCCTGAGCGGGACCAGAATCCTGAAAATGGGGATGGTTTTCATGGGTTTCAGGAAGCCCTGAAGCTGGCCAAGGCATGCCCGAGGTGCTGCTTGTTACTTTGGCTGCTTTTGGATTCACTTCTGTTGCATTTTTGCCTTCTTCCTCAAACTCTTCCATGATTCCCATGCCAGGGTTTCTGAAGGCTCATCAAGAGGTGGTGCCGAGGGCTTAAGGCTATTGGGCTGAACACATGCCTTTAAGGCCAAAATAATAGGGTAGAACTCCAGTGGAAGATCAACCCCCAACTGATCCTCCCTTTGTCGAGCTAGATGTTCCACATGTTCCCATGTATCCCCAGTAAAACATTAGCCCCAAGTAGCCAGGGAGCCAAATGAACTGCCTCTGCCCAAACCTTTTGAGCTACAGGATCCGACAAATCCAATCCCCTGCTTTTAAGCATATCTCTCAGAACTTTAAGCACTGGGTCTTCAAACTTAAAAATTGAGTTACCCATTTTTAGGGTATTGCTTACCCCAAACCTCCTCGATTGGTCCCAATCCGTTTTAGCTTCTTTCTTACTTCTTTCTTTTCTTCTTTTCACCTTCCTTCGAGCACCACGTTGAGTGCCAGATGCCGGGGGTTTGAACCAGTGACACCCGATGAGGTGAGGATTGGGGATGAGTAAGCATGCCGTTTGCCAGCCCACGCCACCTTCATTACCCAGGGACACTCAGACGCAACGGGGAGCCTAGTCAAGCTGGATCTCATTTTATTGCAGGTGTTACAAAGCTTATAAAGGCACCTGGAACTCCCCTCTCCCCCTTGAGGGTGTATCTTAAGGATGGTCATGCACTGGTCATGCACTCCTCAGCAGTATGGAAGTATTTTTCAGACTTTCAAAGCAACCAGGCCGTGCCCCCAGTAACTTCCTTTAGGACCTATGCAAGGGAGCCCTTTAGGTCCCCACAATGATCTTCAGCCATAAGGTCTATCTTCATGTTCTGGGGGGTCAATGAAGGGCAACAGCAATAGCCTATATTGTCCTGAGAATTTCTTATCTCCATAATCATATGGCAGACCCCATTTCTCAAATAGGCATGCCACACTATACCACCTACAAGAGGATTGCTGTCCCTAGATTTCCCCCACGGATAACACCCACTTAGGTGGCCTCACCCTAACTACAAATCTCACTATCCACTCCATGATCCACACTGCTGCCTCTATCCCCACCAGCTGTAAGAGGATAGTCCATAATGTCAAATTTTCCTCTGCCAACACTCTCCCTTCACCCAACTTTGTTTTGGTCATTGGTCTCTTTCCCCATATCAGAGGTATCACTGCTCTTCCCACACTTATCCTCAGTTTTGTTGCTAAAATTCCTTCTGGGAGGTGCAAACAATGTCTGGCCCCCTCTTCCCTCCATCCTTATGACAAACCAAGTTCTAATTTCTCCAAACTACAATTTGGTAAACTAAAGAGTTTGTTGGGTTTACTTACAGAGCAATGGATGAGGGTTTGCTTAAAAGAGTGTGGATGCTCCCTGTTAAGACTACACTGGAAAGTCTCCATCCTGACATGGATTGACCTCCTCACAGCTGGAAAGAAATGGAAAGAGAGTCTCCCTTCTAGGCTTCCTCAGCTTAGGTGCCCTTAGTCCCTCCCCTTTGTGAAACTAGGACCAATTTGTTGGTTGGGAGGCATGACTGACTCTCCTTGACACTCCTTTCTTGTGGAGTATACCAATCAACAAATTTGGCTGTGAGGATCCTAGGCAAGTGGGAACAACCGAACTTGGGAAGAGGGCATCTGATGTTCCTGATCTGCCTTTCTGAAGATAGTCCTATGCAACACCAGCCCATTTTATACTAAGGGGGATACAGCTATGGCTAAGATCACTATAACCCTATCACACACCTAAGTTCTCAAAATAAAATGGATGCATTGCATCTAATATTTTCTCTTTGACTTCTGTGCCATGCCTTGTCATTTTCCCTGCATCCTGCCCTGCCATGTTGATCTGTTTGAGTTCCATCACTGAGCTCCTTCTGCTCTTCAACATCCTTTTAGATTCAGCCAGTGAGGTACTAAAGAGTGATACAGAATGTAAAATGGTTTGTAATCACCAATATCCTTTGCAAAAGTAATAGAATTTTAAGAATTTTAAGTCCCTATTATATTTTTTGTTGTTGAAATTAAAGGGTCTGTTACCATAAAGACTATGAATGGCAACTTAAAATGTAGAAGGAGTAAGACATCATGTAGAAAACTTGTAGTCATTCAAAATCATCCATCATGGCAGAAACAATTCTTCCTTGCTGATGGAAGAGAGAAATTCCCTTCTGTTCTAGAGCCTACAAGAAGCTTTTGCATTGATAATAGGAGATGCTGCCTGGGAAGCACCAATAGTGTATGGGAAGAAGTACATGTTAGATAACCAAAAGCAACCAGAATTATATCTGGTCCTCCCACTCCCCTTGTCTGGTATAAGCAAACATGCATGCACCTTAATTTTTCAAGAGAAATCTCATGCCAGATACTTCATACACAACTGTCTAGTCTCTCTCAAACTGAACTGGGTATAACTATTGATCCAAAAACTACTCACAGGACACAACTAACTCCATGAAGACAGAAACTGACAGAGACATGCTCAATCTTTAATTCACTGTCTAGTTTCTCTTGGCCTGAACACCATATAAATATTGATCCAAAAACTAACTATTCACTGGATACAACTAACTTCATGCAGAGAGAAACTGGCAAAGTAAATTCACTCGTTTACTCTTGAGGCAGGGTGTCACATCCTTCAGACCCCATTATGTCCAACTCAGGTTAACAAATCATTTGCCACTTGTCATGATTGACAGGACACTTTTTCTCCATGAAACGTGTGGCTAATAATTCTGAACTTTTTCTAGTTTTCTCTGGGGTCCACAAGTTTCTGGGGTCCCTAGGGGAACATTTAAAAAGTGCAAACATCAGCATTCCCTCCCAAGCATAATGGAATAAGGATCTTGGGATGAAATAGTACAGAAATTTGTATCTTTAACATTCATCAGGTGGTTTCCAGCAGAATATATTTGTTTGCAGGTAGGCATAATGACTTTCAGTTGGAAAAGCCCTATAGACACAAATGAGTAACTACTTTTTATGATAAAAAGCATTGTACTATGGCTTGTCCTTTTCATTCTTACATCTTTCTCTAGGATACATCTATCTACTTTTGTCTATGCTTTATCGACTTTATCTCAGTTTCTTAATCTTAGGGTGGCTGAGTAATGTAGCCCATACATAAATATAAACATGTAATCTTGAAAGGGGATTTCTGCAACATGTTGTAATGCTGACTTTGATATAGAGTCTGGGGATTAAAGACAAATTGGACAAACTATCCCTCCCTAAACTTCATAATCTTGCAGCTCATTATGATCTGAGGAAATCTCTCTCACACAGCTAAAGCCATTAAAGTTTTTTATCTTCTCTTTTCACCAATGAATAAAGTGACCCATGGAAGCTGATCAGCATTTCCACAGCCACTCTGGCTCCAGCACTATCTCAACAGATCTAGGAACAAAGTAGAGATGATCTCAGGGATGGAGGGAATGTCTAGACCCCAAAATATGAGTTCTCATTTGGCAGTCACTATCGTTCAATGTTTAATCTGCCAAAAGTAATGACCAATACTGAGAAATCAATATGGCATTATTTCTGCAGTCAGAACAGATAACCACCATGTGACAGATGAACAGTTTTAGACCCCTTCTATCATGGAAGTATCTGCCCTGGGGTGAATTTGAAATATGAGTATAAATTCATCTTTCCTGCTCATTATGCCTTCTCCAAGAACCTGCACTGACAAAGGTATAAAAATGTATTCTTCTCATGATATTTCAAACAATTTTTCTTATGTGGGAACTCATTTCATGACCAAAGAAGACTTACACCAGGTTCATATTCAAGGAATTTGCTATGATTATGAAATATGGCAACACCTAGAAGCAGGTAATGAAGAGGAATAACAGGGCCTTCGGAGCTAACCAGGTCTAATGCCCAAGGTTCTATCTGTGGATGAAGTATGTATTTAGGATGAAACTGATCTTTTTTATTATTCATATATTCATTATTGAATCTGATATTTTCTCACTACTTGGAAATTATAAAGGTACCTGCTGAATAAACTTTTGTTCAAAAAGACAGTTGTACCTAGTCATAAAAATGATAAACACTTTTCTTCTATATTTCATACTTCTTATGAAGAATAGAATACAGAACAGAGTAAACATTCCCTAAGAAGAGCTCTCACTATATGTTTCCCAATTAAGGGCTTATAAATTTATAAATATAAATTTACACACATACATTTCCTTCAATGCATCCATCTATACATAAGAAAATGAAAAGAACCATTTACAGCTTTGTTTCAATAGAAAGTTGGTCTCCAAATCCTCTGCAAAAATAAAGCATTAAACATAGCTTATGCAATTGAATACTTAGCTATCAACATTCTCAACTGATAGACTCTGTTATTGAAATTTCCAAATGCCATTATGCCTACAGAACCCTGAGTGTGGGGATGACATGATACTTCCTTTCCTTCTTCTCCCTTACAAAGTACTATTCAGGAAACGTAACTAGAAATTATTGGAATGTAAACTTGACTGGAAGTTTATGAATATCTAGGATTGAATTAATGACCAAGAAAACAAACATTCCCCACAATCAATTTTGATGTTAAATATTTCTGAATATGAAAAAGATAGAAATAAAAATTACTTTACAGGGCATCTGATACTTGATACATCCTAATTCTAGCGATATACATTAAACTCTAGGTTTTCTTCATATAAAGGGGAGAGGAGAAGAAAGGTAACATGAAAGTTCATGTAAAATAAGAGGGAAAACCATGAATATGAATTAATGAGGGGTTTGGTCCTTGGTGATCTATGGATGCAGCACTCAACTGAGCACCTGCACAGTGTTATTACATGCATGTACTGTGTTTGGCCACAGCCTGAAATGATTATCTTTCCCCCATAAATGACATCTGCAGAACACAGCTGCAATAACACTGCCTTTTCCTAATTCTGAGTTATTGCTGTGCAGGTGTTAGCACAAGGGGTGTGGCATACTCACTGCTGAATTGATAGCCACCTCCCTAGCTAACCCCCCTCAATGATGTCAAACTCTGTAATCCAATGTTGGTCTGTATGGCATCCTTAGTCTGGATACCTGTTATTCTGAGACTGAAACGTAACTGAGAAAGGGAACTCCTATTTCATTCTAATATCATGGGTTTTGGTCACTGTGTGGGGTCACTGTGTGTTTACCTGTGTGGTATTTTTCAGGGAAACTGCAGTAGGCGTGGCTAGGTTGCTTGAGTGAGATCCTTCTTGGTCACAGTGACATGGAGTGAAGAAGACCAGTGACTGGAAACTCAGCAACTTTTATGTCAGTTTGATAAGGGGTGGGTCAGCTTCAAGGTGAATGAGGTGAGCTGGGATATTTTTATTTTAAATTTTTAATGTTTTTATAATTTCAGATGTACTGTATTTACATCATTTCTCCCTCTCTCCTCTTCCTCCTCTAACTCCTCCAGTGTTTCCCCCACTCCCTCTCAATAATTATTTAATTATTATATATATATATATATGTATGTATGTAACTATGTATATATACAACCTACTGAGCCCTTTTTCTGGTGCTACTATGTACATGGACTTCAGGCTGACCACTTGGGAATGGATAGGTTATCAGAGGGCTTGTCTCTGAAGAAAACAGATTCTCATTCTTTCAGCAGCTATTGATTGCCTGTAGCTCCCCATCTAGAGATGACACTTTGTGAGATTTCTCCCATACACATTGGCATGTGAACTGGTATTGTTACTATGTTGATCCTGTTTAGGCAACTATTCTGCTGACATCCCATGAGTGCAGCTCCCTTGTCGTGTCAGGACGACACTCTCTAGCAGCAGGCATCCTAGTCCTCTGGGTCTTGCAACGTTTCTGAGCTCTCTTCCACAATATTCCCTGAGCCTTGGGTGTAGGGGTTGCATTTTACATGTATCAGTTAGGACTTGGCACCCCACAGTCCTTTATTCTCTGCATTTGACCAATTGTGGAGCTTTGTAATAGTCTCCATGTATTTCAAAAAGGAACTTCTTTGATGAGAGGTGAAAGCTATGCTTTAAGCATCCCTTGAAGAAAGGACTGTGAGAAGAAAAAAGAACGCCAAAAATATTTGCCATAATTTCTCAGGGGAAGGTTCGTGGTCCCCAGTTAGGAAACAGGTTCTCTTTCTGAACATGGAGTTAGACCACATTGACATTGAAAACTGTCATTGAGTGATGTAAAGTGTCAACAGATGTGTACATGTATATGTCTATTTACTTGAGATCAATTCATTATACATTCTCTCCCACAGTTGTTATATGAGAATTCACTGATCAATGGTGGTAAACACAAATGGAGAATCTCATTGTTACAACTATTAATAATAACAAACTTGAAGAATCTTTACCATTCCATTTCTAGAACTACCAGTCTTATTGATTTGGAATTCTTGGTTCCCAGAAGAGAAAAACTTTCTTATTAAAATACACAGTACTGGCCTCCTACACCATTGAATAGACAGGCAAAGAGGCATATAACCATTACTGAGTTTTACATTTCCGCATTTGGAGAAGGATAAGTTTGCTATTACTTATAAAAGCACAGTCTTATTGTTCTGAAACATCTAGTGTTTGTAGTTGTGTGGGAGCTCAAATATTTAAGAGAGAGAGAGAGAGAGAGAGAGAGAGAGAGAGAGAATGGATACTAAGTAGTCAGTTAAAAATTCAATGATTTTTATAACTATCAAGTTTTCTCTAAATTCAATCTTACTTCAGTCTTACTTTTCTATTTTCTACCTTGTGGAGAGTCCACAAATTACATTTTTGTTTTGCCCACTGACCCCTTATTAAATTCTGGCAACTGGAGGTAGTAGAAACAGACCTCCACGGTTGAGCAAAAAGTTCACTTCCTGTCTGCTTCCAATTTTCTTAGGATTTTTGCGTCTTCCCGGAAACACTTCTTCATAACAGCATCCAACAATATTTTCTACAATAGAAGCTCACTCCAGTTCTGTTTTTAAAAAACATACAGAAACAAATTATTAATTTTCATGGAAGTATTTTTTGTAGTCATTTAGTATTCCTCCTTGATGTGTTAGGTCTTAACAGAGTTGTCAGGAGAAAACTCCCTTCCAGTTGTTGGTCTGAGTAGTCCAAGAGACTCTCCAAATGACACATACCTTTGTCACAGCCCTTGATTACCTTCCAGAACTTGAAGGTAAGTCCCTATTGCAGAAGACAGGACATACTTTGATGGAGCTGGAGCTAACCTGGAAGCTTTCTCCCTAAATACTAGCTCTCACAGCTATAGAGGATACTATGCCAGATACTAAGGGAGAAAGTCAATCAGTGAACCTAAAGCCTGACAACCACAATAACTGGCACAGCAAACTATCTCTATTGGTGCACTAGTAGCACTTTAACTTGAGGGGGTAGTCAAAAGCTATCTGATTGGACTTAAAACCCTCTCAATGAGAGGTAACTCATGGGTGGTACTGTAAATGTAGCCAAATACATATGGCTGGAGAGGTCATAGATCTTTGAGGAAACCTACCTCTGTCATATTCCTATACAAATGAAATTCCTTACTGTGTGCTAAATATTGATCCTTCCATCACAGACAAGGATACCATTCATGACTCATCAAAGAACCTTACTTTTACAGCATATGGAGGCTATTACAGAGTTTTATAACTGGTCACACATAGAGATTATGTATGTCTGATAGATGCCCAACCCTAAGTGATTCATCTACAATGGAACCTTTCCATCTAAGGCTCATGTTTATAGCAGAACAGGGGGTAGAGAGAATACTAATGCATCTCTCAACTCTCACCAGAGAAGCTTCCTCATACAACAGAATGTGATGCACACAGAAGGCCACAACTGGCCAAGCTTTAGAAAATAAGAGACTACAGAGGGCATGTCTCTGGATAGGACTCCTATATTGAACATCAACCACCCATGGCTCAGGGACCAGAAAGATTGTAAGAACTAGGGCTGGTGCATGAACATAAGGAAGCAGAGGCTTTCAGGCCTCTAGGAACTTGCTCATTTGAACTTACAGCAATGGTGACAGCATGCACAAGACCCAAGATGATGCAATCAGACAAAAACCTAGCATAGAACTAGGAAAATGCTCAGCAATGCCCAGTCTTAGCTGAAGAACTATTGACAGCTGATTACTACTGGGTGACGGAAAGCTGATCTTTAGGGTAGTGACTCTAGATAATAGACTGATTAGACTCCAGTGAATGAGGTTGTACCAAGGCATATCTGGGTGCAAAAGCTTGACTCAATAAGCTTTAACATATATGAGAGAATGCACAAAATCCAGTGAGGGGAGTTATGGGGAGAGGGGTTGGGGGAGGGAAGTCTAAATATGATTAAGAATTATTGTGTGAATTCCAGGTGTCATGGCACATGCCTTTAACCCCAGCAATAAACATAAACATGTATGTGCTGGAAAATGCCCAATTTTTACAGCCATTTCATTTAATGACATTCACATGTTGTATCAGATGAGGGACTTGCTTGCTTATCCATTTATTGTGTGAACCTAAGATACATTTAACTACTATAATTCAATAGTTCAAAGAACTACTTCAACAGAACCCTTGTCTTGGGCCTGTAACTTCTGCTCTTAGATGTGTTCCTAATGGCTCATCATTATGTTGTTGGTTTGCACTGTCCTCCATGGCTTGGCATTCTCTCTTCTCACTCTTTCTTAGTCCATTATAATCTGTATATAAGGATTTTCTTTATTCTTTACCTGTATACCACTGTTAAAATTTTTCTTCTAAGGCCGGGTGTGGTGGCGCATGCCTTTAATCCCAGCACTTGGGAGGCAGAGGCAGGCAGATCTTTGTGAGTTCAAGGACAGCCTGGCCTACATAGTGAGTTCCAGGACAGCTGGGGCTACAGGGAGACCCTGTCTCAAAAAGACCAAAAAAAATTTTTTTTCTTCTAGAGCCAAATGACTATACTCTCTGGGAATCTTCTTTGTCTAGGCTGTAACAAACATTGAAATAACTATGCAAGAACAGAGACAGAAACCAGACACAGTGATACATCTCTTTAGTTCCAGCATTCAGTAGTCAGAGGCAGGTGGATCTCTGTCAGAAGGAGGCCAGCCTGATCTACACAGTGAGTTCCAGTCCAGCAGAGGCTCTAGGAGACTCTGCCTCAAAACAAACAAACAAACAAACAAATAAATGAATGAATGAATGAATGAATTGAATGAATGAATAATAAATAAATAAATATAACAGGCAAGAAAATTAATTAAATGAATAAAGAGTCCCTAAGTCCTCAATTTTTAGAGTTACTTTCCTCTAGTCATCATGGCGTATGTACTTCAAATTAACTAAAATTCAGTGCAAATCCTTTAAAAAAATTGTAGAACATTTGTTAAAGAAACAGAAAAGTTAGTCATGAAATTTATACCCTAAAATTACTTAACATGCTAAAACAACTCTGAGCAAGAACTAAGAGGGGAGGTCCATGCTTTCTTGTTTTAGAAACTACATTACAAACTACATATTCAACACATTGTGACACTGACATAAAGACAGACCAACACAGCAATGGAAAGGAATGCGAGCTCAGAAATGGCATGTGTGTCAGGCTTCATCAAGGGAGCCCAGAAAGAACAAGGGGAACCTTCCCATCAAAAGTAGCACTAGCAAAGGTGAAAATCACCATGCCAAATAAAGAAATCAGGCTCTTTTGTGACACAATGATCAACTTAAAATATATTTAAGATTTACATGAAAGACCTGATAATCATAAACCCTGTAAACATATAAAGAAGATCTTGACACTGTTCTTAACAATTATTTCTTGTATATAATAGCAACTAAAGGATGAAGCAATATGAAACCAGCTTTTCATAAGGGAATTTATATATACAGCATGAAAAGACTAGAAAATATTTTTAGACTATATATGTAATAACATCTAAAATGAAGAATTACAGCTCAATAGTAAAAATAAATTAAGAGATAGTTATAAACATGAGCATACTTCCTCAAACATACAAATGGAAAACTGGCCTTTGAAACGATTCTATCATTATTCAAATGGAAAAGGTAATTAACCATTTTGTAGCTTCAATTTTAAATTTTGCTTCATTTTTCTAGTAATCTTTTTTCTTTTATATATTTTATGTACATTTCATATAACAGTTCTTAGTCAAGTTTAGACTTCCTCCACCATCAGTGCCCCCTCACCCCCACACAGGTCCCCATGCATTTTGTCATACATGTTAAGTCCCATTCAGTCAAGCATTTATACCCAGATGTTCCTCAGTGCAAGCCCACCCACTGAAGTCTATTCATCCCACCTAGAGATCTTAAGGGAGGTCTACTGTCCCTCAACCAGCAGCAATCAGTCGCCAACAGTCCCCAGACCGGGACCAGCTGGCTGCCTATTTCTCTAGCTCCACTCTGGGCCCTTGTCTGTGTTGGCATGGGTCCTATGCTTGATTCCACCGTTGCCACAAGTCCAGTGTCCTGAAAGCCTGTTTTCCCATGTTCATGAACCAATGCTGGATCTTACAATCTTTCCATCCCCTCTTCCACAATGGTCCCTGAGCCCTGGATGGATGAGTTCAGTACAGGAGTCCTATCCAAGGACGCACACCCTGCAATCTTTTACTCTCTAAGACTCAGCTGGTTGTAGCCTTCCATGTGCGTCACACTCTGCTGCATAAGGAAGCTTCATGGGTGAGAGCTAAGGGATGCACCGATATTCTCTCCACCCCTGTTGACACTACCTTAAAGTGAAAGGTTAGTAAATTAAACCTTTATAAGGTATCACCTCACATCTAGTAAGATGACTACAAAGTGTGCACACACACACACACACACACACACACACATCTTAGAACAAGAATAAAGAGAAAAGAGAACTATTATCAATGATGGAGTGGTAAGTGTCAATACGGAAAACAGTACAGATTTTCCTCAAACGACTAAAAATGGAATTGTTATCTGATCTAAAAATCTCACTTTAAGTACATATCTAAAGCACTTAAATCTGGTTCTAGAAGAGACATGGGCATTACCTTGCTCGTTGAAGCACTGTTCATAGCCAAGATATGGAAGCAAACTAAATGTCCATTGATGGATGTATGGATAAGAAATAAAATGTAGAATGTACAGTAAACATACTATTCAGTTTTTAAAAAGGAGATTGTGCCAGTTGTCATCAAACGGATAAACTCAGAGGACATGGTTTTAAATGACATTATCTAAATGCAGAAGGATATATCATAGATAATCTGTTTATATGAGGAATCTAAAACAGTAAAGCACCTACAGAGTAGAATAGTGTTGAGGAGAAACTGGGAGATATTTCTCAAGGTCATAACTTTTCATATGTACAAAACAGGTGTCTCTAGAGAAGTACTCCATAGCAGAGCATAGTGCCTGTGTTTAGCTCTGCTGTGCTGTGGTCTCTCCAGTTTTCTAAAAGGCTGGATCTTCTTATGTCAAGTCTTCTTATCACAGACCTTCTTTAAAAAATATTTTTTATCATATGTGTATGAGTATATTGCCTGTATGTATGTAAGTGGACTCCTTCTGTGCAAAGAACTAGGAGGTCACAAAAGGGCATCAGATCCCTTGGAAATGGAGTTATCGACAATTGTTAGCCACTATGTGGATGTAGGCAACTGAACCTGGATCCTCTGCAAGAGCATCCAGTGCTCTTAATCGCTGAGTCATTTCTCCAGCCCCCCACTTCACAGACCTTTTTTTGAGACAGTGTTTCATATATCCCAAGTCTCAAACTCACTATGAAGCCAAGGATGGCCTTGAACTTCTGATTCTCCTGTTTCTATTCCAAATTCGAGAATGACAGGCAATTACCTGGCATATGCAGTGCTGGGTATTGAACAGAGCTTCATGCATGTTAAGCATGCATTGTGCCAACTGAGCTACAACCCCATTCCCTTATTGCATATTTTTCAAAACAAACAGGAAAGAGAAAACTGTAGGTGATTGTTGTTGTTGCCTGCCTTAGTGGGCTAGCTACTTGAGGACTCTCCATTGGGGGCAGGGGGAGAGTAGGCTTGAAATCAATGGCACTGATTTCGGGAGACTCAGCAGTCAGCAAGCAAGCTCGTTTATTACGTACACATGGCTTTCCTTTATACCCCCTTACTCCTCCCCCATTAGTCCTGCAAGCCGAGTTGTCTAATGATCATTGGTACGACCAGCTGCATCATCATTCTCCAGTCTGGGTGGCAGGTATCTGGTTAACCGTCTGCAGAAATAAACTGCAGAAGAGTGGCGCACCTGCACAAAAGCCTCCAGGTCCGAGGCCTGGTCGATATGCTCGGGCCTCCTCCTACAGGTGATGAAAGTGACTAATGTGTCTATGACACCAATTGGGCTGACAGTTTCATGGGTATATACCTACCTTCAAATTAATCACATTGTATTAATTCAATATATACACCTTTCCATATGTCGGGCAATTGCTTTTTAAAAGAAAATAAGTAAATGTGTATTTCAGTAAAAATAGTTTATCAGACTTTAATCAGTATTATTTTACTACAAGAGTTAATCATCAATTGCTGTAGCTTACAGTAAGGATGGCTCAGGTATCCATGTTTAACTATATATTTAGCATAGAATCATTGGTTTCTCAGTCTTTTTAAATAATATTTTATTTATTCCTTGAAGATTTCATTCATGTGTCCAATATATCTGGATCCTATCTACTGTCAGTCCTCCCTCCAACTCCCCCACATAAACCTTCATGTCGTCTTCTCAAGTTCATGTTAGTGCTGCCCATATACACTTGTGTGTAGGGTCATCCACAGGGGCTTGAGCAATCTAGCAAAAGCACACCCTCCCCTAAGAAAAGTGACTATTCCCCCCAGAGCAATCATCAACTACCCATAGCTCCTCATCTGGGTGTAGAGGTGTAGAGCCTTGGTAGTCCCCATACTCAGCCTTACTAGAAGTTTTAACTGGGTTGATCTTGTGCAGGTTTTATGCAAACAATCTCACCTGCTGTGAGTTCATGTATGCCACAGCCAAGTCATGTGCGAAGGACAGCTTTTAACAGCACTTTTGCCATCCACTGACTCAATCATTCTTTCTGCCCTTTTCTGTGATGTTCCCCAAGCCTTGGAAGTTGGAGATGCACAGATTGATATAGTTATGCAATCCATTTCTGATTATTCAGAGTTAAGTATTTTCTGCAATTCAAAAAGTTATGAGCCTTTGCATTAACCAATATCCACTGCAGTAAGATATTTCTCTGGCCAAGATTGAGAGCCACACAGATCCATGGGAAGAAACAAATATATTTAGAGGGCAGTTTGACAACATGACTGTTTAGCAAAACAAGAAGAGTAGCTTCCTCTCTAGGACCTATGACTTCCCTAGCCATGAGTTTTGATCATGTTTATAGCACCATGCAAAAAATCCCTCCTGTAGAGAAGGTTTCAATCCAGTCAAGACAGCAGTTGGTTAACACTTGAAAATATTTCACCAGCAGGAATATCTGGCCTCCCAGGTCAGTTTTATAGCATTCAGTGCTGGGTATGACCACTGATGTTTTTTTTGTCCACAGCGGACTACAAAGCACCTTTCAGTGCTATGAAAGCTAGCCAGCAGGGAGAAGGTTTTCTAGTCAACTCTCTATGCCCTACAAACAAAGTAAGTGGTATGTTCTACAATAGAGTTATACCATCTAGTTATGATGCATAGCTAAGAGCTATGGCAATAACCTTCATTGTTTTGAGTGCATCTGGAGATTTCATGACCAATTACTCATAGAGTTAACCCTGCCTGACACTGACATTTTCATTCAATCACCCATGTATTCTGTAAGTAGCACTGTTCATACACACCGCATGTTTCTGCTCAAACTCCTTTTTAATTATTTTATTTAATATTTTATGTGTATGAGTGTATTGCCTACATACACATAAGTACACCTGTGTCATGCAATGCCTACAGAGGTCAGAAAAGGGTGCAAGATACCCTGGAACTAGAGTTATGGATGGTTGTTAGCCACCAGGTCCTCTGCAAGAGCAGCCAGTGCTCCTACCAGCTCCCTCTCTTATGACTAATGCTCAGTGATATAATTTTTAAACAGGAATGATGATACCTCCACCAGTATTCTTTTTGTTGCAGATTACTGGGGCTATCTTTGGTCTTTTATGCCACCACCTAAATTTTTAGGTTGTTTCTTCTATTTCTGTGAAGAATGGCTTATATATGCTTAATGGGATTGTACTGAATCTTTAGATTAATTTCGGTAAGATTGCTATTTTTTAATTTTTATTGATTTTGTGTATTTCATACAGAACATCTTATTCATTATTATACCCCCTTCCCCATAGCCTCTCCACTGGATTTGAGGCATTCTGTCATTAATGTTGAGGCCTATCGAGTTGTTAGTGTCCCCAAACTTCCCTCAGTGCAAGTTCATCCACTGAGGTCTAATAAACTATCTAGAGTCCCTTCCTTTATGAAGATCAATTGTTCCTCACCCAGTGGTTATCAGTTGCAAATAGTTATTCAGCTAAGACCGGGGCCTGCTGCCCATTTCCACAGTTCTGTGCTAGGTTTTTGTCTGCTTGGGTTTGCATGAGTCTTTTATGTGCTGACACCGTTGTTGTAGGTTAATATAAGCAAGGTCCCAGGGGCCTGTAAGACTCTATTTCCATATGGTCATGGACTCCTCCCCTGGCTCTTGCAAAGATTGCCAATTTTTACAAGAATAATTCTTTCTATCCATGAGCCTGGGAAGTCCTTCCAGTTTTAAGTATCTTTCTCAATTTCTTTCTCAGCTATCTTAAAGTTTTTGTTGTACAAACCATTCATATCCTTTGTTGGGTTTCTTCTCATGTAATTTTATTGTGTAAGGCTATTTTGAATGGAATCGTGAACCTTATTTCTTTTCCAGTATGTTTGTGATTGGTGTACAGGAGGGAATTTTGTGTACTGAGAATATTTTTCAGCACTAACAATTTTTGGTGGACTCTTTAAAATATTGTATCTATAGACTCATATTATCTACAAATAGTGGTATTTTCCTATTTCTGTTTATTTTTTCTCTCATGTTACTACTCCAGTGAAAATTTCAAACACTATGTTGAATAAAAGTGGTGAAATGGATACTTTCATATTTCAGATCTTAGTGGGATTGCTTTAAACTCTTATCCATTTAGTATGATTTTGGGTAAAGGCCTGTCATATGTAGCCTTTATTATGTTGAGGTAGACGCCCCCCACTCCATTCCTTGTATCTCCATGACTTTTATATTGAAGGAATGTTGGATTTTGTTGAAGAATTTGTCTGTGTCTTTTCAGATGTGATTTCCATATTTGTGTTCTAATATTGATCAGGGATACTAGTCAGTATTTTTCTTTTGTTGCTGTTGCTGTTGTGTCTTTATCTGGTTTGGGTATCAGAACAACAATGGCTTCATAAAAAGAGTTTGGAAGTTGTCCTTTATTATTTGATGGAATAATCTGTGTGGTATTGCTGTTGGTTCTTCTGTAAAATTCTGGTAGAATTCTGCAATGAATCTATCTGGTCCTGGACTGTTTCTTAGTTTGGAGAGCTTTTATTTTGCCTTCAATGTAATTTCTGCTTGTGTAACTGCTTAAATAATTTTATCTTGGTTTACTTTCTGCATGTCATGTGTCTGGAAATCTGTCAGTTTCTTTTAGGAGAAAAGGAGAGCGTGGAGTAGTTGGTTGGATTTCTAGCCTAACTTTATAATATGAGAGAAAATTTAATGGATTTTCTTTTTCTGCTATTCTGTTAGGATAATTTAGGCCTGAAATTGATGGAGAACTGTATAAATTTTTCCAGTATGGCCCAAAACTAACTGCTTCAACAACTTTGGTTTACAAAGGGCATTCTTCTCCAGTGCACTATTGTTTTAGAGGAAGTGTCTCCACTTCAACAAGACCAGTTCTTGAAACAGTAAAATACCTGCAGTCATCAACCCACTTTCCAGTGTTGATGCATTTAAGCCCTCTGAATTCTAGACTCAGTTAAGATATTTTAGATTCTTTAAAAAAAATATGCCTACATGTGAGATAAGAAACTATTGCTCCATTGCTATAGAACTTCCGGTGGCTCTTGTTTGGTTAATGTGGAGCAACAGCAGCCAGGAAGACAGCAACACTGTTGGAAAATTCAAGCCTTATTGCCCTGTGCCAGAAAGTTTAGAGTCAATTTCTACCCCTCATTAATGCATTTCTCACATCAGCTCACATTCTGTCAGCTGATGGGCTTGAGTCCAGCAGGAAGGATGCTGCAGAGCCCTTGAAATCATCTGTGTGCCAGGGTATTTCCCAGGGATATGCAGAATCATCATCAATGTAGAGGGAAAGGCTTGTGTTTCTCATTCTCACGGGTTGGTACATGGATATTTCTTCATGTCTGTAGGCAAGCACTTCATTCTTATGCCTCAGTCTCTGAACCAAAGGTTTACTGACTAAAAGTATGTCTAAAATTTTAACTGAGGCACAAACAAAATATGAATCTAAATAAGAAATTACCTATTGAATTTTTCTGTGATTTCTGTTTGAAATGCCTTATAGTTTAAAGCAATTTGAAAAATAAATTGTTCAAACTCTCTCCACTATTTTTCTATATGTTGGGCGTACAACAGAAGTCCCTTGACTAACAAGACGGGAAGATTCCTGTGTTTCCCTTATATTCCAGTCCACTTGGTGAAAACATAGGCTACTCCTTCAATTCCAGCTTCTCCTGCTATTCACTCCACTACCTGTCATTGTATATCATTTTTCCTCTTGATTCTAAGCCATCTTACAGCCCCTCAAATGTTATTGAAATGTTTATCACTATCACGTACAGCTCTCAATGGGCTAGAGAGAGGGCTCACAGTTAAGAGCACTTGCAGAAGACCCAGGTTCAATTCCCAGCACCCACATGGTGGTTAACAACTATCCATGACTCCAGTTCCAGGGGATCTGATGCCCTCTTCTGACCTCCGCAGGCATTGTACAGCATGGGTGTACTCACATAAATGCAGACAATACACGCATACACACTAAATTTATAAATAATAATAAAATAAAACAAAACACATAGCCCTAGAGTGATGGCACTTCTTGTCATGATGGATGGTTGTAGTGATGTTGGCACCTGCTTAGTTCCTCCTCATGATGCTTCTGACCATTATCAAAGGCTTCAATGACTACCATCACTTGGTAACTCAATGTAGAAATGACTTTTAATTGGTTGAGGGGTGAATAAAAACAGTCATTAGGAATAATATTTTGGTAACCTTGGTGAATATTTCCTTCAGTGTATTGGTCATTTGGTAGTATGAAACCCTGGTATTTAACTCTCTGATTACCAAGATTATATCTTTCTTCAAAACTAGCCAAGTGTGGTGGCACACATGTTTATTCCCAGCATTTGAGGGGCAGGGCAAGAAGATCTCTGTGAGATCCAGGCCAGCCTGGTCTATACAGTGAGCTCCAGGCCACCTCTGGCTACAGGGAGATTCTGTCTCAAAAACAAAATAAATCAGGTCTGTGGTCAGAGCCTTGGTGGCTCGGGATTCACTACCAGCTGGCGCTCCAACTCCCAGGAATGATCTTTGGTTGTCTGTGTTGCCCAGAAGGCAGACTTTATTGTCAAAAGGAAAAAGAACGTAGAAGAGATATACCAGGCCCTGAACAGCAATCCCCCCCAACAGGTGACTGCCCTCCAAATGCATGGCTATGAGGGAGGGAGGGCTCCTGACTGATGAGACCAGGTGCCAAGTGTGGTCCAAACTCCTCAGTGTCAACACAAATAAGTTGCCACCTGCGTCAAGTAACAACCTGTGGCAGATGAGCAAGACTACCAGCAAGAGCTGTCATACTTCAGGTGGACTTTATGGTGCTTCCCTCCTGGCCTACTAGATAAGCAATGAGAAGGGCTCCAGGAAGAACTGATTGACATCATTACCCTCATCTTGTATTATACTTCAGAGCTACAGTCATAAAAACAGCATGGTACCGGCACCAAAATAGATACCTGGATCAATAGAAAACAATAGAAGACTCAAACATGAGTTCTTATCATTTCACCTATCTGATATTTGACAAAGCTGCTAAGAACACACAATGGAGGAAAGACAGCATCTTCAACAAATGACGCTGGCAAAATTGGATCTCTGTTGGGGAACCCTGCTGTTAAGGTCAACTCCTTTGAGCAGGGACCTCCTATTCTCTGCCTGACTTACCTGGAAAGTGCCCCCAAGCACAGATGCCTGGCCTCATTTGAAACATGACCTTTGACATAGTTACGTGCAATAAAACTGCCCCCAGGTTTTTTCTATATGATAATTAGGCATTGCCTATAGCCAGATGATAGGATCCCCCCACCACATGTAAATAAAGCATACTATGAACACCTATCAGCTGAAGCTTTGGCTGCTGCCTCCGCACTATATTTTCCCTGACCCCCACTGAATAAACGGAGCTGTATCACTGAATCTGCCTCCCCGGAAAGTCTTTTCTGGCATGCTCACTGGCCGTACTGAACCCGTTCGTCACTTCTTCTCCCTTTGTCCTCATGGACCGGTGGCCAATGACCCACGACGGGAGGGAGAGACCCACAGATCTCCACCTAAAGAAGAATGAAAATGGACCTGTATTTTTCACCTTGCACAAAAGTCAACTCTGAATGGATCAAAGACCTCAATATAAAATCTGAAACTCAGAAACTGCTAGAAGAAAACATAGGCAACACCATCTAAGATATAGGCATAAGAAAGAACCCTTTCTAAATCAGACACCAGCTGCTCAAGCACTAAGGTCAACAATCAATAAGTGGCACCTCATTAAATTACAAAGCTTCTGTACAGCAAAAGATAAAAAGGGGGCAATACACTTAAACAGAGAGTTCTCAAACAAAGAAATAAAAATGGCTAAGTAGCACCTTAGAAAGTGCTCAACATCCTTAGTAATTAGGGAAGTACAGATTTTAAAAAAGCACTTTAAGAGTTCATCTTACCCCAGTCAGACTGGCTAAGAGCAAGAGAGCAAAAGACTCCAAATGCTGGAGAAGATGTGGAGAAAGAGGAATGCTCATTCACTGCTGGCAAGGAATGCAAACTCATGCAACCACTATGGAAAGCAGTGTGGAGAACCCTCAGAAAACTAAAAATGAACCTACTATATGATCCAGTGATACCACTCCTTGGCATATACTCAAAGGACTCATACTGTAGAGATACCTGTATATCTGTGTTTGTTGTTACTCTCTTCACAATAGCTAAGAAATGGAAACAAACTCAATGTCCCTTAACTGACAAGTGGATAATGAAAATATGGTGTATCTACACAACAGAGTTCAGCAGTAAGAATGGATGAAATTATGAAATTCCAGGTAAATCGATGGACCTAGAGAATGTTATACTAAGTGAAGTAACACAAACTCAGAAAAGCAAGGGCCATATTCTCATTTTCAGATTATAGCACCAATCCCATATATGTAAATGTATAAATTCTGATGTAATAACAGGACCCAGGGAAAGGGAAAGGATGTAAAGGAAAAGAAAGAACCTGAAAGAGGGATTGTAGGAAACAAATGTTAACAGGAGGGAGATGGGGAAAGTGGGAGCATTCAGCAGGGAAGAGAGGAGGGAAGGACATTCAAAGTGGAGGGAAGGACATGCAAAGTGGTCATGGTGTGGGAGAAGAAGGGAAATAGGAGAGGGAGGATGGTGGGAGGTGGGTGGTATTAGGGAGAGGATGTAGATAATCGGGGCACCGTGACTAGGTAGGGAAGAGGGAGGCAGGATGGAAGAAAAAAGAGTAGGGATGAATTAATCTTGGGGGCTAGGAAACTTAGAGGGAAAACAATGCCCTTAAAACCCCATGAGAAATGCACATACAGTGTCTGAACATCAGTGCATATGTATACCTGGGAGCTGCTTGGCGAGGAACATAGCGCCAGGTAGAAGAGACCTCCCTTTGAGTGATTGGTGAAGGTGGTCCAAGAAACTCCTAAAATAGCACAGGCTATTGCCAAACCTCCTGGTTACCTCCCAGAACTAGTAAATAAGACCCTACTGTTGAAGTCAGAGCATACTTAGGATACAGGACTTGAAATAATGAAGCAGGAACTGACCTGGAGACATTCTAAGGAAAGTTTGATTATCATAATGCTAGATGATGATATGAAAACTGCCAAGGGAGAAAAACCATCAATGGTCCAATCTAACCATAAGCCTAATAACCATAACAACCCGTATGGCAAACTACCTCTATTGGTTCAGTAGTGGCACTGTTAGCTGAGGTCAATCAGCAGCTATCTAATTGGACTTAAAACCCTCTCAATGGGAGGTAAATCATTGGTGCCACTGTAAACACAGCCAAATACAATGGCAGGAGGGAGAGGGCATAGATCCCAGAGAAAACTCTTTCTCTTTCATATCTCTAGACAAATGAAATTTCTTGCTATATGCTAAATATTGATTCTTATATTTACAAACAAGCATACCATACAGAACTCATCAAAGAAGCTTCTTTTTGCAACAGATGGAGGCTACTGCAGAATTGAATATCTGGTCAGACACAGAGAACATACATTTGAGAGATGCCCAGTTCTTGGCGACACATCTACAGTTGAACCTCTACACCTAAGGCTCATGGAACATAGTGGAAAAAGAGGTAGAGAGAAAACTAATGCATCCCTCAACTCTCACCAGTAAATCTTCCTTATACAACAGAGTGGGATACACACAGAAGGCCACAATTGGCCAAGTTTTAAATAATAAGAGACTGAAGAGTGTAGGATAGGATATGGAACCTCATCCACCCTCAGCTCAGGGACCATTGCAGAAGAAGGGGTGGAAATATTGTAAGAACCAGGGCTGGTTCATGAACACAAGGAAGCAGAGGCTTCCAGGCCACTGGAACTTCCACATGTGAACTTGTTGGCATTGAGCACAGGACCCATGTCAACTCAATTAAACAACGGTCCAAGGGAGAGGAGAGAAATAGGTGGCAGACTGGCACTAGACTGAGAACTATCAGAGACTGATTGCTGCAGGGTGATGGAGGTATGATTTACATACCATCACTAGATGGGTGGACTAGACTCCACTGGACAAATGTACATTGAAGGACATTTGGGTACAAATTCCTGAATGAATAGGACTTAATATGTATGGTGAACACATGAGGTCTGGTGGGGGATTGGGAGAGGCATGGATGTGGGGGGTCTATATTTGATTAAGAACTATTGTATGAAATTACAAAAGCTCAATAAAAATATAATAAAAATTGCAAAGATTCAATAAAAATAAATATTATCAATTTGGAAAAATTGGTCTCTTTCCCTTAGTATCTACAGGTTATAAGTATTATAATAAACATTTGTCCCTTGGATTGTCACCAAACCACACAGAAGTCCAAAGATATAGTGGAGATGTGAATAGCTAATTTATCAGTCAACTATGCAGTATAGATAAAGGATTCTTGGATTGCTACTGGAATTTTTTGTAGGTGCATTATAGCATGTCCTCATGCTCTAGTTAACAGCTCTCCTTCTATCATTAAACCATGCCCTAGACCATGCTTTAACTTCTGAGTATATCCATACTTCCACACCTAAGGGCTCAGCTGCATCACAGTGCTCATAACAGAAAATACCTTCACCACAGGAATCCCTGTGCTCTCATAACTGGTGCCATTAGTGCCCTGGACCCCAGAGTCATAGTCTTTCCATGAGAGCTTATGTATCAGACAATACTCAGGAACTACAAGAACTTAAGTTATATAAATAATATGAAAATGCAAAATGCAACATCAAAAATATGTGGGGGAATATGTGATCTAAAATGGTGCAGGTTCACATGTGATGGAAATTAAGTGGTTATTAGTTTAAAACAGCATGTTATAACTATTTTATGTAAACTTCATGGTAATCAATGCAAAAAACCTTGCAGTATATTCACTAATGATATAAAAGAAGCCAAAATATACCATTAACATAATCATCTAATCACAGCGGGACATAGAAGGCACGAAATCTAAAGAAACCCCCAAAAATTTATCAGACAGCAGAAAGTCTTTATCTACCAATTATCTACCTATAATATCCTCAGCATAAATAGATTACATTTTGTGTTTACATTAGAATACCCACAGAATGCAGGACGCTAGTAAGGAGTGATGGAGGCATTAAACGGAAAGGCCAAGAATACCGGTGGATTGAAGGGGAAAAAGGAGGGTAATGGAATAGGAATATTTAAACTGGATGTAGGATGGGAGGGAAGGGCAGAGGAGGAACATGAGAAGGATAATTAAAAACCTTTGTAAATGCCATATTAAACTCTGTTACTTTAGAAGCTTCCTGACATATCTGCAGATATAAAAGGAATTTGAATGTAGTTATCCTTTAACAGGAGAAAACTGCTTCTCGCTGACACCACAGGTTGTCAAGTAAAAAGTCAAGTTCCAGGTATGGGTTATTTCTTCATGAGTTTTTGGTCAGTGGATTCCTATAGACTCCCCACAAACAATAAGGGCTATATTGCTGTTGCTGTTGGTTACCCTTGTCACAAGCCACGACTCGGTCCAGCAGAGCCGAGGAAAGACGACACAGACACCAAGGTGAGGTTCAGGCTTCTTCTTCTTTATTACGCACTTCAGTCCTTATATAGTTTGTTCCCAACAGCCCTCCTCCCAGCCAGGACCAATCAGGGCACACACACACACACACACACACACACACACACGCTGCACAAGGGTCACGAGGCTTGGCAACCAGCCAAGGGTTGGGGTCACGAGGCTTGGCAGCCAGCCAAGATGCCATCTTTGGCTGACTCAGCCCCACTCGCTTCCCACATCCCCTCAAGAACTTTACGTAAACATTCTATTACTGAAGACATTATATGCTTGATTCATAGGGCATGGAGAAATCAAGCTAGTACTCAACTGGAAGCTTCATCATAACTGGATATCTTCTATAATATTGGACGATTCTATGCATGCTGCAGAGAAGAAAAATAATTAATAGTTTTACCCAGTTCTGAACCTGGCATGTTACAATAGCCATTGCTATGGAAAAATGTGTCCACTAGTGCAACATGAATGAAATTCCACTGGGCATGAATGTTATGGGAGTAACCAACCATTTCTGATTGCATTTAAAGCCTATTCCACAAGATGCAACTTGTGCCGGATACTGTTGAATGGGTCCAAAGCCAATGGCTGGCTAGATCATAGACTCTGTGGGAGAACCTATTATTATTATTATTATTATTACTATTATACTGAATGGGCATAGTAATAAACTTCCCCCTAAGTTCATACGTTTATACCCGTAAGTATAGCTCATCAAAGCTTCTGTATAGTACATCGCAATTAGTACAGAGAGCCTCAAATAATTCAAATAATGAATATGCAGAGAATAAGCGACTGTGGAGTGTTCAGCTCTAAACAGGGCATCTATGGCACACCTCCTCCCCCAAAGACTCAGGGATCATTGTGAAAGAGGGGGTAGTAAGATTGTATAAGCCAGAGATAATGGATGTCTGCAAAGAAACAGTATTTGCTGCACATGATAGGACCATTGCACACATGAACTCACAGCAGTTTCAACTTAATACAGAGGACAGCCACAAGATCAAACCAACCAAAATCCCAGCATGGATGAGGGAGTGCCTCATGAAGTCCTACCCCTAATTGAGGAGTTATTGGCAATTGATAGCTTCTGGATGACGGAGAGTAAGTTTTATGTTTTTCTTTCTTTTTTTTTTGAGCTTTTGAAATTACATACATTTCCCTCTCAAATCCAGACATGCTTTACCATCCATGCTTCCCTCTATCCCCCACCAAACCTTATGTACTCTACCATACATGCTGAGTCCTATTCATTCTGGTGTTTGTACCCAAATGTCCTTCAGTGTAATTGCATGCATCCATTGGAGTCTAGTCAGCCCATCCAGTGGTCTTATGTAAGTCATGAGAGTAAATTTTCTTAAAGGATGAGAACTCTGAGAGGCTACACCTGTTCCAGTAGATGGTGCTAAAACCATGCACTAAGTGGACTTTGAGATAACTTTTTATTGGATTTTTGCAAATTTCATACAATATATTTTGATAATATTTAAATGTCCTCCCCTAAATGAAGATCCCTTATTAACCAACACTCAATTTCCTATACTTTTATATATGTTAGAGTATATTATAATATATATTACATATATATGGAGAGAGAGACAAAGAGTTTTCTAGACATCTGGGCAGTGACTTATATGAACTCACAGAAATGGTGGTAATATACACAAGTCCCACATAAACTCAAGCCAGATAATATCCTAGCCAAAATGTGGAGAAGAGGGTAAGAAACCCCAACCCTACCTGAGAAACTATTGGCAACCAATGGCTGTTGGGAATGGGGAGAGTTGTTATCATTTAAGAATGAGACTCAGCAAGTTAACCAGGTTCCAGTGAAGGACCTAAACCAAAGAACATTTGGAGACACAAATTTGACCCTTTGAGTCTTTAATAAATATGAATTTGAAAGGGGAAAAATGGTAGAAAGAATTGGAAAGGGGAGGGATGGGGTACAGTTCATCAAAATGCATTATTTGCAAGTATGAAATGTTCAAACATTGAAAAAAATTGAGTTTTATATGCTAGCTATAAGAGCCATTTGAATTTTAAGGACACACGCTCATTGAAAAGAAGTTAATATAATATATTCCATGAAAATATAAACCAAAACAAAGCAGGGACAACTAATTACATATTGATTAAACAGCCGAATAGTCAACAAAGATCCTTGCTCTAAGTTTGACAACTTCAAGTCTATCTCCAGAACCCACAAGGTACAAAGAAAGAACCAACTTCCATATGTGCATGTGGCAGACCCCAGGCCAAAATAAATACATGAAAAATACTTAAAATTTTAATGACCTCATAGTTAGGATTATACAATGACACAGAGAATTTTGGTATAGTGAAGGGATCAATTCAATATTTTTCTGTCTTTTTGAAACAGGGTCTCCCTGTAGCCCCAGCTGGCCTGGAACTCGCTATGTAGACCAGGCTGGCCTCGAACTCACAGACATCCAAATGCTGGGATTAAAGGCGTGTGCTACCACGCCCAGATAATTCAATATTTATAAAAACTATAGCTGTGTATATAATCAACTTTGTATCAAATAAATATAAAAATAAAATATTAGTATACCTGAAGAATATGCAAAAAGCAATGGAGGCCATGAGAAGCTAATAAAAATTGATAAAGTAGAAATCACCACATTTTATAAAGCATTTTAATCTAAAAGTAAAAACAATCTCATCTGGTGTCATAAAACATAACTATAAACACATAAGGACATGTAACAGCAAGTAAATAAAAACAAATCATAGATGAGTAAATCAGCACTCTAATTTAAGTACACGAAATGTTGCCAAAGCATTGGAATAAAACAGTACACCTGTCATTTTAAAACTCTTAGCAGGTTGTATTTCATTAATTCACTCATTCAATATTCCTCCTGAGACAGGCTCCATTTCTCTCCTATTATTTCATTACTTCTAAATGAAAGTGTATATAAATCAGTAGAATCTTACATTTACCTTTTCTAAATCAGAAGAATAACAAATGCAAACGTGGACGTTCTGAAGAAGCTGGGGAAATTCTTCACATCCAGAGCAAGTGTTATCTAAGCAAAATCACTTGGTCTCTTATCAATGCCAAGACTTCCTTTATCTGAAAAGAAAGATCTTTAATGAACTGCCTTCCTATAATTTGATCTCTATTTCAACTGAAAACTTTGATGTAGACATTCCAACGAAGGAAGAGAATGAAAGCATGAAGCCATTGGAATGACCTACATTCGCTTTCCTCCACCATGTCGTGATGCACATGCAACACTACAGAACTCCTGTTGCACCAGGAAAGGAATTTTCTCTCATCTCCCTAAATTTTCAAAAGCTAAAATGCACTATCACTGACCATGAAAGGAGTGAGTTCTCAACCCACTTCAAAACAATGATAGGCCATAGCCATACTCTGGAAATTTTGCACAGAGGCCTCTCTGTCACCCTGGTAAGACAAAGATTAAAGTAATTTAAAATGAAAATGACTCACCAAATAAGTAGTAACTATTTTTCATAGGTTTTCTTAATAAATAAAATTACTTTATAATTGTTTTGTCAGTATATGTGTTTTAACTTAATCTACTGCTTTAATAAAAGTATTTCATTAAAACCCAACAGAAAAGAAGATTCTTTTTGATCTCTGGTTCCATGTCTTTAAATTTTTCCACTGAGTCAGTACATTTGCAATTATAGAATTTCCACCAGTGAATACGCTTTTCCAGGTTAAGTCAAATGACAAACGTCTGAGTCACTTCAGCAAAAAGAATCTCTTAAGAACAGGGCTTGACCACCTGTGATGGTTTTTCTGATGGCATCCTTGACCTCCTTGTTCCTCAGACAGTAAATGATAGGGTTGAGCATGGGAGTAAAGACTGCGTAGATGGCTGAGATCAATTTGTTAGAATTAAATGAAGCAATGGCCCGAGGTCTGACATACACGAAGATCACAGCTGCGTAGAAGATGACCACCACCGTAAGATGAGAGGCACAGGTGGAGAAGGCCTTCCACTGTCCAGTAGCTGAAGGAATGCGCAGGATGGTAGAGATGATGAAGGCATACGAAAGGACTGTGACTGAGAGAGGAAACACAAGGATGACGGTGGCTAGGGCAAAGTCCACTGCCTCAGCCACAGCTAAGTTCATGCAAGCCAGTTTAAGAATAGGTGACACGTCACAGAAAAAATGATTCAGCACGTTATTGCCACAGAAAGCAACTCGAGAGATAAAGTACACCTTTGCCATGGAGACGGTGAAGCCACTCACCCAGGAGCTGATGGTCAACTGAACACAAAAGCCTGTCGTCATCATGAGTGGATAGCGAAGAGGCCAGCATATGGCCACATAACGATCATAGGCCATGGCGGCCAAAAGCACACATTCAGTACAGGCCAGGGCCATGAAGAAATAAAGCTGGGTCATACATCCCAGGAAGGAAATAGTATTGGGGTAAAGGAGGAATCCAGCCAGCATCTTAGGGACAGACACTGATATATACCAGGCCTCCAGGAAAGACATAGTGCCAAGAAAATAGTACATGGGCTTGTGCAGGGACCCAGTGACCCATACAGTGAGGATGATGATCGAGTTCTCCAATAGCACAAACAGGTAAGTGATGAAGAAGATGAAGAAGAGCACAATCTGCAGCCAGGGAGCCGTAGGGAAGCCCATGAGGATGAATTCACTGATGTCGGTGATGTTTTCCTTCCACATCGTGGGATCAAGAAAAGACAAATGATTTCAAGATAATAGCACGAAATTGAAGAGTGGGATCCACAACAGCCCTTGGTCTCAAGATTCTTTATTATTAAACTTTACCCTAGTTCCATCATCTGCCCTAGAGTATGATGTAGGATTCATGAACAGCCACAAGACCTCTCCAGAAAAATCAGAGATCACCTGAAACAAAGAACACACAGCCAAGAACGCCGAAGCAGAATCATGACGTCAGATTCAGGGTTTCCGTCTTTGGATCTGGATCAGGAATAGGTCTGCATATGATACTAGGATGGAGTACTTTTTCTGTTAGTATATTTTCCCCGATTTTAGAAGCAGCTATGAGGCAGGAGACCATGTGACTGGAGTAAGTTCCTAGGATGGTCCAGCAGGCCGTGCAGAGAGTGGGGGAAGTTTAAAGGCTGGGAAAAAAAAAAAACAACAAAAAAAAAAAAGCACAGCTACTAGATTTGAAACCCAGAGGAAGAGACCAGTGTGACTGGGGTAGATTCTAGGGAGTGCCCAGGGGCGCGGGAAAGAGGGGGGGAGAATTAAAAGGTGGGAAAAAAAAAAAAAACAACAAAAAAAAAACAGCACAGCTACTAGATCAAAACCCGCCTGGTCAGAAGTATGATTCTGCCCTTTTGGACGCCTTTTGAAGGCTCTAGTGATGCTTCTCTGCCTCTGTTTAGCGCAATGGATTAAAATGACACATTTACTTTTAGAATTTTAAACCTATTTTGACTTTTTTGGTAGCTCATATTAATACAAATAATAATCATTATACATACTTTGTAGAGAATTACATATATGTGAATGTGTGTGGATATGCAATAGATACTCAAAACTTTGGCTAGCACCACCTTCTGCACACACTATTTTTTTCTTTACATACACACACACATACACACACACACACACCACAAATTTAAATTTATAATTTAGACACAATAAGACATCAACAATCATAGCTAATAATAAAAATAGAACCATAATAAAAATAGAGAGACAAAACATATATGTAGTTAGTATCATCCTTTCGTAGTATCTTTTACTATTAAAGTTTCTTAGTGTACCATAGACCTTAGCAAACTTGGCATATGATATTTTTTGTTTCTTTATTTAGTGTTGTGTAACAGTATGCCTGTGTTGAACATAGTGATGATTCGTGTGATAAGGATGACAGGAGATTTCATCATACTACTCCAAATAAGATAAAGTTTAAAACCTATGAATTATTTATTTCTGTAATTTCCATTTAATATTTTATAATGTAGTTGGTCATAAGTAAGTAGAACCATGGGTAAAGGGGGATGATTTTATCTAAACACACACACACACATACACACACACACACGTGTGTGTGTATGTGTGTTTGTTATGTATGTGTGTGTACCTATACCTCACATTAATTAACCCCAACTTAATTTGTGCAGTTACTCTATGGCTTTTTCAAAGACAAGCTCAGATTTCAATATTGTGTCTCTTTATAAATTCTATGCACTCTTTGCCTCTAAAATTTCTGACTTTAAATTGAATATGAGTTTCATCTTAGGAACTGCTTGGGGAATAGGGGATTCAAAAGATGTAGTAATTCAGAAAGGTCATGAGATTCCCAGAGCATAACATGATCTGAAGACAACTGAAATCTGAGTAGAGACAGTTGACATAAAATCATAAACAAAATAATGAAAAATGGAAACAATTTTTAAGGAAATAAAAGCTCAAAAGAAAAAGACAGAACTAAGGGAAGTGGAAATAAGATGTGGATTGCTCTAAATGTTAATTTATTATTTCTGGATTCTATAGTATTTCTAGCCCAGAGCCCTCAAATTGCCAATAAAGTACCTGATCATTATGCATTGGAGAATAGCCACATAAAAGTAGAATTCAAAGTTGACTTTATTCTCTACCAAAAATAATTACCCTTTAATTAATATTAACAGCTCTCTCAGGAAACATTTTTCATTCAAGAGGTGTGAGGCATAAGGAAGTATATAGCTTAACTCTGAACCATTACAAAGTAAGGCAATGAAGGAATTTTTATAAATGACTACACACTCAACCATGTTTGATTTTAAGGTTATCATGGAAACCATTACTGTAACAAGACAAGAGACTTGGCATGGAGAAACTATCCCAATCTTCACAGTGTGCACCAGCACTGAGGAAAACATCCGTTAGTGGAGGAGACACTTGAAAGACTGAATTCTATTCCGTGATTTACTTCTTACTGACCTGAAGCAACTTGAAGTGTCTAAGAATTCACTTATTAGTGGAAAGGTCAGATACTACAATACCAAAAACATTAAGAAATCTTAAATACAAAAAAATTATTGCATAATTTGTGATAGTGAGAAGTACTGAATCTGTGTTTGAGGCCTGACCTCCCACTGGATATTAAATTACGTGTGTGTGTGTGTGTGTGTGTGTGTGTCTGTGTGTGTGTCTGTGTGTGTGTGAAAACAGGTCAGATTTATTTGTTTGAAGACTTGACAGAAGGTAAACAAATAAGCAAGCCATTGTAGTATAATGAGTTATACCACAAAACATGCATGGTCATGTAATCCATCGGAGGAAGGACCTAATACTTCCTAAAATAAATAGGGCTTCTGTCTTACTTGAATCTGCATAGCTGAGCCCTGCTGGGAACATCACACAACTGAGTAGATGCAACCACTACATTTTGACCAGGTGAGATGGCACCTAGGACTCAGGAGACTGAGACAGAAATACTACAGCAAGTTCTAGGCCAGCTTGGTCTACATAGTGAGTTCTAGGCCAGCCAGGCCTCTCTCAAAAACAAATAAATGAAAAAGATTATACTATTACCATTTTGTAGATGAAATAAAGTACATTTAAAGAAATTAATAAAATATCACGTCTCTTTCTATATAAAAATCTAGCCCTTCTACAAGTATTTATTGAACAGCTACTATGTGACAAACATCCTTCTGGAACTTGAAATATCTCAGTTAACAAAATCAAAACAAAAAAAATGGGAACAGGCCATAAACAATAAATACACCAAGTATTTAAAGGTAGGAATATATAAGCTGTACAACAAAAAATAAATAAAAGGTAAGGAAAAGCAGGAGTAGAGGCAGTGGGAACAGGCTGATATTTTAAACACAATGGTACCATATCAACAGGCCTCATTGAGAAGCCATGAAGAAGGGGAAAGCATGAGCCATCTAGCTTCCTGATGAATGGGATTTGTAGACAAAATGGAGGAAGTTTAAAAACCTTAGAGTGAACCACAGAATGCAGAAAGACAAAGAGTCCTGTGTGGTCGGAGCACAGTGAGCAAAGGGGAGGAATGACATCATAGAAGTAAACAGAGAGACCTGATCACACACAGACCATTGGTTGGTCATATTTGTTTTTCAGTGGTCTGATTATGAGAGATTGGAGCTGTTGAGTTAGTTAAAAATTCACAAGCTAGGGATGTGGCATCTTGACTGAGCATTTGGCTGGTGTGTGTGAGGTCCTGGGTTCAATCTCCAGCACTTCAAAAAGAATCTTAAAATAACTTCTTGATGATGGATGTTCTTATCTGAATCATTTTCTACAAATTTAAAAGTTGAATTGGTCAATCACGTTTTTCTAAAATAATCTTCATGTTCTTTACTGATCATATTTCTCTGTCTACAAATCCCACATTGCTTTCTATACTTTTACTTTTACTTTCTATGTCACTGGCAATATCCAAGTCTGTCATATTAAAAATGTGTATTCGTGCCAGGTATAGTAGCAGATGCTTGTAATCCCAACACTCGGGAGCTGAGGCAGGGGGATCGTGAATCCAAAGCCTGCATGGCTGCATAGTGAGACCTAGCTCAATAAAACCAAACACAGAAAGTTGAATTCCCACTCACTGACCCTGTCTTTCATATTTCCCTGATACATTTTAACCCTGTTAGCCATATACTTGCAAGTACTAAGAATCACCAAGACAAATTCACATTTGAGTTATTTTGCAAAGGAATAGACAAACAATTATAATCATATGTAATAAACATCACTCTAGAATATGAGAATAGTGAGAATCCAGGGTAGATATTGATTACTACTGTCTGGGGAGCTCGGAAAGCCTTCACTTGGAAGACACAATTTGAACTAAATGAAGTCTTGCAGAGTTTCAAAGGGGCAATGACTACTAAGGGTCTGAATATGATTAAGAACTCTTATATGAAGTTGCAAAAGTTCAATAAAAAATGAACTAAAAAGACTAAAAATGTAAAAAGAAAACTGCAAATTAAAGCAGTGGTATTTAATGATGCAGTTAGATTCTGATTAGGAAGAATTGGTGGCATGGAGGCGGGAAATGAACTCTGACAAGGCTGGAGGATGGGGTCTTGTGTAGTTATCTCTCTTTACACATTTTATGCAACCGAATTCTCTCACTTATGACATTGAGTCGTGCAGTACCTGACAGCATATCTCTTGGCACACTGACCACGCGTGGGAAAAGAGACCAGTCTCAGTTACATAATCTGTAGTATTGCCCTGTGCTACCTTTATTGATGAGTTTTATCTTTCACCTTAAAAACCTGAGTAAGCATTATGGAGATCTCTGCCCACACTCCACCATTCTCTGTAAATGACTGAGCACCACATGGAGATGCTGTCTTACAATTTTTCCTTGATGAAAGTTCACCCTGTTTTCCTACTTGATCCTCATCATCTTCACTCTTCATCTTTGCTTTTGATGACTCCAAATTGTATAAAATACGTTAATATAATAATAATAATAATAATAGAAATGGGTTTTCTGGTTAGCCACAATATGGTTAAGTATGTACAATTCCTTTTGCAGACATTTAGTTCTCAAAGCAATATTATAAGGCAGATATTAGAGGTTTCATATTACAGAATACAGAGTAAATAATCTGTCTAAATTTACACAAGCTAAAAATAACAGATATAATTATAACTTAAGTCAGTGTCAGTCTCCAGAATCCATATATTTTTCTGATGCATAATAATAATCTTCCTCTCTTGTTGTATCTCTTCTCCCCCCTCACTCTCTGTGCTATAGTCACATTCCTAATTCCATATTCAGATATTCTGCGTCTGAGATCTACTATTTTCTATCCTCCTCATCTTGCAGATCCCTCCTCTTGACCCTTAAAGTAAAAGCAATTTTATTTTGTTCAAGCCTTGCTCAAGTTTATCCAAACTCCACAACCACAAATTTAACCTTTACAACAAGAACTTTTATGATCAGTCTAAAGTTCCTAAAGCCTACTTGGTATAATTGTCATGAGCAACTTATCTCATGAACTTATAGAACATTTGAGAGCTCCTAATATTTGCAGTGCTCTTCATTCAACTCCTGTTTAAGCCCCACCATGTCCATGTGAATTTATATGAGCTCATCTACACTGTTAAACTGGCCTCTGATCCAGTCACTGAAGAGAAATTCCCCAACCACCTCCTAACCCTGACAATAATTGGCTCACCTGTCGAGTCAAAGAAAAAGAACTGATGTAGGTGACTCAGAAGATGCTCCAGCAGAGAAGTGAGTTTTCTGAAGACAGAAGAGAAAATTGAATGAGACTTAGAGGGATAATACAATTAACATGAGGGAGTCCATCTGCCTGGGGTGGAAGGCAGGGTTAAAATGAAACTCAAACTGGGTGCAGTGATGCACGCTTTTAATCCCAGCACTTGGGAGGCAAAGGCAAGCAAATTTCTGTGAGATTCATGACAACCTGTCTACACAGCAAGTTCCAGACCACCTGGGGGCTTACAGGAGACCCTGTTTCAAAAAACAAACAACAAAAAATCTAAGTTTTAGCAGAAAGGGTCTAGAAACCATGCCAATGCTGGAAAAACCTCTACTGTTAATTATCTCTAGTTAGAGTGACCTTGCTAAAATATAAAAGTGAGTAAGTGCTTCTCTGGTTTAAGTCCATCAGTTTCCTCCTGTAATTTTTCTTATCCCTAATACTGTCGCAATGGATCCCTCTTGATCTGATATCTATATTCCTCTACATTCTAATATTTTGTCTTGCTAGAGTCTCAATACAAGTTTGGGTTACCTGGAAGAATCTGGAATTCTTTGCTACAACACTGATGAAGACAACATACAAACACATACTCTGCCTGTTATATGAAATACTTTCTAACTCATGCTACTTGGCAAGTGTTTATTTAGATTTGATCTTCTCTCAGAACAACCCTGGTGTCTACTCCTCTCGCCCATATCCTGCTCCTTCCTCTCAGCTGTTTATCAGTGCTACTTCTGATTTTACAGCATTTTGAACCTTACAGCATCATACGGTAACATAACATTTTGACTACCTGACTCTGTAAGACTTGTAAACACCCTTAAAACACCAGTTTTATCTTATTTTTCACTTGTCTTTTCATTTATAGCATCTATCACAGTCCATGATTTATGCTTCATACTTAGTAAGCAAACGATTTGTGATGTCTAATTAAGATCATGTATCTTACCAAACTGCATTTTTATCTTTCTTCAGGGCCTTGGTAAAGTAGGTCATCCCGGCTGAGTTTGGCTTAAAGATCTTGGTTTGCTGTCCAGTGGTCAGATCTTTGGTGAGATGTCCTCAGGAACATGAACTATAATGCACATGAATCTGTCTCTCAACCTGAAAGGAGTTTCAAAATGAAAAAGTAACAGAAATAAAGCAGAAGCTTTGGAAAAACCATACCCTAAATTCTGGAAAATTCCTTCTCTGTGAAGTATAAGAGTTCCACAACTTTTAACCTTCTCCAGTAAGAAAGACTGTGGGGTCCATACAGAGTCTAAGGAAATGAAAGGCTATTCTGTCATTGATTCAAAGAAAATGCAACATCTCTTCAATATGGATACATGAGAAAAACTTTAAATCCAAATTCATTGTTAGTTGTGGACTTAATGGATGCCCTAGAGCCCAGGATGTGGGATGCTCTTCTGTTGCGTATGATGCTTCTCTGTCTCTGTTTACCGTTTCCCAGTCCTCTCTCACTCTTGCTTGCCCTCTCACTCCTGATCTGTTTCTCTGCCAACAATCCCCGGTACTGTTGTCTGTTGACTCCTCCCACTGGCTCACCCAGGCAGAATCTAGACCTGGATGAGTCCCAAGTCTCCATTTTCCTTCCTCTCTATGATAAACTAAATGTTTCTATAAGTATTAATATTATTTGAAAGAGGATTCTAATAAGTGAATCAAGTCGCAAAAAATGATTTCATGATAGTTTTGGCAAAACTTGATCTTTACCCTTTTCATCTAAGCATTAGAAGTATATAATTGTACATAAGGCCAGAAAAGTAAGTGTTGGAGATAAATCAAATTTAAAAGTTCTGCCTTCTGTGTAGCCTAATGTTCCCAGGCATGGTGGCACACCTTTTCAATGCCAGCACTCAGGAGGCAGAAGCATGTGAATATGAATTAGAGAACAGCTTGGTCTACATACTGAGTTCTAGGGCAGCCAAAGCTACATACCATGTTTCAATCTCTATATGGGCTGACTACACTCCAGTGGATAAATTCACACTGAAGGACATCTGGGTTCAAATGCTTGACTGGGTGGAACTCAACATGTATGGTATAATACATGAGGTCCAGTGAGGGGATAGAGGGCATGGATGGGGGAGGGTGCCTAAATTTAAGAATTGTATAAAATTACAAAAGCTCAATAAAAAAATTTTAAAATCACATAAATAAATAAAATAAAAATACCCATCATTGTTCATTGCTCTTCTTCTTAGATTGTTTTACACTATTTTTCTCTTTATTCTGAGAAGAGACATTTGACTAAGCTGAGGAAAAGGCTTGGAAGCAGAAATAATCCATTCTTAGAAATCCAAGAGGAAATCAAGCTGAACCTAAAGCAAATCAAAGGAATATAGAAAACAGAACAAAGCACAGGTGGGCAGGCAGCTCATAGCACCTCTGCTGTGACCTGGATTGTCCAGCCTTCTCTCCCCGATAACCTCATCCTTTTAAGTCTATTACTTCAGGATAAGACCTTGATGGTCATACTTAGACTGTGGATCAAAGAAAAATGACAAGGAGATTGCCTGGGTATTTCAGAGTCTGGGAATTAGGCCATAGAACAGGAATGACTTCCTGTCCTGTGTCAGTTATGATCCAGACCTGGTCAGAATTGGTTCAGACATGGTCACCAATTAACAGGTTGAAGACAGATGTAATGTGTGACAAAATGTGTCTTAGTCTACAGCCGCACTTCTCCACTGAAATATATTTGAAAACAACAATTTAAGTAACAACAGCTGAGGATTATTGCCTAATATCTGGAATTTTTCTGTCTCTGTTAAATGATCTTCTATTATAAAGAAGCCTAAGAAAATTGTGCTAATAAGGAAACCATTGCTCCAATGTTTAAAACATTCATGAAGTGCCACTGGCCCACTCAAAAGAAGTAGTTTTAAGCTTGTTTGCATAATTCTTCTTAAATTGTCTATTATTATCATTGGGACTGGCTCTATGCTTGAAAACCAGTTTATTGATAACCTGTTGTAAGTACTCTTTTCTCTTTGCAGTTAGGAAATGCAGAATTCAAAGCGATTTCCTAGCCTGTAAGCAAACTGAGATGCACTATCCCTTTTCTATTAAAATGAGTTGAAGTGTCAAGAAACCAGCTCTAGCAAAGTGGGTTTAATAGCAAAACTTTCCTACAGGTCTTATCTTGTTTTGGTTGCTAATGTGGTGATAATTAAAAGTCAAGGTGAATTTCAATATTAATATTCTAATTTGTCAAGCTTAAATTACATCACCATCCTTCTGTAAAAATGAAGGTGGCAACATGGGGAAACATAACAAGAAGTAGTTTCTCGGTTATAGCTATTCTGACCTGTTTCTGTGTTGTCTGGAACCATAGCAAAAGGATTCTGCATCTCTTGTTGGTGAGGTTATTTAAGTTACATAAACACATCTGAGGTTATTTAAGTTACATAAACCTCAGTCTCTGTTTCTTAGAAAGCTATCTGTTAAGTCCTGCTAGTTGTCTGATAAAAATAAAGGTAAATGTGTTTCATGTTTTGCACAGAAATACAGCAGAATTTGAATAACCATGTGACTTCATAGGCGTGATCTCTAAAATGAAATTTCTCCCTTAATTTTTCTTGCAGTTAATGTAAGAATACTCAGAATCTCTAAATTTGAATTGTTAGAGGTATAGATGGTCTAGTAAAAATGTAGTTGTGTTTTACCCATTCAGCATGTGTTTATTTTTCCTTATGTCCACAAGGTGATGTGTTCATTTAAGAGATATCATACTTAAAAATCATTAGCAGTAGGAAAAGCAATTTCTCCCTATCAAATTAGAAATGGTTCTTATTTTATGCTGAGTTGAATAATTGATTCTTACAGTTTTCTACATACACAACAAGTTCCTTAAGGGTTCTTCGTAATTGCATTAGAGAAGAAATTACCACGTCATAAACACTTAAGACATTCAACCAAAATGTTCATATGTTGCTTAATTTCCTGATGAGACCCATAATGGAAAGGTCTGAAGATGAACTTGAAAAAAATGAAATTAAATTTGGTTCTGTTAAATTGTTACATTTACCTTGCTTAATTTCTGTCCATTAATTTATATCCACCCAATAATGCAAAGAAAATTTGGAGGAAACAGCATTTCTGGGCCTTTTGGCTAAGATCAAGTGTAGTAAACATGGAGGGAAAAATTCACTTAAAGATATATTCTTCACTTAACTATAAACAAGAACAAAAATATGTGAATTTATCTTCATAAAATCATAGTTTATCAATTCATTCAATCAAAAGCCCTTGTTTTATAGTAAATGAAAATAATAAGAATTCAACTAAAATATGCAGCCATAACTTGTTGTTTTACTATTCTTTTAATGTGGGGTTTACATGATATTGTTCTGTATAACTTATAAGGAACTCTGCCTCTTCATATTTCTAAGATTTACAATGGTAATTATCCTAAAGCATTACAACTCTAAGATATTCCAAATATTTTAGAGACTTTTAAAATGTGTGATTTATTAACTTAATATTCTTTAGCAAATTAAATGACTACGGCCATTTCTGTTCAAAAATATCTATATAACGAAAGCTGTTTAAAAGAAACTGAGACCAATGTTAGTAAGCCACGTGCCTGCTCCATGGTAAAGTCCCATACCTGTATTATCTAATTTAATCTTCACCTCTCTAAAAGGTTATCACTATTTTCTCTTTTATTACAAGAAAATAAAGACTCAGAAGAAATAATAATTGTCTTAGTGTATCTGCTTTATCAATATTCTAACACCATTCACTTGAGAAGAAGAATTTAGTGCTTATAATTTTTTTCAGAAGACTGAAGGAGAATTATTTTACTTAAACTAGACTGAATTGTTGTGCATTTAATATAATATGTTTTAGTCAGATTTAGATCCCTTCCCTGATCCATGCTTTCCCATGGCATGCACACACACACACACACACACACACACACACACACACACACACACACCAGATTTCATGCATTCTGTCAGAGACAGCTTTTGGCTCCAGAACTCTCGATTCAGTCACAGTTTCAAAAGTTGCTGTTGCCGTTTAAGGGCTAACAAATTGGAAGTTTCCTTCATCCACACAAGCAAGCTAATGGATGCCCCACATGCTGCTCTCAGCCTGCAACCTGTGTGTGAATCAAAGCTTCACATATACTCCACATGTGAGTGGTACCATGAAACATTTTTCTTCCTGTTTTTGGCTTTTTTACTTGACATTATATCCCCAATTTTCATTCATGTTTTTACATATGACAGGATCTTCCCTTTGCTACAGACTAAATTAGCGAATAAATGAACTTTAGCTGATCTATCACACAGAACAGTGACCATAATGAAGAATAAAATACACTGTGTATCAAACTGTTCAAAGGTTAGACTTGTTTTCACAACAAAAACAAGTGAGGTAATAGATAAGCAAATAATCTGCTTTAATTATTTCACACTGCAAATTCATATCAAAATATCACACTGTATAAATCTATGCAATTATAATTTTCAATTAAAACTATAATTGAATGCCATTTGGCGAGCATGCTATCTTTTTTACCAATGTGGGTTTTTTTTACTCCTTTCTTTAAAATAAGGTGATTGTAACTGTGTGAACTTAAATCTAGTTCCTCAATTCTATTCCATTGATCAACGTGCTTGTTTAAATTCCAGGACCATGCTGTTTTTATTACTGTAGCTCTGTAGTATACTATGAAATCAGGGATGGTGTCACCTCCAGAATTTCTTTCATTGTTCAGGATCGCTTTGGTTATCCTGTGTTTTTCTGTTTCTGTATGAAATTTGAGATTACTTTTTTAAATTTCTGTGAAGAATTCTGTTGGAATTTTAATGGAGACTATAGGAAACCAGTAGATTGCTTTTGGCAGGATGGCCATTTTCACAATATTAATCCTACTGATCCATGAGCAGGGGAGGTCCTTCCATCTTCCAGTAGCTTCTTCAACTTCTTTTTGTCGGTGTCCTAATGATTTTACTCTAGAAGTCCTTCATGTCCTTGGTTAGATTTATTCTAATATAGTTTATGGTTTTTGAGACTATTGTGAATGGGATCACTTCCCTGAATTCTTTTTCAAAATATTTGTGGTTGGTATGTAAGTAGACTACTAATTTTGTGTGTTAATTTTCTATCCTTCTACTTTGTTGAATGTGTTCTAGGCCGTCTCTGGTGGAGTCTTTAGGGCGTTTTGTGCATCAAATCATGTTATCATATGTAAATAAGCATATTTTACTTCTTCCTTTCCAACTTGTATCCCCTTTATCGCCATTTATCTTATTGCTCTAGCTAAGACTTCAAGTGCTACATTGAACAAAAATGAACAGAGTGGACATCCTTGTCTTGTTCATGATTTTCCAGTGGATGTACCCACTCCAAGGGGCATTTGGAATAAAACTGACACAATAGCCCTTAATGTATATAGCAGAGTACATGAAATCATGCAGGAAGTATTAAGAAGAGGGTATAGATAGGGGAGGGGGTCTAATGTGATCAAAATACATTGTATGAAACTTACAAAAACCCATAAAATGAAAAAAACTATAATTTAATACATAATTAGACAAGTCTCAAACAATTGCATTAGATTGGAGCTGAATTATAAATGAAAGCCTTAAACTATGGTTTTAAGTTTTCTAACCTTATTCTAGAATTGTTTAAAAAGATATAAAGAGCCAAGGATATTTACCTCAGTTATATAACTAAAAATTTGAAAATCTGGAGAGAAGATGGTATTTCAAATGGGAGACATGCCAGAAAATTGAAAGATTTGTGCACTATGACTATATATTAAAAGCATTACATAGTAAGGCAGGGAATATAGTGGAATAGAGGGCAGAGAGAATACTAATGCACCCCTCAACTATAACCAGAAAAGCTTCCACATACAACAGAGTGTGATGGACATGGATGGCCACACCTGGCCAAAGTACAGAGAATAAGAGACTGCAGTGTTTGTGCCCCAAGATAGAACTATATTAAACCTCACTCACCTATGTAAAAGTTCAGGGACCACTGTGGAAGAGGAGGTCAAGAGATTGCAAGAGCCAGGGTTGGTCCATGAACATAAGGAAATATAGGCTTTCAGGCCACTGGGAACTTGCTCATATGAACTTATAATAATGGTAACAGGATACACAAGGCCCATGCTGACTCATTCAGACAAAAACCCAATATAGAACTGGCGAAACTGGCAACAGGCCTCAATCTTAGCCAAGGAACTATTGCAAAATATTGCCACAGGGTGAGGCAGAGTTGATCTTGTTTAAGGGAGTGACTCTGGACAGACTGACTAGACTCCAGTGGATGGACTTTCACAGAGGGACATCTGGGTACAATGATTGATTGGATAGGCCTTAACATGTATGATGGAATATATGAAATCTGTGGGGGGTATGAAGGTGTAGATGGGGGAAGCCTTGGAAAACCAGAGCAAAACAGCGTCTTCTGGACATGACAGGAGCACTGTCCTAGTGAACTTACAGCAGCTGTTGCTATATGCAGAAGACTTGCACAAGATCAAGTTAATCAACATTCTAGCATGGAGGGGAAAGGGGGTTCATGAGTCCCTACCTCTAATCTAGGAACCATGTACAATTGATGGTTTCTGGGCAGGGGTAGTCTATTTTCCTCACAAGTGTGGCTCCAGAGAGATCAACCATTCTACAGTGGATGGCCCTACACTAGAAGTATATGGATAGTACAAATTGGAGTTTTAAAAGTTATTGTTAATTTTTTAAAAGGAGGATATGAATTTCAGTGGGATAGGGAGGTATTGGATAAATATGATCAAAATACACTGTATGATATTAGGGTAGCAGGCTACCAAGGGACAAAAACAAGCAATAGTCCTACCTAGCTGTCAAACCTATGAACCACAGAATGACAAACCCAGCAAAATATCTCTAATTGGTGCAATAGTGGCACTATTATCATGGGGGTAGTCAACAGCTATGTAATTGGACTTAAGGGCTGCTAAGTTGGAGAGAATCAATCCTTAATAGTATAAACATAATCAAATATCCATGATGATAGTGGGTATAGATCTTCCAGGAGAGCCCACTGATGCCAAATTCCTAAATCAATGTAATTTTTTACTATAGTCTAAATCCTTATCCTAACATTCACAGATAAATACGGCTCTCACCCTTCATCAAAGAACCGTCCTCTTGCAACAGATAGAGACTATTACAAAGTTCCACAACTGGTCAAAATGCAGAGAATTAGTGATTGTAAGGTACACAGCCCCAATTAGTACATCTACAATGCAACCCCAACACCTAAGGCTCAGGGAACATGGCAGAAGATGGGACAGAAGGATTGAACAGTCAGAGGAACAAGAGGTGTGCTGCTAGACAGTGTATTCTAGACAAAATGGAGAAGGTGCACGCATGAAATTTCAACAGTATGGTTTGCTAAACAAGATCTGCATAATTATAACACCATAGGGTCATGCCAGTGTGGATGGGGGAAATTTCTATGGGTCCCACCTCTAGATGGAGAGCTACATGTAACCAATGGCTGCTGGGGAGCAGGGAGAATCAGTTTGCTCCAGGAACAAGCTCTCTGATTGGTTATCAAATCCAAAGTCAACAATCCTAAGCATAGATATACATAAGCACCATTAAAATCATATCTATATATGGCCACAAAACTGAAAGGGAGTTGGTGGGATATGTGGGAAAGTTGAAGGGGAAGGACAGAGGTGGAAATGATATAAATACACTACCATGTATGAAATTCTCAAAAAAAAAACAAAAAAAGTTTTAAAAAATTGTATGAAATTCTTAAAAAATATATTTATTTAAAAATGTAATAAAAATTGATTATTTACTAGGGGTAGTGAACCTCAGTGAGTTAATGAAAAACACTTGGGACAATATAATTTTTAAAACTTCCTTCACACACCTCACAATACAGCCTTATTTACTCTGTCAAGAAATAGAATGTAAAAGTGAAAAGGCTAGGGGCTCTTGTCCACAAGCAGTTATTACAATCCATGGCATCAGCGAAGTCACCCAGGAAAGCACTCCGTTCCTTGGCATGCTTCATTTCCTGCTGGCACTTTACAGTGAACCAATGTAATGGAAACCGGACCTCAGCAGAGCCAGGGTGATGCCATCCAGAGGCTCAGTTTCTCTTACCTCCTCGGAGGTAAAAGTCTGCAAAAATAAAGGAACTCAGAGAGTTAAAAATTGAAGGCCAGAAGTGGGAAATAATAATAGACACAAGTTCTCATGGAATCAAGTACTGCAGCAGGTATTGTAGAAATAAAGATGAATGAGCTACTTTCTACTCTGGAAGAATTTTTCCCATGGTGTAGAGACAAAACACAGTAAATAACCTTTCCCTCGTGGTGAAAAGGTGCTACAGCCAAGGCTGAACTGTGAACTCACCTTGCTCCTGACTCACTATCAACAACTACTGTCCACTTCATAGAAACTTCAGTGTTAATGATTTTTTCACCTCTCATAAAGCTACTGATCTCACCTCTATAATGAAAAATGACTTATAACAGTTAAAGAATGAAGTTAAACTTAGAGATGCTTGAAAAATTGTGACATTATTATTAGGACCAATGGTATTCCATCATTAGTAACACAGTGTAGTTACTAAAGAAACATTGTCAATATCAGCAACATTTGATGGCTAATGTCCCCTAGAGCTATTATCAAGGAATTTTAGATACAAAGAGAACCTGATAGAGTGTACTCTGCAGCCAGATATCTTGATTCAGACAATGGCTTTGATATTAATTAACTTTTAAACATGTAGAACTTGCTTAAACTCTTTGCATTCCATTTCCTTAACTTGCAGTATCAGGTGGCAGAGCATGATGAACTCATAAAGTTTTATGTAAGTTTATTATAAGTAAAGTATTAATAATAACAGCTTCTTCACATTTTTATTAGTATTATATAACTTCAAGATACTATCAAAATAATATTTAAATTTTTAAAAGACACTATTAAATGTCCAGAGTTGTTAACAGCAATTCATGGTTGAAGTGACAAATATTAAATCCTGTCTCTCATATATTTTACTTTTCCAAGTTTGTGAAGCAGAGCTAATGACTAACAGGACCATAAAAACTCATAAAATACTACATGGGCACTGTCTTTCTTAAGGCACCAAGATCAGATAAGCGGAAAGCACTGGCCACCCCCCAAGGTCTTCTTGATGGCATTCTTGACTTCCTGGTTCCTTAGGCAGTAGATGAAAGGATTCAGCATGGGGGTGAGGACTGCATACACAGCTGAGATTAGTTTGTTGGAATTAAAGGATGCAATAGCTCTGGGCCTGACATACATGAAAATCATGGCTGTGTAATAAATTATGACCACAGTGAGATGAGATGCGCAGGTGGAAAAGGCCTTCTTCCTTCCCTGGGTGGAGGGTATACGCAGAATGGCAGACACAATGTAGACATATGAGAGGACAGTGGTGATGAGAGGGAAGACAAGAATGATGATTGCCAGAGCAAAGTCCACTAATTCAGCTGTGGACATGTCTTTACATGCAAGTTTGAGGACTGGTGATATGTCACAGAAAAAGTGGTTCATGACATTAGAGCCACAGAAAGCAACGTGTGAAATGAAATAGACTTTGACAACAGAGACCATGAAACCACTAAAATAGGAGAGGGCCATCAGCTGCATGCAGTAACTTGTAGTCATGATGACTGGATATTGGAGAGGGTGGCAGATGGCCACATAGCGGTCATAGGCCATGGCTGACAGGAGCACACACTCTGTGCAGGCCAGTGAGATAAAGAAGTAGAGCTGGGTCATGCATCCTGTGAAGGAGATGCGCCTTCTCTGTAGAAGGAATCCATCCAGCATCTTAGGGACCGTGACAGACACATACCAGATCTCTAAAAAGGACATGCTACTCAGGAAGTAGTACATGGGTTTGTGGAGGGAGCCAGTGACCCAAACAGTAAACATGATAACAAGATTCTCTGCTATAATCAACAGATAGACTATCAGGAAGAGGAAGAATAGCAGGACCTGCAGCCAAGGGGCTGTGGGGAAGCCCACCAGGATGAACTCACTGACCAGAGTGATGTTCATGCCCAGCATGACTGAAAGCACTGGGAGACATTGAAGTCTTCTGTGGTAACACAACAAAGGTTTTTTTTTTTTTTATGGCATCAAACAGGAAGTGAGTTAGTAAATCAGTCTTCTGGTGAATAAGAGTCATAATAAAGTTTCTATTAATGGACCCTTTTCTTCAATGTAATGAAACACTTTCCTTCAATGTATTTTTTGGGGAATTTCATACATGAGAACCACATTTAGATCACTTCCACCCCTCCTCTCCTCTCCAATTTTTCTCATATTCTGGAACCAATTATCTGTTATCACGGGCAGCGATTAAAACATTGACATCCATGAGATGTCTGGATCCTTTGATAGTGAAGCCAGACCAATTTTCCCCTCCTTGTTGATTCCATTGTTTGTTTACTATAGAAAACAAGCATCTATTAGTCCCTGAAATGAGATGAAAGTTGACAGTATTCAGTCAGAAAATACTCCAAGTTTAGTATTTGAGTGATCCCTTAGCTGTAGTCTTTGACCCAGGAGGATTTCTTCAATTTGGATTCTGTGGAAATTTTTAAACAATAAACAGTTACATGACATTTACAAAAACTAGATCAGGTGGCTTTGAAGATAACTCCGCAGGTAAGTGGGTTCTGCACAAGCATAAGTACTAGAGTTGAGATTCGCAATACCATTGCAGATTCCAGGTAGGCATGACAGCCTGCCTGTAATCCCAGCACGAGGAAACTAAAACAGGGAATCAACAGAGCAAGCTGGCTAATCGGACTGGCTAAGGAACTGAATTATTGCTTCAGTGAGAGAGCACACCCTAATGTATAAGGTGAGGAAAGATCTAGGAAGTCATCCGATGTCAAACTCCAACCTTCACACACACAAGGGCATACATTCACATGCATCCAAACACATGTGGTCACAGACACATGAAAATGTACACCACATAAACACACACACAGAGATATATACAGAGAGAGAAAAACACCCCTGCACATACACCCAAAAAATTAAAAAGAACTTAGAACAATGACTCATCAACATTTGCTTCCCAGTGTGCCTCTTCCCCAATGTGTGGGTACTTCTCCCCAAAACACTGCAATCTTTCCAAAACTCAAGACATTGTTCTTTGTGAGTATGGACTGAATGCCTGGAACAGTGACTGGGAAAAACATGGATAGCAGGTGAATATGATATAGCAAGTGCGTTACTAAACCCCTTTCAATTTTGGAATTCATCAAAAATAGGGAAGGGAGATTCCCAGTCATCTGCTGATTGGAGGCAATTATCTGTCAGATTGCACATCTTTTACTTATATTCCCCCAAATGCACTTAAATCCAGAGATCACACTCCCAAAGATAAGCTTATATCAATCATACCCATAAGGTGGGAACTGTAGAACTGACCTATGGTCTCTGTTCACCTGTTAAATCACTGTTTCTAAATATAAGCCACAATCTGCAGCTCTCCTTCACAGAGATGAGGAGAGTCAGGAAGGTACATGGTAAAATAAAAGGTCAAATGCATCTTACAAAGCTGGAAGGCAGCATCTTTGTGTGTGAGCTGGCCCAACTCTATTAATTTTGTCAAATGTCTCACTTTTACTAAAAACCTATAATCATAGACCATTGCAATCCTTTTGTCAAATCTCTCTCTCTCTCTCTCTCTCTCTCTCTCTCTCTCTCTCTCTCCCATCCTGTTGGCTCAGAAAAGGTGGTAGGTCATTCAGAGATTACTCTGTCATATCCTTGGACTACAGATATCATGAAAACAGTTCCTTGCAAGGGATAAAAGGATGAAATATATAAAATATATAATTGGCATTACTATCTTCTTTTTATAGCTGCATGCATGGGCATCTTACAACAACACTTGCTGAATAGAGGTATATAGATTCCAAGCTGTACTGTCTCTTCTGAGAAGGTTTAGTAGTAAGGAACTTCCCATTCACACATGACTTCAGCCAAATGCTTTTCAGAAGAAAAGAAAATTGTCTGGTATCAGAGAGCAGCCAGCTTTCCCCCATGATCTACCTCAGTAAACAAGCAACACTAACATGAAAATCCCCAAACAATATATAGCCATCTACATTTGTATCAGCAGACACATACTTCACCACATACTTACCTCTATGTAGACTTTAAGAGTCCTTTATTTATAATCAGATGAATGTCTCGGTCACCTTTACGGAGCCCAGCAGCTGTGCCACACTCCACAGACCACTTATCAAGTGTGTGCTTCATTCCCTCTCCTATAAAATGGAAAAGTACAACACACTTATAACTGAACCGTGCTTTGCACACTGAATGAAACAGTGAATGGCGGGCACTTGACGTAAAACTTGATTCTCAGTTATCCTCATAAGTACTGAATGTTTCCTATGTCACACTAGACTCATAGAGGTTCATTCAATCATGTATATTCATGTGTTTTTAGTCACAAGAACTCATAAACGTGTACATTCGTTCTCTTTCTTTTCCTGCTATATCATGGGGAATAAAGTTAATTTGTTATAAAATTTAGTTACTGCATCTGAAAATCTCATGCCTTCTTTCTTGATTTACTTGTTGATAAATCGTTATTCTCACACACCTACTGTCTTCATATTTTCCATATTTTTGCCATAGATGTACTCGTAGTACGTTCTAGTATGAAGCACAAAAAACGCAGAATCATATAATTATGTGATCCCTGTTGTGGAAGTAAAGTCACCCATCTCTGGTTTCTATTTTTTTTCTATTACTTTTTTACAAATTTATTTACAAGTAGTACATAGGGTGTCAGCCCATGCCTGAGGACCTGATAGCCCAGCAGTATCGAACCTCAGCTCTGGTTTCTTATGGAATCCTAGGGAACATACCCTTTCAATTTGCTCTTGAACCATGTTTACAATCTTGAATGTGCTTGTCCTAAGGGACACCCACACTGACTGATCTCAAGATCAAGAAGTGTATTTTGGAGCGTCTAACAACCACAAGGTCCAGATTTGCCACAAATGCCGCCCACCTTGAATAAATATGTATTGAATCTTTATTACCTATTTGTATTCACAAAACACCCTTTCTCTTGTTCAAGAATGCGACTGTGATCATTTTCCCAAGTCCCTCCTCATCTTTCTTGGAACTTCATCAGAGATCAGCTGAGTTGTCTTCATACCACCAACCACTAACCATCATTCATGGTTCCTTATTCTAACAACAGAAATTTCTTCAGACATTAGTACTGGTTATGAGAAAGGAAACCTGGTCTATAGAACTCCATGCTCTCTAAAGAACTACACCGATCTTTAGTCTGCGTGGTCGATATGGCAGCTTCAGGACAAAAAGACTAGAGGAGAGACAGGATAATATAGTCAGCATTTGCTTGTGTTTGTTCTCATGTCTTCTCCCCAAGGGACAACTTAGACTCTTTCTGTCCTGGCTCCAAGTAAACTTGGTATGTACTGCCAAGATCATGTTCAGGATACCTGGGAAGCCAAATCTGACTACTCATCATTTCCTGTTTAATATTGGACCATGATTATTTATATTTGTAAATATGGTGTGGTTCTCTCACTTTTAAATATACGCAAGATGATATAACATCAATATACTCAGAAACAAAACTAAGAGACTAAGTGGATTAAAGGTATCAGAGACATTTACATATATTTCAGTTCTTACATAAATTTGCTTCTTCCTTTTCTTGGTATCTCAGTGATCTTTAGGGCGCTATGATGAACAATATGTAGAAGAAAAATTACATAGGTCCTGAGCTCTGACATATGAAAATGTACAGTATCATACATAAAATAAAGAAGAAACCCATATACTTAGGCAAATTGGTGGCATTTGCCATAAGAAAGGTGGAAACAAAATGCTTTAAGGACCTCGAGGAAGGATACGTTCTTTCTCCAGGGGAAACTAGAAAAGGCTTCATCAAAAAGCTGTCACCCCAGATTCATTGAAGGAAATAGCTTCATAGTAGTAGCATAGTAAATAACTTAAGTCTCCTTCCCTAATGTCAATCCCCAGCAGCACCTGAAGCAGGCGGCTGCAACCATGTGTTTGCACCCTGTCATCCCCAAACCCTGAGGCTGCATGTGTGAACGAATCAGTATCTGAGCCTGTCCTCTCAGGTAGTCTGGAATCTTGTCTCTAATCCCAGACCTTGCTGATGGACTAAGCACTACAAAGGACTCCAACAGCACTAGGGGACACTGTGGACCACCTGTAGCTCTGTCACCACAAGCCATGCAATTGCTGATGTGCTTGAACCAGTAAGGCACTGTATTTCCTCAGACCCAGAGCCACTGCTCATGTTAACACCAACCACCTTGTACCACTAGACTCAGACCTGTAGCACAAGTTATTGTGCCTTCTTCTATGTGTGGAAACAAATATTTCAAGGAAATCAGAAAGCTCACAATATATAGAAATTAAGCAGCATATTCCCAAAGGCACTCCATGGATCAATCAACTCTAGGTATTTGAAATAAAATAAGGGAGAACTAACACTAAAGACCCTTTGAAAAAAAGTCGTATGGGAACCAATTACTGTAGAAACTTCCTAAAATATATTAAGGCTTTTATTTATATTTTAATATTTTATTCACTATTTTTATGTGTATCAGTGTATTGCCTGCATGTATTTAGGTGAAGCCATGTTGTGCAATGTCCACAAAGGTCAGAAGAGGGTGCTGGATCCCCTAAAATTAGAGCTATGGACAGCTGTTAGCTGTCATGTGGGTGTTGGAAATCGAGCCCAGGTCCCCTGCAAAAGCAACCAGTGCTCTTAAACACTGAGACATTTCTCCAGGCCCCAAGGCTTTTATTGTTTAAGAAAAGAATTCAGAAAGGAAATTGAAATATCTAGAGACAAGCAAAGATGGAAATACTTGTAGGATGAAGCAACATCAATTAAAAAAGGAATGTTCGTAGCAACAAATGACTGTATTATGAAGGAAAAATCACAAAATCTTACCTGTATATCTCAAGAAACTAGAAAAAAATGAATAGACTAAGCTTAAATCAGTAGGAAAAAAAGTAAATATTGCCCCTACCAGACACCACGATCTAGCGAAGAAAAGCCCAATGATAGGAATGGATTCCCTCTTTTGAAGCTCTTGATCAGGGGTCTCACGGGCCTTCAAACATACTGGCCATTCCCACTCTTCTTGGCTACCCACAGAATTCCATGGTAAGACCATGTTGCTAAACAGAGTACATAACAGGAGTTGTAGAACAAACAAGAAAAAAAATCAATCTGGTCCTGATTTCAGAGCTTCACCTCTCCTGGCTAGCTTTCAGAGTGGTGGAAGATGCTAAACATGCTACCAGAAGAGAGGGATTTCAGTCTAGACAGTAGCACAGAAAAGAACATGGAATAATTACAACCAAGGGGAGATGACAGAGTATGTAGTCTCAAAGTTAACTAGAGATCATAACCATTGCCATGGAAAGCATTAAGTGACTGAATGGGTCTTTGTCAAGCAGGTGCTTTGTGCAAAGGAGGAAGCATCAGCCCCTTCTGTCTCTCAAGCTGCCCTAGTGTGTGAGCTATCAGGCTCTGCTTCAATTTGTGCCTCAAGTAATCCAAAATCTAGAATCCACTGTTGGAGATTTCTCAAGAATGAAGGCCCAGCAGATGCACTAGGGCAGCCAGTGGCTGAAAGGCCTGTAGCAAGAGGCTGGAGAAGTGAGGAAGCTTGGGGAAGCTTTGAAGTAACAAGAATTTGATGGAGAATTTGGAACTAACAAGAATTTGGCAGAGAATGGGCCTATCCCTTCCTCCTCCTCCATTTGTAAAATTTGTCTAAGGATATATAATGAGTTAGCATTAACTCTAGGGAGGTTGGGACCACTGACTTCATTAACTGAGCCTTTGGAACTTGAAAATCAGAGAAAGCAATCTTGTCCCAAGAAATGATTCTCAGAGAAAAATGAGTTCATCCACATGGGCCCTTGGTCCCTGTACTTCAGGGGTTTATGCAGTATCTAGCTGGGATTTCTAAAAGAGCTGATGTAATCTGTAGGCATGACAAGTATATAAAGCAGTAACTATGTTCCAATTATACTTTAACTTTTTTATCTATCAGCTATTTTTTTTAATCTTTTTGAGACAGGGTCTCGCTGTAGCCCCAGCTGGTGTGGAACTCACTATGTAGACCAGACTGGCCTCGAACTCACAGAGATCCGCCTTCCCCTGCCTCCAGGTGCTGGGAAGGTATGTGCCACCACACCCAGCTTTATCAGTTAATGTTTTAATGTATGAATATCATGAGTAGTTTTTCATGAACTTCATTGTCACCAGAAAGGAACTGGCAATATACCTTTATCAATTTGCAAGCCATGGAAATAAGTCTAAATTCTGTTAAGTTATATCACATAGTTAATAATAATCAGCAGAGTACATTCCTTCCTCAAATGCACATGTTAGTTTTGAATTATTTCAGGTTAGAAAGGTTTCAAAACTAGTAAGGACAGTTTCCATACCACCGTCATTCAGTTTCACTTTCCCGTAATATCATATTACATTATGTTAAACATCAAAAAAGAAATCAAAGATAGCACTTTAGTATTAGCAGATTAATTTTGCTATATTTTGGCCATAATTTATTGATATTTTTCATACTATAGGTGCTTTTAAAGAACTAAGATTTTTGAAACTAAAAAGGATTATTGTCTTTAGATACTCTTAATTCAAATAGGTTTTGGGGTTCGTTCCTGCCTCTGTTCAATATTAAATGTTAGCATAATATAAAAAATACTTGATAATAAATTTAAGATTAAAAAGGATTATTAATCTCACCTAATACTCATCTATACAGTTTTATCATGGGAAAGATACAAATTTATAAACAAAATCACTAAGGCCATACTGAAGAACTGAAAGGGAAACAAAGACATTGGAATTTAACCAAGGTTGTTGGGAACTATTACATATATTTGAGAACAGGAGCTGTATTTTGATACTTTACGTATATTAATCATATGTTAAACAATTATATGCAGACTTAACATGTATGAAAAATTCAATATATTAAATTGTTAAATCTTTTGGAAGTACTTAAACGTCTTCAGCAAAAACTGATCGTTCATAGTCCAGCTTCTCTTTAGAGTTTTTGTTTTTGTTTACTTTTCCCATGCTGGAATTTCTTTAGAAATTCTTGTCCGTAACAAATTGCTAATAATAAACACTAAATCTCCTGGCTTAGTGCATGAGGTCCTGCATCCTCAAGCCAGCAGGGATCAGCTGAGCAGGAAGCACTGGCCACCCCCCAAGGTCTTCTTGATGGCATTCTTGACTTCCTGGTTCCTTAGGCAGTAGATGAAAGGATTCAGCATGGGGGTGAGGACTGCATACACAGCTGAGATTAGTTTGTTGGAATTAAAGGATGCAATAGCTCTGGGCCTGGCATACATGAAAATCATGGCTGTGTAATAAATTATAACCACAATGAGATGGGATGCGCAGGTGGAGAAGGCCTTCTTCCTTCCCTGGGTGGAGGGTATACGCAGAATGGTGGACACAATGTAGACATATGAGAGGACAGTGGTGGTTAGAGGGAAGATGAGAATGACGATCGCCAGAGCAAAGTCCACTAATTCAGCTGTGGACATGTCTTTACATGCCAGTTTGAGGATTGGTGATATGTCACAGAAAAAGTGGTTCATGACATTGGAGCCACAGAAGGCAACGTGGGAAATGAAATAGACCTTGATTGCAGTGATCATGAAGCCAGTCAAGTAGGAGAAGGACACCAGTAGCACACAGTAACTTGTAGTCATGATGACTGGATATCGGAGAGGGTGGCAGATGGCCACATAGCGGTCATAGGCCATGGCTGACAGGAGCACACACTCTGTGCAGGCCAGTGAGATAAAGAAGTAGAGCTGGGTCATGCATCCTGTGAAGGAGATGCGCCTTCTCTGTAGAAGGAATCCATCCAGCATCTTAGGGACTGTGACAGACACATACCAAACCTCCAGGAAGGACAAGCTACTCAGGAAGTAGTACATGGGTTTGCGGAGGGAGCCAGTGACCCAAATAGTGAACATGATAACAAGATTTTCTGCTATAATCAACAGATAGACCACAAGGAAGAAGAAGAAGAGCAGGACCTGCAGCCAAGGGGCTGTGGGGAAGCCCACCAGGATGAACTCACTGACCAGAGTGATGTTCATGTCCAGCATGGCCAGAGCATTACAAGTAATGATGGCATATGTAGCATCAGACAAAAGACCAAACAAGTCAGTAATTCAGACTTCAGACTTCCTATGGATAAGACATAAATTTGTCAGTATTAACTCTTCAAGTGTGAAATACACATTTCTTCAAAGTTTCCTAAACAAGTATCTCCCTGAATGAAAATTCACCTCCACTCAATTCTCACTCTCCTGATGTTTGATATCACTCTCTATCTCATTCTCAGGTCCTTCTCATTGAACATAAACCCAGTGTGTCTTCGGTGTTTCAAGTTCTGTATTTAATTGGGTATTCCTACCTAAATGCAAACAGAGACAAGAGCACAGGGTCAGAATGTTTCAAAGGTGCAAAAATATTTCTGTAATTTTTCCTTGCATGTCATATTTCACCCAGTACAGTTTCTTCAGTATAGACAGTGCTAAAACTTGAAGCCTATTTATTTATTTCAAATTTTTATTTTATACAAACATCATAAACATCTTTATATCCCCTCCCCCATCTTCACCATCCCATAGCCACACACCGCCCACTGGATTTCATGCATTCTGTCATTTATGCTAAGGCCTATTGAGTCGAGTTAGCGTACCCATACATCCTTCAATACAAGTTTATCCACTGGGGTGTAGTCAGCCTATCTAGAGTCACTCCTTTAAAGATCAGCTCTCCCTTACCCTGCAGTAATCAGCTTAAAATAGTAGTTCAGCTAAGGTTGGGGTCTGCTGCCCATTTCCCTAATTCTATGCTGGGGTTTTGACTGCTTGAGTTTGGAAGTCAAAAGAAAACACACAAAGTGGAAGAGAATCTTCATCAGTGACATATCTGACAGAGGTTTAACATCCATAATATATAAAGATCTCAAAAAATAAGGAATCAAGAAAACAAACAACCCAATTAAAAGACTGGGCAGGTATCTGAACCGAGAGTTCTTAAGAGAAGAAATAAAGATGGTTAAAAAACACCTTAAAAAGTGTCCGACACTCTCAGTAATTAGGGAAATGCAAATTAAATTCACTCTAAGATTTCATCTTACCTCAATCATATTGGCTAAGATAAACAGAATAAATGATATCAAATGCTGGCGAGGATGTGGGGAAAGGGGAACGCTCATTCACTACTGGTGAGAATGCAAACTTGTGCAATTAGTATGGAAAGCATTGTGGAGAACTCTTAAAAAACTAAAAATGAACCTATTATATGACCCCGTTATACCGTTCCTTGGCATATACCTAAAGGACTCATCCTATGGCAGTGACACTTGTACAACCAGGTACGTTGCTGCTCTTTGCACAATAGCTAAGAGATGGAAGCAACCTAAGTGTCGCTGACAAGTGGATAAAGAAAATGTGGCACATTTACACAATGTAGTTCTATTCAGTAGTAAAGAAAGATGAAATCATGAAATTTACAGGTAAATGGACGGAACTAGAAACTGTTATACTACATGAAGTAGCAGACTCAGGAAAACAGGCAACATATGTTCTCTCTCATTTGTGGATCTTAGCTCCAAATCCTTATACATGAATAAAAATCCTAATGTAACTACAGAAGCCAGGAAAATGGAAATGAACCATGGGAGTAAATGGGAAGAGGAGCTCTAGAGAGGGGGGATAGTAGGAGACAGGTCAATGGTGTAATGGGGAAAATGGGGGTACTTTAACTGGGGTGGGAGGAAGGAGGGGGGAAGGGTGCCAAAGTATAATAGAGTGGGTGAATATGATGAAAGTTTATTTAATGCATGTATGTAACGTCATAATGAAATCCCTTTGTAAAATTAATATACTGCAATAAAAGAGTAAGTGTATAATTGTTAATACTTCCAAGTGTCAGAGGCAAGAAGAAAGATTTCAGTGTCTCCAGTGGCAGGAGGCACATATCTATCAAACTGTACATCTTTGACACATCCATAGTTTGCACTCAGGTTACTTTTATGGCAAACATATTGATAATGTGTGAGAAATTAAAACTGAATCCTGGCCTCTTATTGACTCAGGACATCACTATTTCTCAACATCAGTCTTTACCCAATGATCTGTTCGGAACAGATGAGAAGAGGCAGAACACCGCAATCTTAGAAAGCTAGAAGGCAAAATTGTTGTGAGCTCTTATGACTCTTTTAGTCTTATTCAAGTTGGTAATTAACCATGGGTCATCTCTTGAAATGATATAAGTAAATGTATAATTCCACTAAAAGCCACCCTCTTTAATATAGACTCTGTTGAGTTCCTGGCTTCTGATAACTGGGCATTCTTTCTGCCAAACTCTCTCCACTATGCTGTTCATTTTCCAAAGAGTGGCCACCAAGGTTTGACCCTTCTATCCCATTGGACTAAAAATCTCTGAGTGTGGTTAGGGACTGAAGTATAGGGTTCTGGATGGCACCAGTGCCCCTTGCCTCTGCTGTGCTCACTGCTAGAGCTGAGCATTACACAGTGATTGGAAGGAGCTCATCCTTGTCTTCCAGCTTTCAGCTACAACTTAATCACCGAGGTACTTCACCCCTTACCTCTGCTGTGCTCACTGCTAGAGCTGAGCATTACACAGTGATTGGAAGGACTCATCCTTGTCTTCCAGCTTTCAGCTACAACTTAATCACCGAGGTACTTCAATGGGAATTGTTACTACACTAGGCTTTCAGCGCCTTTGACCACATGCTTTTCCAGGGGAAACCAGCTGGCTCCAAGAGCAGAGAATGAAGTTTTCCCACATTCCACCTCCCATAAGTAGTACCTGTGGAAGTTCTACCCCATTCCATCTCAATCATCAGTCCCACATATCCCAAACTTTCACCTGTGCATAGACTTTAAAGACAGTGAGTTTTGAGTCCGACAAAAGCTATTATTATTGCCATTTTGGACATTTTACTTAGCAATCGTGTACTTGAATATCCTATTATGTATACTGAGGATATTGATATCAGTGCTTATTTGACTGCAAGTCCAGTTAAAACACCTTAGTCTGTGATTATTGTCTGTTAGCTGTTGGTGTCACTATACTCAACATGTGCATTTGTCTGTGCTCACATTCATTCACCGGTTCTCACATAAAAGCATAGCCATTCTTCTATTTTTCTCACTTATGCTGTTATATTCTAGAGGATCTTCTGTGTTCCAGACAAGCAGATTTCCTAAAACTGTGTTGTGGCACCTTTGACAAGCTCTAGGTTCACACCCCTTAGGACTTCTCCCTTGTCTCCATGCTAGCGGAGTCCTCCAGTCTGCTGAAGCACACTTCTGTTGCTTCATATTCTCCTCCACAAATGTTCTCCTTGGGAAGCTCTATTTGAAGCATGGAGTAATGAGGAATTCTCTTTTTCTTATTATCTTATTTTAAGAACTGAGAACACTGATCCTGAGCATATCTGTGTTATGTAAAAAGAATTATGTCATTGTGTCACAAAATGATTTTACACTTTATATGTGTATGTTCTCAAGACACAACACATTCCAACTGATTTTTTTTCTAGAGCAAGAAATACCATTAATTTTGTGTCCTTGTCAAGCACTTTAAAGATAGTACACCCGCCCAAATTTCCTCAAACATGAGCAAAGGTATCCTGTGTATGTACTGTTTTCATTACTTATTCATTTCCTCCATAAGCTCTCATATACTGGTAAATATCACCTGTTGATGCTTTATTGAGTTCTTCATTTTCCATGGAGCTTTCTTCAGACATATCTAGTTTCGCCTCATCCCTCTAGCCACTCACCATATTCCATCTGCCCTCTTAGAAAATGAAAAATTCTTCGGATATCTGCATTGATAATTAAAAAGAGTGTGGGGTAGATTTTACATTCTCTGAAGATTATTGTCTTGTCTTTGCTTAGACTGAAGGTACTGCAGCACCAATACAAAAAGGCAGGAGGAAAGACAAGAGACTCTATTAAGCATGTGCTTATGGTTGACCCCTGTCTAAGCCTCAGGGACTCACTTAAGCTGTTTGCCCTGACTCTAGGGAAACTCTGTTCACTGCCAAGACTATGTCCAGGGGATATGGACAGGAAAACTGAATCTCTATACAACTATAGATTGCTGTTTATATCTGAGTTACATCTCTACTTGCGGGCGTGGTGTGACCCTCTTCTCTCATTCTGACATGCAAGTCGATGTGACACCAAATAACTCAAGAACCACTAAGAGAAAATTATCTGTGTTCATAAAGTAGCACATGCATTTGTTTTCACATTTATTTCTTAATATAATATCACTATTCTACTTTTCTATTCTCTATTTTCAATTGGTACATAATAATTGTACATTTATAGGGTACCATGTGATGGTTTGATACATGTATACATTCAATAACCCACTGTATGTGTGTGTGAATACCTATATGTGTATCCTTTTTCCTACATTTATTCAAATATAAATACTATGATATGAATTATATGGGAGCTCTAAGAAGTTTTAGCTCGTAGAAGCTGAGGGGAAAATTGTGGTTGCCAGAGACTGGAATAATGATGACTGGGAAAAGGTTGGCCAGTGGGTACCAAGTTACAGTGAAAGAGGAAAAGTATATTATAATGTTCATTTGTTCATTCTTTATATGAAAACAGTTCATTTCCTCAGAATTAAAATATGTAAGCCATGTGTCTGCTGTTTGGGAACCTAAGGGATTATAATTAAAGTAAGTTATACTACTATAAGCATGGAATATTATTTGTGCTACAACATACACAGGATGCAGTCTAGGAACTACAAGGAAGAAGGTATACTTTCTGTTAAGAATTTAGAAAAGAGTTAGTAGAAAAGGTATCATGAAGAGTCATAATGGGGCTGGAGACATGTCTCAGGGGTTGAGAGCAGTCACTGCTCTTGCTGAGGACATGGTTTAAGTTCCCAGCACCCACATGACAGCTCAATATCTTCTCTAACTCCAGTTCCAGGATATCCAATGCCTTCCTCTGACCTCAATGGGCACAGGCATGCACATGGTACATTTACACACATGCAAGACAAACACTTAAACATATAAAATAAATTTTTTTAAGAAAAAGAAAAGGCTATGTCCTTTTAAACAAATGAGTCATGCCAGGCGTGGTGGCACATGCCTTTAATCCCAGCACTCAGGAGGCAGAGTCAGGTGGATCTCTGTGAGATCAAGGCCAGCCTGGTCTACATAGTGAGTTCCAGGACATCTGGGGCTACAGGGAGACCCTGTCTCAAAAAGACCAAAAAAGAAAAAGAAAAATGAGTCATATACTTGTTTTCATTCTACCCCCCATTCTACTATGTTCATGAGTCACCAATGAAGCCTCCTTAAACAACAGAGTACAATGCACACAAAAGGCCACAACTGACCAAGTTTTAAAGAATAAGAGGCTGCAGAGTGTCTGTCCCTGGATAGGACTCATATCAAACCTCTCCCACCTGTAGCTCTGTAGAGAAGCAGAGGATTTCAGGACACTGGAAGCTTATACATATGAACTTATGGTAATGGTGGCACTGAGCACAGGACCCATGCCAACTCAATCATTCATGGCCCAAAGTGGAGTGAAGGAAATGGGTAGCAGGTCAGCTCTAGTCTGTGAACTATTAAAGACTGATCACTACTGGGTGAGGAAGAGTAGGCCTTACCAATGATCTCTAGATAGGCTGATTAGACTCCAGTGGGTGAATTTGCACCAAAGAGCATCTGAGTACAAATGCTTGACTAGATAAGACTTATCATGTATAGCAGAATACATGAGGTCTAGTGGAGGGTAGGGATGGTGGGCATGGATGTGGAGGAGGGTGTCTAAATTTGAT